>NC_091691.1:52176969-52480000 GCF_041296265.1 Equus caballus
AGAAAAAATAAACAAATGGGACTACATCAGACTAAAAAGCTTCTGCACAGCAAAAGAAACCATCAACAAAATGAAAAGACAATGTAATAATTGGGAGAAGATATTTGCAAATATCTGATGAAGGTTTAATATCCAACATATATAAAGAACTCATACAACTCAACAACAAAACAAACAGCAAACAACAACAGCCAAATAATGAAAAAAACAACAACAACAAAAAACAAAATTAAAAAGTGGGCAAAGGATCTGAACAGACATTTTTCCAATTAAGATTTACAGATGACTAACAGGTACATGAAAAGATGTTCAACATCACTAATTATTAGGGAAATGCAAATTAAAACCACAATGAGATATCATCTCACACCCATCAGAATGGTTATAATTAAAATGACAAGAAATAAGTTCTGAAGAGGATGTGGAGAAAAGGGCAACTTCATGCACTGCTGGTGGCAATGTAAACTGGTGCAGCCACTGTGGAAAACAGTATGGAGATTTCTCAAAAAATTAAAAATAGAACTACCATATGATCCAGCATCCCACTTCTGGGTATATATCCAAAGAACATGAAAACACTAATTTGAAAAGATATTTGCACTCCTATGTCCATTGCAGCATTATTCACAATAGCCAAGAATTAGAAACAACCTAAGTGCCCATTAGCGGAAGAATGGATAAAGAAAATGTGGCATATATGTACAATGAAATATCACTCAGCCAGAAAAAAAGATGAAATCTTGCTCTTTGTGACAAGATGGATGGACCTTAGGGGTATTATACTAAGGGAAATAAGTCAGATGGAGAAAGCCAAATACCATATGATTTCACTCAAGTGAAAGATAAAAACAACAACATCAACAACAAACAAACACATAGCTATAGAAATTAGATTGGTGGTTACCAGAGAGGAAGGGGGAGGAAGGGAGAGTGAAAGAAGTAAAAGGGCACATGTGTACAGTGATGGATGGTAATTAGTCTTTGTCATGGTGAACATTATGTAGCCTACACAGAAATCGAAATATAATTATGTACACCTGAAATTTAGATAATGTTATAAACTAATGCTACCTCAGTAAAAAAATAAAGTGTGGTATTAGCATGAAGATAGAAAACTAGATCAATGGAACAGCACAGAGACTGTAAAAACAGATCCATACATATATATCAATAAATATATGAAAAAAGGTACAAAGGATATTCACATGTAAAAATTAAGCTTTTATCCACATCTTGCTCCATATATAAGAATTAACAGGAAACAGGTCATAGACCACAAAATCTAGAAGTATAAAAATTCTAGAAGAAACCAGAGAATCTTTGTGACCTTAATTTAGCCAAAGATTTCTTGGAGATGACCAGAAAGCATAATCCATAAAAAAAAATGGTACTTCATTAAAATTATGAATTTCTATTCTCTTTTTTTTTTTTTTTTTCAAAGATTGGCCCTGAGCTAACATCTGTTGCCAATCTTCTTTTTTCTCTCGTTCTTCTCCCCCACAAAGCCCCCCAGGACAAAGTTGTATATTCTAGTTTTAGGTCCCTCTGGTTGTGCTATGTGGGACGCTGCCTCAGCATGGCCTGATGAGTGGTGCCATGTCTGTGCCCAGGATCCAAACAGGTGAAACTCTGGGCTGCCGAAGCGGAGCATGCAAACTTAACCACTCGGCCATGGGGCTGGCCCCTGAATTTCTACTCTTCAACTCTGAGACAATGAAAAGACAAGCCACGGACTGGGAGAAAATACTTGCAAATCACATATCTGATAAAGGACTTACATATAGAAAGTAAAGAATGCTCATAACCTGATAATAATGTAAAAATAGTTCAATTTAAAAAGATTTGAGTAGACACTTCACTAAAGAAGATATATGGATAGCTGATAAACTCATGAAAAGTTGTTCAATATCACTACACATTAGGGAAATGCAAATTAAAATCAAAATGAGATTACAGCACCCATCTGTTAGCATTGCTGAAATTAAAAAGACTGGCCATACCAAATATTGACAATAATATAGAGCACCTGGAACTCTCACACAGTAGCAATAATATGGAACAGTTGGAACATTCACATAGTAGGAATGTAAAATGTACAAGCACTTTAGAAAACTCTTTGGCTGTTCCTTAAAACATTAAATATCCACATCCCATAAGACCCAAGGATTTCACTCCTAGGTTTTTACCTAAGAGAAATGAAAGCATATGTTAGATTTGTACACAAATGTTCACAGCAGCTTTATTTGTAATAACTCTAAATTGGAAATAACCTAATTGTTTATCAACAGATAAACAAATTCGGTATATCCATACATTAGAATAGTAACCTGCAATAAAATGTACTATACATGGAAAACATGGATGAATGTCAAAGGAATTATGCTGACTGGGAGGAACCAGGCCAAAAAGGATGACATACTGCATAATTCTATTTAAACAAAACTCTAGAAAATGCAAACAAGTGACAGCAAGTAGGGGAAAGGGATAGGGGAGGAGAGGTGGGTGGGTCGGAGGGGCTGACAGTAAAGGGGCAGGAGAAACTTTACGGGGTGATGAATGTCTTTATTTTGATGGTGGTGCTAGTTTCATTTCATATACATGTGTGTATATTTGACAAATATATGTCAAAACCAGTCAAACTGTACACTTTAAATATGTACAGTTTATTGTGTGTCAATTAACTTCAATAGAGCTGTCAAAACAAAAAAAGCTCATGATGGAATTTTCAGAGGACAGGATCCGGGCCCTCAAGTGCTTCCCTCTGAGTGTAAAGTGGTACAAATATTTTCAGGAGCTACTTGCAAATGGAGATCAAGAACATTTAAAACATGTATAAATTCTTATACCCAGTAATTTCACTCCAGGAAATGGAATAATCTGAAAGTGAAAATATTGCACAAAGATATTTATCACACTATTATACGTTACTATTTTGATCAATCTACTTTTTATTTATTTATTTATTTATTATATATTTTAAAGATTGGCCCTGAGCTAACATCTGCTGACAATCTTCTCCTCAAAGCCCCCCAGTACCTAGTTGTGGGTCCTTCTGGCTCTGCTATGTGGGACACCACCTCAGCACGGCCTGACGAGCGGTGCCATGTCCGCGCCCAGGATCTGAACTGGCAAAACCCTGGGCTGCTGAAGCAGAGCGTACGAACTTAACCACTCGGCCATGGTGGGGGGAGGGGCTACTTTTTATTTTTTATCAAAGTTATACAAGCACACAGTTTTAAAATAGCAAATGGTTCTACAAGGCTGGTTATGACAAATAGAAATTCCTGGCCCCTTTATGTAACTGCTCCAGAGGCAGTCACTTTTAAACTCTATTTTGAAATAAGAAAAATTGGTATTTTTTGATATTTTAGTTTTTGTCTTTAGGGAAAATGAAGATTTAGATTTCTCTTACCTCATCATCATCCCTCCTCCCCATTCTCTCTCTGACACGTGCACACGTGCGTACATACACACTCACACAAGTGCACTTCTGGTCTGTTCCTGTATTTTTCCTGATATAGTTAACATTGTAAATTTGGATCAATATTTAGAACTTGCTTTTCATGACTACTTTATTATAACCAGGGCTAAACGCCAGTCAGAAGTCTGTGCTTTGGGGAGGGGCTTATCCATTCTAATCCTCAGTGTAGGGTGATCTGGCTGGGCTTTTACCTTGCAAAATCCCTGATGTAGGTATCTTTGGGTCTCTGGGCTCAGGCGGGTCAGGTGCTCACAACAGACTCCTCCATCCTCCTGCCTAGAGGCAATATGCCAGGCTGCCGGGAGACTGGAAGCTGAGTGAGCACAAGGAGGCTTAAGGCAGGATGCCTCAACATTGGGTTCGTAAACTTTCACTTATCCTCCTATTTTCACTACAGTAACCCTGCCCTCAACTGTGCTGGTGTCCTTCAGACCAGAGATTCACTGTTTTAGTCTCTGAAGAAGAGAAGCCTCCAGGCTTCTGCCAGAGTGGGGAAGGATTGTCACTTGGTTCTGCAGATTCAAGCAGTTTTTAGTTTCACCTTTATCCTATTTTCGGAGCACCCAATGAGGTCGATTCCCTTGCCTTTTGTAGATTCTGAAATTTAAATGGAGCTACATCTTGGATTTCTGCATTACTGGCTTTAGACTCAGCTTTCTCTGGTTGGCTAAGTCAGTTATCACTTGTCTATCCATCTTCCAGCCTCCAAAATTTTGCTGTTGTTTTCTTTTCCTCTCCTGTTTTCTTCATCCTTGGCAGTTTAAGTCAAAACAAACAAAAAATCCTTTTACTGTCACTTAGTTTCAGAAGTCCTCAAAGATAGATGTGTTTTTTTTTCACAATCTTTGGTCAAAAGTCAATCTACAAATAACGTAAATATTCAACAGCAGGAGAAAGGGGAAGCAAATTATGGTAGCTGTATTTTTGAATATTGCGTAGCTATTAATAGAAGTATTTATCATGAATTTTTAATAATGAGAAGGCTTTTGTTATAATCTTGGTTGATTTTTTAAATATTACTAAATTTAAATCATAGGCTGATTTCAACAACTTTTAAAATGTTCATGGAAAATGTGTGGGTAAAAATATACCCCTTTATTAGTTCATGGTTAATGGATGGGATTAGGGAAGATTTTATTTTACTTCTGTAATTTATAACTTTTTACAGTGCATAAATACTACCTTACTTTTCTTATCATTAATTAGATTATAATACACAATTATTATAGAAAAGATAGATAATACTTAATAAGACATATACACACATAAGCACAGTTTTTTCGATTACTCTAAAGCCCATGAGAATTATAAACTGTTAACATGTTGCCATATGTTTTCCTCCAAGTAAATTTACATACTATTTTTATAATGAAAATAAATAATATTCTTCCTCTTTGTGTCCACTGTTAGAGTCTTAGAGATATTAGTGGGCTAATGTAAGAAAGTTTAGTTTGGGGGCTGGCCCAGTGGTGCAGCGGTTAAGTTCGCATGTTCCGCTCCTCGGCAGCCTGGTGTTCACCGGTTCGGATCCCGGGTGCGGACATGGCACTGCTTGGCAAAAGCCATGCTGTGGTAGGCGTCCTACATATAAAGCAGAGGGAGATGGGTATGGATGTTAGCTCAGGGCCAGTTTTCCTCAGCAAAATGAGAAGGATTGGCAGTAATTAGCTCAGGGCTAATCTTCCTCAAAAAAAAAAAAAAAAAAAGTCTAGTTTGAACCACTGTTGAAATACATTGTTATCTGGAAGGAAAGGGGAGACCCCTGGGAGCCTCTCAGCTTTCTCACCTTAGTAAACAAAAGGATTGGTTTACTAGATTTGTTAATTTTCAGCTTGAAAGACAAGAAGACCTCATGCAAATTCCTGGGGAGCAGTCAAAAGGATGAGAGAGAATGAGGACAGGATGCGTGGAGGCACTTGGATAGAGAACAGTGGCGAGGTGAGTACTCCTGGGGGAGGTGTTGGCAAGATTTGCCTGCTTTGCTTAGAATGAGTCCTGCCTATCAGCAAATATATGCCTTGTGGATCCCACCAAACAATGGCACTGGCTGACCTGTGAAACAGGAGCTGAGGAAAAATAGCTAATGTCTGATGGAGATGAGGAGTTTCTTCATTGGTTTAAGAGAAGCAGTCTTGTTTCAAAACCACATTCATTCGTTGTCCCTGGGTTGGTGTTGCCATGGCGTTTAAACTAGTGACCTTTAGACAGCATTCCTCTGTGCGAGGTCCCCACCAAGAGGCAGCCCTGGAGAATGGATGTGGCAAGACTGCGATCAGTGGCATTTTGAGGATATCATGGCTGCCTACAAATATACCAGGAAGATTTGTAATACTCCATGTCAATTCCTCTTCAGAGGAATTGACGCAGATCTCTTACCTAGCGCATTTTATTTTTTACTAATGATTTATTAACATCTTCCTTTTGTTTCAATTTGGAACACTGGAGAGCGCCCTAAATTTACAAGTCTACCCTTTAGGAGACAAATCAGCCAGACACACTTTGCTACGTTAGATTTGGTTCCTAAATTGTGATGGATTCAAAAGGTGATAGTGAGTCTTCTGTCTCTTTGATCAGTCTGTTTATTTGGGGAAGGAAGAAATGGATTGTATTGGTCATTCAAGGTGAAAACAAGAGTCTCATTTTTATCACCAGATTAAAAAAAAAATCCCCCAGCTGTCAGTAGGTAATCTTATCTTCTCCATTTTGGGTTTTAAGATCCTATCTAAATGAATTATGACCAGCAAAATTATTTTTTAAAAATTATCATTAGAGACAGAAGATGTAAGTGATCCCTGCCTGTTGGACGATGGATTTCTTTTGGGGAACTTGAAAACAATCATTAAGATCAATTTAAATCCCTATTTGCTTTACAGTGATTAACGACAAAGTGACCTTTGAGGAAGGGTATGTTTTAGAAAGTTTAGCACCAAAATTGGGTCTGCCAGCCCTTTTAGGGGATGAGTTTTAAATAAATTATTCTGTTTACTGAGGAACCGACCATGCTACAAACTTCAATAGTTCATTAAATTTTCAACTTTTTAATAACATGAGAAAAGTGGCTCATTTGAAGTTTTTGGGTTGCTATTAGGTATGTCCAAACCGTGCAGTATTTTGCATTCCTGTAAACAGACAAGAGTGAAGGCATTAATTTGGTAAGATAGAATAGTTGACTGCAGGGGAAATGTTGGAAGTAAAATTTGAAAATTGTGATGATTTTCTCTTATTTTTAAAGAAAAGGTGGTCTAATAGCTTCCTTGAGACTTGACTATTCAGAGCGGTTCTATTTAGGTACATGATAGAACAAGAAACACTTATACCGTGCTTCCTATGTATTAGGTATTTTTCTAAAAGTTTTATATCAATATTAAACAACACACCCCAGGACAATAGTCTGAGGTTAATACTACTATGCACTCCTCTCTCTTTTTAATTAATAAACTTTATTTTATAGAGCAGTTTTAGATTCACAGCAGAATTGAGCAGAAAGTACAGCGATTTCCCACATACCCCCTGTCGCTCCACGCACAGCCTCCCCCACATTAACATCTCCCGCCAGAGTGGTACACGTGCTGGGGACCCTACACTGACATGTCATCACCATCCAAAGTTCATAGTTTACACTGAAGTTCACGCTTGGTGTGTCCATTCGATGGACTTCGACAGATGTATCCACCACTGTAGTGTCATACAGAACAGCTTCAATCCCTTAAAAATCCTCTGTGTTCTGTTTATTCATCCCTCCCCCCAACCACTTTTTACTGTCTCCATAGTGTTGCCTTTTCCAGAATGTCACATAGTTGGAATCATTCAGTAAGTAGCCTTTTTAGTTGGCTTCTTTTACTTAATAACATGCATTCAAATTTCCTCCATGTCTTTTTGTGGCTTGATAGCTTATTTCTTTTTTAACACTGAATATAATCCCATTGTCTGGATATACCACAGCTTATCCATTCACCTACTGAAGGACATCTTGGGTGCTTCCATGTTTTGCCCATGACGAATAAAGCCACTATAAACATCTGTGTGCAGGTTTTTGTGTGGACATAAGTTTTTAACTCCTTTGGGTAAATCCCAAGGAGCACAACTGCTGGATCACATGGTAAGAGTACGTTTAGTTTTGTAAGAAACTGCCAAACTGTCTTCCAAAGGGGCTGCAGCATTTTGCCCTCCTGTGAGCAATGAATCAGAGTTAATGTTGTTTCACATCCGCATCAGCATTTGGTAT
This sequence comes from Equus caballus, assembly GCF_041296265.1. NCBI lineage: Eukaryota > Metazoa > Chordata > Mammalia > Perissodactyla > Equidae > Equus > Equus caballus. The sequence continues at coordinate 52,184,676 of NC_091691.1, forward strand.
TGTCAGTGTTTTGGATTTTGGCCATTCTAATACATGAGTAGTGGTATCTCATTGTTTTAATTTGCAATTCCCTAATAACATATGATGTTGAGCATCTTTTCATATACTTACTTGCCACTTATATATCTTCTTTGGAGAGGGGTCTGTTAAGGTCTTTTGTTCCTTTTTTAATTAGGTTGTTCATTTTTTATTGTTGAGTTTTAAGGGTTTGTTGTATATTTTGGATAATAGTCCTTTATCAGATGTGTCTCTTGCAAATATTTTCTCCCAGTGTGTAGCTTGTCTTCTCATTCTTGTGACATTGTTTCACAGAACAGAAGTTTTAAATTTTAATGAAGTCCAGCTTGTCAATTATTTCTTTCATGGATTGTGCCTTTGGCACTGTATCTGAAAAGTCAATACCATGCCCAAGGTTACCTGGATTTTCTCCTTTGCTGTATTCTAGAAGTTTTATAGTTTTGTTTTTATATTTAGGTCTGTGATCCATTGTGAGCTAATTTTTGTGAAGGGTGTAAGGTCTGTGTAGATTCATTTTTTTGCATGTGGATATCCAGTTGTTCCAGAACCATTTGTTGAAAACATTATCATTTCTCCATTGTATTGCTTGGCTCCTCCGTCAAAGATCGGTTGACTATATTTATGGGAGTCTATTTCTGAGCTCTCTATTCTGTTCCATTGATCTATTTGTCTATTCTTTCCCCAATACCATACTGTCTTGATTACTGTAGCTTTATAATAAATGTAGAAGTTGAGAGTCAGTCCAACTTTTTTCTTCTCCTTCAAAATTGTGTTAGCTATTCTGTCTTTTTTATCTCGATATAAACTTTTGAATCAGTTTGTCCATATCCACAAAATAACCAGCTGGGATTTTGATTGAGATTGCATTGAATCTATAGATCAAGTTGGGAAGACCTGCCATCTTCACAATACTGAGCCTTCCTATTCATGAACATGGAATATATCTCCATTTATTTGGTTTTTCTTTAATACGTTTCGTCAGAATTTTATAGTTTTCCTCACATAGATATTGTACATATTTTGTTAGATTTATACCTAAGTATTTCAGTTTTGGGGGTACTAATGTAAATGGTAATGTGTTCTTAATTTCAAATTCCACTTGTTCATTGCTGGTATATAGGAAAGTGGTAGATTTTTGTATATTAACCTTGTACCCTGCAACCTTGCTATAATCACTTATTAATTCCAGGAGGGTTTTTTGGTTAATTCTTTCAGGTTTTCTTCATAGACGATCATATCATCTGCAAAGACAGTTTTATTTCTTCCTTTTCAATCTGGATACCTATTATTTCCTTTTCCTGTTTTACTGTATTAACTAGGACTTCCAGTATGATGAGTGGTGAGAGGTAACATTCTTGCTTTGTTCCTAATCTTAGCAGAAAAGCTTCAAGTTCCTCACCATTAAGTCTTATGTTAGCTGTAGGTTTTTCATAGATATTCTTTATCAAGTTGAGGAAGTTCTCCTCTATTCCTAGTTTGCTGAGAGTTTTAGATCATGAATGAACATTGGATTTTGTCAAACGCTTTTTCTGTAGCTATTGATGTAGTCGTGTGATTTTTCTTCTTTAGCCTGGTTGATGTGATTAACTGATTTTCAGATGTTGAACCAGCCTTACATACGTGGGATAAATCCCACTTGGTCATGGCCGGATTTTATTTGCTGATACTTGTTGAAAATTTTTGCCTCTATATTCATGAGAGATATTGGTCTGTAGTTTTCTTTTCCTGTTATGTCTTTGTCTGGTTTTAGTATTAGGATAATGCTGGCCTCATAGAATGATTTAGGAAGCATTCCCTCTGCTTCTGTCTTTAGAAGAGATTATAGAGGATTGGTATAATTTATTACTTAAATATTTGGTAGAATTCACCAGTGAGCCCATCTGGGCCTGATGATTTCTCTTTTGGATGATTATTAATTATTGATTCAATTTCTTTAATAGATATAGCCCTATTCAAATTATTTATGCCTTGTGTGAGTTTTGACAGATTGCGTATTTCAAGGAATCAGTCCATTTCATCTAGGTTATCAAGTTTGTGGGCATAGCATTGTTCATAGTATTCCTTTATTATCTTTTCAATGTCCATGTGATTTCTGTGATATCCTCTGTTTTATTTTTGATATTAGTCTTTTGTGTCTTCTCTCTTTTTTTTCTTAGACTGATTAGAAGCTTATCAATTTTATTGATCTTTTGAAAGAAACAGCTTTTGGTTTTGTTGATTTTCTCTATTGATTTCCTGTTTCCAGTTTCATTGATTTCTGCTCTAATTTTTATTAATTCTTTTCTTCTGCTTACTTTGGATTTAACTGCTCTTCTTTTTCTAGTTTGGCAAAGTGGAGGCATAGGTGATTGACTTTAGATCTTTCTTCCTTTATAATATGTGCATTCAGTGCTATAAATTTCCCTATAAGGGGCCAGCCCAGTGGCACAGTGGTGAAGTTCACACATTCCACTTTGGCAGCCTGGAGCTCACCGGTTTGGATCCCGGGTACAGATATGGCACCACTTGTGAAGCCATGCTGTGGCAGGCGTCCCACATATAAAGTAGAGGGAGATGGGCATGGATGTTAGCTCAGGGCCACTCTTCCTCAGAAAAAAGAGGAGGATTGGCAGCAGATGTTAACTCAGAGCTAACCTTCCAAAAAAAAATAAATTCCCTATAAGTACTATTTTCACTGTATCCCATAAGTTTTGATAAGTTGTATTTTCATTTTCATTCAATTTAAAGCATTTTTAAGTTTCTATTCAGATTTCTTCTTTGACTCATGTGTCATTTGGAAATGTGTTATTTAATCTCCAAATATTTTAGGAATTTCCAGCCACCTTTCTGTTACTGATTTCTAGTTTAATTTCACTGTGGTCTGTGAGCAGACATTGTATGACTTTTATTCTTTAAAATTTGTCAAAGTGTGTTTTATGGTCCAGAATGTGGTCTATCTTGGTGAACGTTCATGTGAGCTTGAGAAGACTGTGTTTTCGGTTGTTGTCAGATGAAGTAGTCTAGAGATGTCAAGTATATTCAGTTGATTGATGGTGCTGTTAAGTTCGACTACGTCCTTACTGATTTTTTGCCTTCTAGATCTGTCCATTTCTGATAAAGGGGGGTTGAAGTATCCAACTATAATAGTGGACTCATCTATTTCTCCTGTGAGTCTATCAGTTTTTGCCTTGTGTATTTTGATGCTCTTGGTAGGTATATAAACATTAAGAATTGTTATATCTTCTTGCAGAATTGACCCCTTTATCATTGTGTAATGCCTCTCTTTATCTCTAATAATTTTCCTTCTCCTGAAGTCTGCTCTGTCTGAAATTAATAAAACTACTGCTGCTTTCTTTTGATTAGTGTTAGTATGATATATCTCCATCCCTTTATTTTTAATCTATATGTGTCTTTATATTTAAAGCAGGTTTCTTGTAGATAACATACAGCTGGGTATTGTTTTTTATCCACCCTGACAATCTCTGTCTTTTAATCTGTGTATTTTATACCATTGATGTTTAAAGTGATTATTGATCTAGTTGGATTAATATCTACCAGATTTATTACTGTCTTCTATTTGTTGCCCTTGTTCTTTGTTCCTATTTTTGTCTTTCACATATTTCCCCTCTTTTCCTAGCATGTAAGTTATACTTCTTTTTTCACTGTTTTTAGTGGTTGCTCTAGAGTTTGCACTATATATTTTATAGCTAATCCAAGTTGACTTTCAAATAATACTATACCACTCAGCAGTAGTGCAAACACCCTATAATAATTAAAATTCCTAATTCCTCCCTCTCATCTTTTCTATTATTGCTGTTATTCAATTCACTTATACTCAAATATATGTGTATATATTTGAACATATTATTTCTATTATTACTTTGAAACAAGTATTATCTAACGATCAAATAAGAATAACAGAAATAAAAGTTTTAATTTTACCTTCATTTATTCCTTCTCTGATTCCCTTCTTCATGTAGATCTGCGTTTCTGACATATGCAGCTTTCCTTCTCTCCAAAGGATTTATTTTAACATTTCTCACAAAGCAGGTCCACTGGAAAAAATTCCCTCAATTTTTGTTTGTCTGAGAAAGTCTTTATTTCTCCTTCACTTTTGAAGGATACTTTCACAGAGCACAGAATTCTAAGTTGGTGGTTTTTTCTCTCAAATAAAAATATTTCACTCTACTCTCTTCGTACCTTCATGGTTTCTGAGTAAGAGTCATATATAATTCTTATCTTTGCCCCTCTATAGGAAAGAGGTTTTTTCCCTCTGGCTTCTTTCAGGAATTTTTCCTTGATTTTCTTTAAATATGATATGCCTAGCTGTAACGTATTGGGCATTTATCCTGTTTGGTCTTCTGTGAGCTTCCTGGATCTGTGGTTTGATGTCTGACATTAATTCAGGGAAATTCTAGTCACTATTGTTTTAATTATTGCTTCTCTTCTTTTTTCTCTTTCTTTTCTTTCTGGTATTCCCATTAAGCATATATTAAACCTTCTATAAAAATCCAAGTTTTTGGATATTCTGTTCTGATTTTTTTCAGTTTTTTTTCTCTTTGATTCCAGTTTTGGAAGTTTCTATTGTTATATCCTTAAGCTCAGAGATTCTTTCCTCATCTGTGTCTAGTCTACTAATGAGCCCATCAAAAATATTCTTTCTGTTACAGTGTTTTTGATCTCTAGCATTTTAATTTTTATTCTGTCTTAGAATTTCCATCTCTTTGCTTACATTATCCATCTGTTCTTGCATGCTGTCTACCTTTTCCATTAAAGTCCTTAGCATATTAATCATAGTTTAAAAAAATTCCTGATCTGAAAATTCCAACATTCTTGCCATATATATCTCTGGTTCTGAAGTTTGTTCAGTCTCTTCACGCTATGTTTTTTACTTTTTACTATGCCTTGTAAATTATTGTGGAAAAGTGGACATGTTGCACCGGGTAAAAGGAACTGTGGTGAATAGGCCTTTAGTAATGTGATGGAGAGTTGAGCGGGGAGGGGAAGCACTCTACTGTCCTATGACTTGGTCTCAGTCTTTTGGGGAGCCTGTGCCCTTGGACTGTGAACTTCAACAGTGCTTCTAAGTTTCTCTCCCCCTTATGTGGGAGAGGAGGCCTAGAGGGAGCTGGAGTTGGGCATTTCCCTCCCCCAGGTAGGTTAGGCTCTGATAAAAACCCAGCAGGTCAGGTTCTAGTAAAATAGTTTCTCCTGAGGGCAGGTCTTGTTAAGAACAGAATGCTCTGGCCTATTTCAAAATGGTTTCCTTTCCCCTCTCTCTGCTAGAAGCACGAGGGGATCTTTCTCCAGTATTCACTGTGAGGAGCTGGTAGAGCTCCAGGCGGTAAAACTCACAAAAGTGTGGAGGCCTCCGTATAACTGGGTTCTTCTGAAGTTTTTAATTCTCTGACTTGTCCTTACTGAGCTTCCAGCAATTCATCAATTACAGTTAGGTTTTCCTAACCTATGACTGGTTCCCATGGAGGTTTCTGCTGGTGGGTTTCTACTCCAGTAAGTTGTGATTCTCTATATCTGTCTGTCTCTCCAATTTTGGGGGCAGTGGTTTGCCTTGTGACCTTCCTTGCCTCTCTGAGTGATTTAAGAAGAGTTGTCAATTTTTAAGTTTGTTCAGCTTTTACTTGTTGTCAGAACAGAGTGGCAACTTCTAAGTTCCTTACATGCTGGACAAGAACCACCCACTATCTTCTTTTTACATAGAAACCATAGGTACAAAGACATTTAGTAATCTGATCAAGGCCCCCCAGCTAGTATCTGGCAGAGCCAGAACTTGAATTGAGATGTTCTGGCTCAAGAATCTGTCCTCTTAACCACCATACCATTGAGGAAAACAAGCTAGTTGAGCTATTGGGGGAAGGAGGAATATGTTTTCTTACCATGAGATCTTTCATGTCTACTAAGTTTACATTTTTGGAAAATTTTCTAAAAGAATTAAAGGAACATCTGCCAGAACGGTTGGTTTGAAAATAGTGATTACTAAAACTTGAAGTAGATACTACAAGTAAACATTTTAGGGTAAAAGAAAAAAATCACTCCTAAACCTACCATTTTTACAGGTTACATTTCAGTGCTTGTCCATCTTCGTGAATATTATATGTGGGTATTATGTATTCAGTGTTTTCACTTAACATTCTATCATGGGAATTTCCCCATGTTTCTGTAATTCTTTATAAGTGACCTTTAATGGTTGAATAATATTCTACCTTGGTGATGTGCTATAATTTACAAAAGCATTCTCTTATTGTTTGATGTTTGATAATTGATATTTGTCTGTACAATGATAGATAATGTTCCACAACTGCTTTCCTTCCATTGAGTGATTTCATTCAGGATAGCCCCAGCATGTGATTACTGGGTCAATGGGTATGGATAGATGTATAACTATTGCTGTATTAGTTTCCAGAAGAGTTACACCAATTTTCTGGGCTTCCAGCATTGTATAATTATAGAAAATATAATTACATAAAAATATTATATATACATGCATGAAAACCTCTTAGATGTAAGTGCAAGGACAACACCAGGAGACTCTGAAATATGGACTGATGCATGACTTCTTTTCAGATGTTCAGTTTATGTTACATGTTGCCTTGCATACAGGAGACATTCCATAGATATTTATTGAATGGATGGATGATGGAGGGATGGATGACATCCAACTGATTCCTACTAATTAACACACAGAAAGTTAGTGGCAAAGTTGAGATGATATTTTGATTTATAATATAGAGCTCTTTCACCTACCATAACTGCAGTTTTACTTCACTCAGCCAACATTCACTATGTACGTAGTATGTGCACAGCAAAGTTTGGAAGCTGGCGGTACTACTATTAATAAATCATACTTCCATTCATCATGGACCTCATAGTTTGGGAAACTCACATATCTTTCTGGATCAAGTTCTCATTTATAAAATGAATATAGTGACCACAGAAATCTCTTCCAACTCCTGGATTCTGTGATCTTCTGAAACTCTAAATTTCCCATTTCTAGACACTAAGACTCTAGAGGAAGCTTATTTTAAAGAGCATTTTAAAGGAATTGGTGATTCAGGATAATAATAGGGAATTTTCTTTTTTCTCCTCCTCATTCATTCATTCATTCATCATTTATCATTCATTGAACACATGCTAAACACCAAACATTTTTAAGTGCTAGGAATAAAAATAGGAATAAGTCCTCTTCTCTTAAAAAGTCTACAGTCCAAAATGGGAAGGCTTTTTGAAGAGGAATAGTTTGGCAATACAACAGTACTGTACACAGTGTTTATGTGTATGTGAATGTGATGTGTTTACTCAACTATTCTAGCCAAAACTTAAATGGAGTGGTCTCCAGTATAAAGTAGAGGAGGGAATCAGCTAATATTGATTGATTCAAGCTTACCCTCTAAATGTTCCCAAAAGTTGATGGAAAATATCATTGAATCTTGTAGGTTTATCATGGGGAAAAATACTTGTAGCATACTTTCCAACATCAAGACGAAAGAGGACATATGAATGTGGACTCACCATTTCTCTTCTTCTACTTGCACTCCTACGGACTGGAACTTACTGGGTGTTTTATTTTCCCCCGTTTTGTCAGGTTCTTCAGCATCATCCACCTGAAGAAATAATTTAAAAAGTAGAAGTGCTCCATGTTAGTCATCTCACTTGAAAACCAAATACCACATTTTGTTAGAAACATCTGTAGTATTACTGGAAGGTTTTGTGATTTGTAACCTTTTCATTCAATATTTGTGTATTTGCCAAGAGCCATTACTCCATTATTAGTGTGCTCTTTGACTCTGTTCATCTTTGTAAAATGCAATTTCGTTCACTGTCTATGATTCCTCTATAGAATTGTGAGCATATACTTACCTGTGAGCACTGTGTTAGAAGAGAGCACTACATGGAAATGTGTTCTTGGAAGTTTTGAATTTGCAGATAACAAGATACAAAAGAAGGAAGAAAATTCATTTACTGTAGTTAGAATTGTTGATATTGGGAGATAGAGGTATTAACTTTATTAAAATAAACCATAGAGGAGGGGGCGGGACCAAGATGGCAGAGTGAGTAGTCTTCTTTGTCTCTCCTCCTTCGAATCTACAACTAATTGGACATTCACTGGTTAACAAAGGATATCCAGATAGCATCTCAAGACGCCTGAGAGACCCGTGCTGCTATACATCGGAAGGCGGGCGGACTTCCCCCCGGGAGGAGGTGGAGATAGGTGAAAACTCTCCGACCCCGACCCCCAGACAGCCTAGTACCTGCAACAGGCTCTCTTCCAGTGGACTCCCCCATAGCATCGCCACACACCAAGGGCGGGAGTGTGCACTCACTGGCGTAGCGACGGTGGAAATAGGTGACAACAGCCCTACCTAAGCCCCCTGCGATTACACCTAAGCCCAGGGGGAAACTCCACGGTCCCGCACCCGCCGGCAGGGAAAGCTTCTGCTTGCCATTAGCAGGGAGGCCCCGTCTAGCATTCAAAACACTGGGAAGCTCCCAGGGAGTGGATTCCCCAGCAGGGCACCAGCCCACCAGCCGCTGCCAGGCTCACGGACTCTGGTTATGCACGGGACAGTGCAAGAGGTGCCCAGAGTTCCCGTGGACATGCTTGGGGGCTGGGTAGAGCTCCAGCATCCGGCTCCGCGGCCCAGGGGGAAACTCCAGGGTCCCACACCCACCAGCAGGGAAGGCCTCTGCTCGCCATTAGCAGAGAGGCCCTTCCTGGCATTCAGAACACCAGGAAGCGCCCAAAGAGTAGAATCCCTGGCAGGGCAGCAGCCCACCAGCTGCTGCCAGGCCCACAGTCTTCGGCTGTGCCCAGGACGGTGCAAGAGGTGCCCAGAGTTCCCATGGGCATGCTTGGGGGCTGGGTGGAGCTCCAGCACCTGGCTCTGAGGCCCAGGGGGAAACTCCAGGGTCCCGCACCACTGGCAAGGAAAGCCTCTAGTCACCATTAGCAGAGAGGCCCTGCCCAGCATTGAGAACACCGGGAAGCTCCCAAAGAGCAGAATTCCCCACAAGGCAGCAGCCCGCCAGCTGCCGCCGGGCCCAGAGACTCTGGCCGTGTCCCAGACAGGGCAAGGGGCTCCCAGAGATTCTGTGGGAGTGGTTTGGGGTTGGGTGGAGCTCCAGTGGAATGGCTATGTGGCTCAGGGGGGAACTCCAGGTTCCCACAGCAGCCTCAGCAAAAGCCTCTGCACAGCACTAGTGGAGAGGTCCTGACCAGCAATCACAAGGCTGGAAGGCCCTGGGGCAAAAGTAGCACAACTAGATGAGCTAACCACGGACTGCAGAAGATACCCATAGCTCTACTGGGACCTATAGTGGACAAGTGTGATCTTGTGGGCTCTGTCAGTGACAGAGCTGCGATTACAGGTGATCCTGCTCCCGGCTGCTGGGAAAGCCCATAACACCACTGCAGACCCCAAGGAGGGAGTGCGTCTAGGTGGTCTGCAACAGTAGGCACCAGCAGCCTGAGGCCCCCTTGCGATTGCCCCCACAACTGACAAGGGACCCCACAGGACCACTGTGACTACGAGGAGGGGCCCAGGTCCAGTCAGTAACAGCTGACAGGGTTCCTGGTTGGTGCAGTCTAAACAGCTGCTCCCCCCCACACCAGTTGCAACAAGTGGACTAAACTCCTAGTGACTAAACTCTATCTCTAGGCAGAGGCATAAATCCACGCCATTAAGCAGTATGAAAAAATATATTAAATCCCCAGAACAGAAGGAAAATGATAAGTACCCAGAAAACAATCCCAAAGACAATGAAATCGATAACCTAAATGACGATGATTTCAAAACAGCCATTATTAAAAAACTCGATGAGTTAAAAGAGAATTCAGATAGACAACTCAATGAGTTCAGGAGCTATGTCACAAAAGAGCTTGATACTATAAAGAAGAACCAATCAGAAATACTGGAGATGAAGAACACAGTGGAGGAGATTATGAAAAATCTGGACTCTCTGAACAATAGGGTTGATGATATGGAGGACAGAATTAGCAATTTGGAGGATAGGAATATAGAAATGCTGCAGTCAGAGGAGGAGAGAGAACTAAGACTAAAAAGAAATGAAGAAACTCTCCAAGAATTATCTGACTCAATTAGGAGATGCAACATAAGGATTATAGGTATACCAGAGGGAGAAGAGAAGGAGAAGGGGGCAGAAGGCCTGTTCAAAGAAATAATGGCTGAGAACTTTCCAAACTTGGGAAGAGAGATGGAACTTCATGTGACAGAAGACAATAGATCTCCAAACTTTATCAATGTAAGAAGACCAACCCCAAGACATGTAGTAGTAAAGCTAGCAAAAGTCAATGACAAAGAGAAAATACTAAGGGCAGCCAGGCAGAAGAAAATAACCTACAAAGGAACCCCCATAAGGCTATCAGCAGATTTCTCAGGAGAGATCTTGCAGGCTAGAAGAGATTGGAATGAAATATTCAAAACTCTGAAGGACAAATACCTGAAGCCAAGAATACTCTACCCAGTGAAAATATCCTTCAAATACGATGGAGAAATAAAAACTTTCCCAGATAAACAAAAGTTAAGGGAGTTCATTGCCACAGACCTCCTCTTCAAGAAATGCTCAGGAAGAACCTCATACCTGAAAAATCAAAGAAAGGAAAGGGGTTACAAAATCCAGAACAAAGGAGATAAGCAGAAGGACAAGAACAGAAAGTAGCTGCTCTCCATCAGAACAGGTTAGCAAAAGTTAAATAAAATATTAAAGATAAATGGAACGGAAAACACCAAGAATAAATATAACCTAGTCATTTTAACCACGAACTCACAACACAAAAGGAAGAGGAAAAAAAAAAAATCTGACAATAACAACCTAGAAGGGGAAGAGAAAAGGGATGGAAAGTTTTAATTTAAGGAAATAAGAGGCTATCAGAATAAGGACTATCTCATCTACGAGATGTGTTATACAAACCACCTGGTAACCACGAAACAAATAACAAGAATAAAGACACAAATTACAAATAAGAAGAAAGCCAATACAGAAATTTACCTACTTGAATTAGGAATCCAAAAATCATGGGATGAGAAACAAAGGCAATGCAAAAGAACCAGAAAACAAGTGATAAAATGGCAGCAGTAGGCCCCCACGTTTCAATAATCACTCTAAATGTAAATGGATTGAACTCTCCAATCAAAAGACACAGAGTGGCAGGATGGATTAAAGAACAAGATCCAACAATATGCTGCCTACAGGAAACACACCTCAGCCCCAAAGACAGAGACTCAGAGTGAAGGGATGGAGAACAATACTCCAAGCCAATAATGAACAAAAGAAAGCAGGTGTTGCCATACTTATATCAGACAAAGTAGACTTCAAAGCAAAACAGATAAAGAAAGACAAAGAGGGGCAGTATATAATGATAAAAGGGACACTCCACCAAGATGACATAACACTTATAAATATATACACACCCAACACAGGAGCACCAAAATTTGTGAAGAAACTATTAACAAAACTAAAAGGAGACATCAACAATACAATAATAGTAGGGGACCTCAATACCCCATTAACACCAATGGATAGATCATCCAGACAGAAAATCAACAAGGAAATTATAGAATTAAATGAAAAATTAGACTAGATGGACCTGATAGATATATATAGAACATTTCATCCAAAAACAGCAGGTTACACATTCTTCTCAAGCGTGCATGGAACATTCTCAAGGATAGACCGTATCTTGGGAAACAAAACAAGCGTCAATAAATTCAAGAGGGTTGAAATAATATCGAGCATCTTTTCGGATCATAATGCTATGAAACTAGAAATGAACTACAAGATAAAGCTGGGAAAGGGGCAAAAATGTGGAGACTAGACAACATGCTACTGAACAATGGATTATTGAAGAAATTAAAGAAGAAATCAAATATTATCTGGAGACAAATGAAAATGAAAACACACCATACCAACTTATTTGGGACACAGCAAAGGCAGTCCTAAGAGGGAAATTCATTGCAATACAGGCTCACCTCGATAATCAAGAAAAATCTTACATAAACAACCTCAAATGACACCTAACAGAATTAGAAAAAGACGAACAAACAAAGCCCAAAGTCAGTAGAAGGAGGGAAATAATAAACATTAGACCAGAAAAAATGATATTGAAACAAAAAAGACAGTAGAAAGGATCAATGAAACAAAGAGTTGGTTCTTCGAAAAAATTAACAAAATCGATAAACCCTTAGCCAGACTCACTAAGAAAAAAAGAGAGAAGTCTCAAATAAATAAAATTAGAAATGAGAGAGGAGAAATCACAACAGATACCGAAGAAATACACAGGATCATAAGAGAATACTATGAAAAACTATATGCCAACAAATTGAACAACCTAGAAGAAATGGATAAATTCCTAGACTCATACAACCTCCTCAAACTGAATCAGGAAGAAACAGAGAATCTGAATAGACCAATCACAAGTAAAGAAATAGAAACAGTAATCAAAACCCTCCCCAAAAATAAGAGTCCAGGACCAGACGGCTTCTCTGGAGAATTCTACCAAACATTCAAATAAGATTTAATACCTATCCTTCTCAAAGTATTCCAGAAAATTGAGGAAGATGGAGCACTCCCTAACACATTCTATGAAGCCAACATCACCCTGATCCCCAAACCTGACAAGGACAACACAAAGAAGGAAAACTACAGGCCAATATCACTGATGAACATAGATGCAAAAATCCTCAACAAAATTTTGGCAAACCGAATACAGCAATACATCAAAAAGATTATACACCATGATCAAGAGGGATTTATACCAGGGACACAGGGATGGTTCAACATCCGCAAGTCAATGTGATTCACTTCATTAACAAAATGAGAAACAAAAACCACATGATCATCTCAACAGATGCAGAGAAAGCATTCGACAAGATCCAACATCCATTTATGATAAAAACCCTCAATAAAATAGGTATAGAAGGAAAGTACCTCAACATAATGAAGGCCATATATGACAAACCCACAGCCAACATCATACTCAACGGACAAAAACTGAAACCCATCCCTCTCAGAACAGGAACAAGACAAGGGTGTCCACTTTCACCACTCTTATTCAACATAGTACTGGAGGTGTTGGCCAGAGCAATTTGGCAGGAAAAAGAAATAAAAGGAATACAAATAGGCAACAAAGAAGTAAAACTCTTGCTGTTTGCAGATGATATGACCTTATATATAGAAAACCCCCAAAGAATCCATAGGAAAACTATTAGAAACAATCAACAGCTACAGCAAAGTTGCAGGCTATAGAATCAACATACATAAATCAGTAGCATTTCTATATGCTAACAATGAACTAACAGAAAAAGATCTCAAGAACTCAATCCCATTCACGATTGCAACAAAAAGAATAAAATACCTTGGGATAAATTTAACCAAGGAAGTGAAAGATATATACAACAAAAAATACAAGACTTTCTTGAAAGAAATCCATGATGACATAAAGAGATGGAAAGACGTTCCATGCACATGGATTGGAAGAATAAACATAGTTAAAGTGTCCATACTACCTAAAGCAATCTACAGGTTCAACACTATCCCAATCAGAATCCCAATGACATTCTTTACAGAAATTGAACAAAGAATCCTAAAATTCATATGGGGCAACAAAAGACCCCGAATTGCTAAAGCAATCCTGAAAAAGAAGAACAAAACTGGAGGCATCACAATCCCTGACTTCAAAGCATACTACAAAGCTACAGTAATCAAAACAGCATGGTACTGGTACAAAAACAGATGCACAGATCAATGGAACAGAATTGAAAGCCTAGAAATAAAACCACACATCTATGGACAGCTAATCTTCGACAAAGGAGCTGAGAGCATACAATGGAGAAAAGGAAGTCTCTTCAACAAATGGTGCTGGGAAAACTGGACAGCCTCATGTAAAAGAATGAAAATTGACCATTCTTTTTCACCATTCACTAAAATAAACTCAAAATGGATCAAAGACCTAAAGATTATGCCTGAAACAATAAGTCTTCTAGAAGAGAATATAGGCAGTACACTCTTTGACATCAGTTTCAAAAGAATCTTTTCAGACACCATAACCCCTCACATGAGGGAAACAATAGAAAGAATAAACAAATGGGACTTCATCAGACTAAAGAGCTCCTTCAAGGCCAGGGAAAACAGGATTGAAACAAAAATACAGCCCACTAATTGGGAAAAAATATTCACAAGTTATTTATCTGACAAAGGGTTAATCTCTATAATATACAAAGAACTCACACAGCTCAACAACAAAAAATCAAACAACCCGATCAAAAAATGGGCAGGGGACGTGAACAGACATTTCTTCACAGAAGATACACGGATGGCCATTAGACACATGAAAAGATGCTTATCATCACTAATCATCAGGGAAACGCAAATCAAAACTACACTAAGATATCACCTTACACCTTTTAGAATGGCAAAAATATCCAAAACCAAGAGTGACAAATGTTGGAGAGGCTGTGGAGAAAAAGGAACCCTCATATACTGTTGGTGGGAATGCAAACTGGTGCAGCCACTATGGAAAACAGTATGGAGATTTCTCCAAAAGTTAAAAACAGAAATACCTTATGACCCAGCCATCCCACTACTGGGTATCTATCCTAAGAACCTGAAATCAGCAATTCCAAAAGTCCCATGGACCCCTATGTTCACCGCAGCATTATTCACAATAGCCAAGTCATGGAACCAACCTAAGTGCCCAGCAACTGATGATTGGATAAAGAAGATATTGTATATATATACAATGGAATACTACTCAGCCATAAAAAAGGACAAAGTCGTCCCATTCACAACAACATGGATAGACCTTGAGGGTATTATGTTGAGTGAAATAAGCCAGACAGAGAAAGACGAACTCTTTATGACTCCACTCATAGCTGGTAGTTAACATATAGACAAAGAGAACTGATGGGTGGTTACCAGGGGAAAGGGGGGGTCGGGGGAGGGCACTAAGGGTGAAGTGGTGTACCTACAACATGACTAATAATAATGTACAACTGTAATTTCACAAGGTTGTTAACTATCATAATCTTAATAAAATAAATAAATAAATAAACCATAAAGTATCTTCATTTTTTTCCTTCAAACTAAGGAATTGGCTTTGAATATCTTTCCAATTTCTAAATGGCTATGTATATATACATACATAATGGCTCATGTGGAAAACGTGTCCATATATAATGGAAAGCTTATGTGACAGATTAGGCCCAACCCAAACTTGAAATAAGTTTTATGACTATTCAGAGCAATTAGATTTATTCCTCTTTTTTCTATGCTTTTAATAAATTACATTTTTCTAAGTATAAAAGCAATTCAGTATAAGTTATATAAAATTAAAATACCGAAGTATATAAAGTAGAAAACTAAAGTCCCCCAAGAACCACTGTCAGTCCTTTGATGCATATTTGTCCATCCTTTAATATATATTACATATAAAAATGTATGTATACATCTATATAAAAATCTAGTAACAAGATTACAGTTACTAAATTTACACAGATGAGGTTATATTATATTTTTTCCCTGCAGTTTGCTTTACTCATTAACACTGCTGTCTTTCAGATACTGTACCACATCAGCAAATGCAGCTCTAACTCAGTCCTTTTGTTGGCTACATAAATACTCCTTTTAAGGACTACGTAAGTAACATGGGCATCAGGATAATTTTGTCTTTGTTATAATGTTCTCTATGTTACTGAAGGTAATACATATAGTATTACCATTAACATTCATACATATCTTTATAACAATTGTGCAAATGTTGTTTGGGAAAAATTCTTAGAAATGTTAGTTGGAAGGTATGGAGCACGTTCAACTACAAGGGACATTGCCAAATTGCTCTTCAAAGCATTTACCATCCTGCCATAATCAGCATATGGGAGCATCCATTTCTCTACACCCTCATCAGTACTAAATATTGCCAAACTTTGACATTTTTGCTAATGTCACAGGTGAAAAATACATATTGGTCTCTTCTACTTGTGTCCGTAAATCGTCTATTCATATCCTTTGTTTCTCTGTATTTTTTCCTATTGAGTTGTTTTTTAATTTTCTTATTTATGGGATCTCTTTATATCTTATGACCTTAATAGCCCTTTCTCAGTTAGTTCTGCTGTAAATAATTTCTCCCAGTTTATCATTTGTCTTTTAAACTTTGTCCTTCATTGCAGAGAATCTTAAATTATTATGTAGTCAAGTGTAGCTTTTATGGTTTGGAAAGGCCTTCTTTATCATCAGCATAGTTTTTAAAGTTCTCTTTTATTTACTTTTTATCCTTTCATTTTTTTTTCATATTTAGTTCTTAAATCCACCATCCTGAAATGTTTTTGCATCAGATATAAAGCAGAGATCTAATACTTTTTTCCCCAGATGGATCATTAACCAATCTGGCTCCTTTTATTAATTAATTCATCTTTTTTATTTGAGATGCCACTTTTATCTTATACCCAACTTTACCCATATGCATTTCCCCATACATCACCATATATGGAGACTTGTTTTTAGTCTGTTCATCTACTGGTCGTATTGCTCCTCCTTTTCTTTTTCCCTAATATAATTTTGTAATAAATCTTAATATTTTATATGACATATCTCCTGTTATAGTTCTTTTGCTGTTGTCGGTTGAATGTTGTTTCTTTAATAAAAATCCCACATCCTTGATATTATTATCATATCAGTGTTTCTTTTCTTTAATCTAATTATGGACTTTGGGCAATGCCTTCCATTAATATGTGCATTTTTTTTCTATTTTACTGCACTTTTTCAAACCCCTTTCACACTCACCTCCTTTTACTGTTATAATTATACTTTGATGTAGACTAGGCAGATGTTATTATTTTCATTGTTCAGATGAAGAAATTAAGGCTCAAAGCTAACTTGTCTAAAATCACACATCTAGGAAGCGGTAGAACAAGAACTAAATTCTAAATCTCTGATGCTTCCTCTGGGGGTATTTCCTCTCTCCATGGTGTGGTGGCCGTGAAAATGCACCTCTCAGCTTTTCTGTTGGGAGGAGCACAGTTGAGTGAGCTTCCAAGCTGCTGCTCCTCTTGATGCGCCAGAGGCTGAGGTCATGCTGCCCCAGCCAGTGATTGAGCACTGTGCCATATTATTGCAGGCCATTCCTGCGCGATATGGGTTTTCTCTTACAGGTGACGTTGGCTTAATGACTCACCAGTGGTCTAGCCAAACCTTCATTGGAACTGCCCTGCAGTCTAGAGGTTCTCCATGCACAATCCTCCTCTCTCCACAGGTGTCAGAGCTGCATGATGGTCTGAAGCTGCTCGCTGCCATTTCCAGCTCCCTCATCTTCATCTTTCACGAGCACTCCTCCTAATAAATCTCTCTCTCGCTCTTTCTTTTACATCTTTAATCTGGTTTTGGAGAACCCTAATTAACAAACATGGAGCCCTCGATTTTTGTAGTTTTTTTTTAAAAAAAATATACTTAAAAAGGGCCTGCCCTGGTGGCCTAGTGGTTAAGTCTGGCACGCTCCACTTTGTCAGTCCAGGGTTAGGTTCCCCAGCACAGACCCACACCACTCTTCTACCAGTGGCCATGCTGCAACAGCGGGTCACATACAAAATAGAGGAAGATTGGCAACAGATATTAACTCAGGGTGAATCTTCCTCAGCCAAAAAAATATATATATATCCCCAAGATGTCTAGGTTTTTTCAGAGTATTAACTTTTTCTAAATAAATTTTAACATCAAATTATCAAATCACTCCTCTCAGCCTCTACCAAGTGATAAAAATTACATAGGAATTTTTATTAGAATTTCTTTAAATATTTATACTAACTTTGAGAGAACTGCTATCTTTACACTGTGAGGTATTCCTGTGTAGGAATATTGAATAGTTTTCCATTATTCAGATCTCTTATATATTTTTTATTTTTTAAATTTTTTTCCTTTTTCTCCCCAAGGCCCCCCAGTACATAGTTGTATATTCTTCGCTGTGGGTCCTTCTAGTTGTGGCATGTGGGACGCTGCCTCAGCGTGGTTTGATGAGCAGTGCCATGTCTGCACCCAGGATTCGAACCAACGAAACACTGGGCCGCCTGCAGCAGAGCACGCGAACTTAAGCACTCGACCACAGGGCCGGCCCTGGATCTCTTATATTTTATATAAGGGAAGTTTTTATATCATTTCCAGTTAGGTGTTATATATTCTTTGTGATGCTCCATCCTGTTTTTTATAGTTTTTCATCCTATTGTGAATGGGCTCTTTTTGCTTGATTACATTTTCAGTTTATTAATAATACAGAGAAAAGCTATTGATTTCTCCATATTTATATTGTATTCTTTCATTCTACTGAATTCTAATGGTTTTTTGGTGATTTTCCTTGGATCTTCTAGTGGACATGCGTATTATCTGCAAATAAAAGCAATTTTGCTCTTTCTTTTGAATATTTTACACCTCATTTCCCTTTCTTGCTTTGTGTCTTGGTGAACACCAGCAAACAGTACTGAATAAACCTGTGAAGACAGGAATCTTTATCTGGTTTCTGACTCTAATTGGAATATCTCTAGCATTTCACCTTTAAATATCAATTTAATTTGGTTTCTTATGGATGCTGTTGATCATATTGATATTTGGAATGGCTTCTGGATTTTACCAAATGCTATATTTTTTAGCAACTATCTGGATATCGTATTTTTCCCCTCAAGACTAAAATAACTTTGAAATTCTGCCACATACAATTCTTAGTAATGGTATATTAAAAAAAGAAAAAATATATATGTATATTTGAATCAACTCTCAAATTTAGTTAGAATTTTTACATCTGTATTTATAAGCATGTTTTTCTATAGTTCTTTTTTCTTGTATTCTTTCAAGTTTGGGTATCAGTTATGTTTATTTAATAAAATATATTGATAATCTTGACTTTTTCTTATATTATTACATACTTTAAATAAAATAGAAGTTATTTGTTTCTTGAATGTTGAGGAAAACTGTTTTGTAAAATCATCTGAGTCTATACCATTTTGGAGGAAGTATATTTTTAACTTTATTTGCAATTTATTCTATGGTCATTAGATTTCTTCTTCCAGATTTTACACTTCTTTTTGGTTGAGTATTAGCAATTGTACTTATATCTATTTTATCTTGACTTTAAAATTTACCAGCATAAAATTGACACAGGAATCTTTTATATTTTTTAAGAAGCTTTTCTCATTCCTATATTGTTGATTTGTATTTTTCCTCTCAATAAGACTTGTCTATTTATTTATTTATGTCTATTTATTTGGTCTTTTCAAAGAACCAGTTTTGGCTTAATTCATCAATTCTACTTTAGTTGTCATTGCTGTTGCTTTGTTTTGTTTTCTGATGTATTTATCTCTACTTTCATCATTAGTAATTCCTTCCTTTTAATTTGTTGTTCTTTTTCTATTTTGTGAATTGAATGTTTTGTTTATATTATAATATTTCTTGCTCACTTATGAAAGAACACAAGGCTATGAATTCTTCTGAGATTATAGTTATGGCCTTAGCCCAAAGTGATGATTTATAGCATTCTCATTGTCATTTATTTCATAATAATCTCAAATTTCCTCTTTATCCAAATGTTATTTAGATGATCTTTTAATATTTTCAAATGGTTAGATTTTGTTATCTGCTGAGTGTTAATTTCTAGTTTTAATGCATGATGGTTGGAAAACATGACTATATTATTTCTTCTTTTTGGGGTCCTTTAAAATTATCTCTATACGTTCACTAGTTTTGACTTGAGATAAGTTCTCCTAAAAAAATCTCTTCTCAGATATGCATGGATTCTGATTTCAAGGACATCAAAATAAAGTTTACAAAGTCTGAATGTACTAAATATTGCTTGAGAAAAAACTATTCATCACACTTGTTAAGGAATGGCAAGGCACCTTTTATTTAGGGGGGGCTATTGTGATAGGTACAGGCATTACTACAATGGGATTTTTGGAGTAGGAGAGAGAGATTGGACTCAACACCAAATACAACAGGGAAAAGTGGAAATTTACAGCCAAGGAGCAAGATGTGGGGCCTGTGGATAGAAAATAAGTAAGAGGATACGTCAGGGGTAGGGGGGATTCCGGCTAAATGACCTAACAGGGTTCTTGCTGTAGGCAGGTCACGGTGATCAGACATCAGCTGGGGTATGGTGGAGGATAAGGAACCATCAGATATGGAGGGTGGTCAGATAGCAAGGGTTGGGGATCCTGGCTAAGCTGACTCAGCAAGATTCTCACTCAAACTGGGTGATGCAAAGATGGGCACGCAAGGATAAAAGTCAAGGCCTAGTTGGGAAGAGAATTCAGAGGAGCCTGACTAGAGTTTGGTCAAAGAAAGACTCTTTGTTGATACTGTCTCTACTGTTTCCCTCTATTGTTTTAAGTCAATTGATTATGAACCAGAGATAATGTGACCTTTTTATTTCTCAAAGCCCTCTTTCAAATCAATGTCACAATTCTTTTGGTTTGTATTGTTCTAAAATAGCTCACTCAACTTGGCAGGGACCAGTCTTGCCATTCGCAGTTGGACTTCTCTCTTCAGAGAGGGCATGAAATATGTCTCTGTACACTTGGACAGGTATGAAAGGAAATAGGCAAATCTTAGGAGTGTGATCTTAAACAACTTAATTTTTTTTAAAATTTGAAGAACGAGAAAGCAACTGCATTTCACATAAAGTGAAAGATTAAGCTGAAAGCTCGTTTACATTGTTTTGCAACGTGAGTTAAATGATACTAGACGGAAGTCACGATCTGACATC
The DNA here is from genome assembly GCF_041296265.1 of Equus caballus. Classification (NCBI taxonomy): domain Eukaryota; kingdom Metazoa; phylum Chordata; class Mammalia; order Perissodactyla; family Equidae; genus Equus; species Equus caballus. Next base: position 52,205,446 of record NC_091691.1, read on the forward strand.
TCAAGGTGGAGGGTTTCTGGTCTGAAGCTGGTATGTGAAACTCCCCTGTAGCTGAAATTACTCTCGAAAGACTAAAAGATGGCGGAACTCACTGCTGCCAGTGGCCACCTCTGGGGAGAGGAATAGGAGTTAGAGGCAGAAAGAAGGGGGAATTTCACACTGTGTTCTGAATAGTTTTATATTGTAGGAATCCTTGACAATAATACTGTATGCATGTATTACTTAGTTTGTAATTTTAAGGAACAAAATTACTGTGAACATTACCTTTGACTTTTTAGATGACACACAACTTTACTCTAAATCCACAGCAACCAGTTACCCCCTCACCACACACCTAGCACTACGACAGCAGAAAAAGCATCAGATAAAGTAGTTAACATTTGGAGCCATAATACATAAAAATACATATTTTTAAATATTCTAGAATCATATTTAGTGCCATGAGATGCTCCTGATGGAACGTGGGAAACAAGACCTCAACCATCTTAGGGGTTTTTTTCTTTTTCTTTTTTTTGGTGAGGAAGATTGGCCCTGAGCAAACATCTGTTGCCAATCTTCCTCTTTTGCTTGATGAAGATTGTTGCTGAGCTAAAACCTGTGCCAATCTTCCTGTATTTTATGTGGGATGTTGCCACAGCATGGCTTGACAAGCAGTGCTAGGTCTGCTCCTGGGATCCAAACCTATGAACCTTCCCACACCTGTAGAACCAATTTTGTGAATTAAGCTGCCTCTGTTCAAGATCTGAGCATGGCTTCTGTTTTCCTGAATGGGATTCTTCCGACTCCTTGTGGCTATACTCATGTAAATTAAAAATGCTTCGGATGTCCACCAAAGTAGGATGTTGCAGCTTTACGCTATGAGGTAGTTTCAAGAATCACCCAATGAAACTTTTTTCAAAAGATGCATGATAGACACGTCCCTTAGGAGCAGCGTTCCTCAATCCATAAAGAAACGAAGAAAGAAAGGGAGCAGGGATCATGAGGATGAGACTAGAGGACAGAGTTCCCTGGGTTCCAGGCTCACCCCCATCCAAACTCACAGCTGATTTGCATTAAAGAGTTGTCATCCTCTAAGCTTTACTCATTGTAGGTAAATTTATCTCTGTGACTTCTACCCCCTTAGTTAGATACAAATATTGAAAATGTCACCTGTCGTACATAGTATCTAGGTTAATCTACTAAAATTTATGAAGCGGCTTTCAATTTTTTTTTTTTTTGGCTTTCAAAATTTTTAAAGAAATTGGAGGACAACTAAATCCCTATCCTGAAAAAATTGAGAAGGTCCATGGTAAGGGATAAAATTTCAGCCTATTTGGTCAGTCATGATTTTAAAGGAGGATAATATTAATAAAATAACAACTAAACCTAATATTTATTGAGCTCTTATTATGTCAGGCACTATGCTTTGAGCCTTACATATATTATACCAGTCAATTTTTATTACAACCTATAATGTATCCTATGAAATAGGAACTATTATTATTCTCATTTTCCAAATGAGGAAACTGAGAGCTATTAAGTAATTGGCCTAAGTGTACACAGGCTACTTTAAAGGTCAAAGTCACACAGGTTAAAGTCAATGATTGTCATGTTAACTATTATTAGGTGTGGATTCAATTAAAAATGTTGGGGAAGGCTTGGAAACTCTGACCCTAACGAGGTAAAAGGTAGGAAGGAGTCCAGGATCCTAGTGTCCTATATTTTGGGGATTAGAATTTAAATTAGGTTACAATACAACGAGATTGATGACTATTTTGCCTCTTGAATTTTTATTTTTACTTTATTTTATTTATTCTTTTTTTTTTTTTTTGCTGAGGAAGATTTGCCCTAAGCTAACATCTGTGCCAATCTTCCTCTATTTTATATGCAGGTCAACACTACAGCATGGCTGCCGACAAGTGGTGTAAGTCCACACCCGGGAACCAAACCTGGGCTGCAGAAGCAGAGCACACCAAACTTAACCACAGAACTGGCCCCTTGAATTTTTATTTACTTATTATTCTCCATTCAAGAAGCAGCATAACATGGTCAAATTAGACACTGAGGTGCAATTTAGGCTTTGTCAACATAAGATGTGTGGCCTTGAGCGAGTTCTTCAACTTCTCTGGGTTCTCTTCTATGGAGTAGAGATAATAATACCACCTACACCACAGGGTTGTTGTAGGAGTCCCATGAGACAACCATATAAAGCACTCAGGAATCCCAAATAATTTCTACAGCAGTGAACAATGACAGGAGGAAGAGTAAGAGCAGTGATTTTGCTCACTAAAATATCGAGATATTTGAAAAGCAGGATGGTCTCTGAAACAAAACTTTCTCCCCAACATTATATGTGGATTTCAGACTAGTTCCATGTTTTTTTTTTTTAAAGATTGGCTCCTGAGCTAACAACTGTTGCCAATCTTCTTTTGTTTTTCCTGCTTTTTCTTCCCAAATCCCCCTAGTACATAGTTGCACATCTTTTTAATTGTGGGTCCTTCTAGTTGTGGCATGTGGGATGCTGCCTTAGCATGACCTGACGAGTGGTGCCATGTCTGCACCCAGGATCCGAACCAGCGAAACCCTGGGCCACCAAAGCAGAGCGTGAGAACTTAACCGCTGGGCACGGGGCCGGCCCCGAGCCGTCTTACTGGGTGAAAATAATAATAATATAAGGTGGATTTCATCTATATGAATGATTTCCTCTGAGTAAGAATTACTTGAAGAGTAACCTCTAAGACCAACCGCAGACCTGGAAAGTGATTAAGAGGGATATATAGCAGTTTCTAAATAAAAAGAACAGGGAGACCAATAAATAATTATTTTTAAAATGGATTTTTTTAAAAAATGAAAATGGAGGGGCTGGACCCGTGGCTGAGTGGTTAAGTTCGTGAGCTCCGCTGCAGGCGGCCCAGTGTTTCGTTTGTTCAAATCCTGGGCTCGGACATGGCACTGCTCATCAAGCCATGCCGAGGTGGTGTCCCACATGCCACAACTAGAAGGACCCACAATGAAGAATATGCAACTATGTACTAGGGGTCTTTGGGGAGAAAAAGGAAAAAAACAAAATATTTAAAAAATAAATAAATAAAAGGAAAAAATATTTTTAAAAAAAGAAATGAAAAAGGCAAGATATAGAATAGTGTGAGATATATGCTGCTAACATCTAGGTAAAAAAGCAGAATGAAAAAATATATATTTGCTTGAATATTCATAAAATATCTCTGCATAGAGATGCAAATACTGGTTATATTGATTTCTTCTGGAAAGGAGAACTGACTGGCTATTGAATAGCAATGGAAGGGAGGCTGGTCATTGCACACCTTTTTATAACTTATGAATTTTGAGCCATAGAAATATATTATCTATTGAAAAAATAATGTAAAATAAAGAAAAGAAATTCAACATTAAGGAAGTAGAAGAAAACTAACATTACTGGGTGCTAACTATGTGCTAGATAGATTTTTTTTAATGTGGTAAAATATGCATGACACGAAATTTTCCATTTTAAGCATTTTTAAGAGTACAGTTCAGTGGCATTAAGTACATTCACATTGTTGTGCTACCATCACCATCATCCAGCTCCAGAAGTTTTTCTTCATCTCACATTGAAACTCTATACCCCTAGAGGAAGCTGGATTTTGTAAACTCAATCCTCAAAATAATCCTCTGAGGGATGGATGAAGAAATAGGCTCAGGAAGATTAAGTCAATCGCTTAGGACAACACAGAGGACCGACAGGGCTCCTCCTCACTCCTCAAACTCCTCTGAATGGTGGGAGGAGAATTAGCTTCTAGGGAGCCGTGCAGCGGCGGTGGGGGCGGGTAGAGTGGGGGTGGACTGGAGGGGTGGGGGGGTGGGGAGGATGGGGGAATGGAGTAGGGGGTGGGAGGGTGGGGGGGTGGGGGGGTGGAGTGAGGGGGTGGCGGGGTGGGGCGTGGAGTGGGGGGGTGGGGGTAGGGGGATGGGGGGAGTGGGGTTGGAGGTTGGGGGGTGGGGTGGGGGCATGGAGTGGGGGGTGCTGGAGGGGTGGAGGCTGGCTTTGGGCCCTTGCCTCCTGCTGTGTCATCCACTCCCAAGCACCAGTGCTCCAAGTTCTTTTAGGAAACTTGACAACTTGTGCTCTGGTAACCTGTAGGTTATAAAAAAAGCATTTGACTCAGTGCTGCTGGAGAAAGTTTAATTGCCCTTTAAAAGTGGGCTCTGCAGAACGGACTGCGAAAATACACCATGGTGTACAAAGGTACCCCACGCCGGGCTTTTAGATGTGCCTTCGAATCATTTCAGTGTAGACAGATTTATTGGACACCACGTCAGGAAGTTCCTATTCAAAGGGCACCTGCAGAATGATACGGCACAACAAAAATAGGAGAAAAGAATGACTCTTCCCCGCTAACAGAAGGAAATTTCTAGCAGGGTAAGCCAAGCTGAACGGATGTAAAAAACAAGAATCAGTTTGACCTTATCTTTGAGCAACAGAAAACAGTGAACTGAACTGAGAAGCCTGCTGACTTATCTACCATTTTTATGAAATGCATGATCAAATAGCCAACAATTATGCTCAAACTGGTGCACATTCTTTCTTCATGACGTTGTGATGTGAGTTATTGCTTTCCACCCTATCAGTCACTTGGTCTCGCCCTCCCTCACTCCCACATCTACGAGAAGTGATTCACATTTTTGTTCTCATATGATTACTTAACAGTGTTGAACATACTGTAGCACAACCTGCTAACTGAGGTTACTCTTGGATGTCGACTCCTTTTCTGAGAATCAAAATGTACATTAGGAGTTGAGGGCACTTTATGTTTGACTGTGTTCAGGTTTGCCTAATTATCCTAGACTTTATGTCACACATTCAATTTAGAGAACAAAACTAATAGCTGCTGGTAATGCCCATAGATAAAATACTTGCATAATTTTTTTTGATCATATTTAACAATGTAGGGAGTCCAGAACCAGTAATTTGAAAATCTGGTCCTACATATAGCTATGTCATCCAAAATGGCAAGGTAGCAAATCTTCTGGAAAAAAAGAAGGGTTCCTATTTCAAAGGACAGAAAGGGAGGCTGTTACCTGTATCCCGATAGAGAGGCATCGATTTTTCTTAAAGTGATCCTTCTTCCTGTCCTCCGTGGTGACGGTGGCTATGGTGGTCGTGGTGGTGACAGTGGCAGGGTTGTTGCCCATGTGTTGGCTTGCAGGGCCGTGGATCTGGGCATTTGCGGCTTCGATGGCGGCTGTCAGAGCCTTCATACTGTCCAGGCTCTCCGTGGAGTTGCTCAGTCCAGACTGGCTGATAATATCTCCTCGCTGGCCCTGTCCATCCATGTAGGCATCCTGGGCAGACTCTGTGCTACTCTGGGCTGTGATAGAAATGAAAGGTTTCGTGGTAGTTCTGGGTGGGACTGGAGGTGGTGTCTTCTTATATGTTGTAATGCAAGATGACACTGGAAGACAGTGAAAACAAAGACACTGTGATTTCTGCATGGGTTGTAATTTCCGATATTGTAACTGACATCCATTGGAAATTAGGGCACATGAAACACACGAAGAAGACATTTAAGATGAGAACAAGTTTGTTGATAGGCTAAGCGAGATCCCTGCTTAGGGGGGATATTCGGGCCTCCTAAGAGAGGTGACACCCCCCCCCCCCCAAAATAGAGAGGAAAAAGACTGGAAAACACCAACCTCCCAGATGGAAGTTGCTGAAATGGAAATTCATATGAATCGACATAAAATAGACATGATTAGCCTTGTGTAGATTCTTCCCAGGCAACAGTGCACCCTGAGAGATAATATATACACATGCGTAAGTCCACAGTAGTGCCTGCCTTCTCAGCGCAATATTAAATATAGCTAATGTCAAACACGGGAACTCACCAGAGAAGATTCTGATGGTTGGTAATAAACATTGAAAAAAGAAAAGGGAAAGCGAAGAGGTTGTGAGTGTGTGTTCTCATCCTAATAGCAGTACCAAGTGCCTGGGGTGGAGGCGGAACTTTGTTCTGAATTTTTCTGTTGTTGTTTCTGAGCAGAACGACCCACTAAGAGGGAATACACTGTATAAGAGTATCCTACTGTAAAACAAATGTACACGCTAGTTTATACATCAGTGTGTGTGTGTGAGCCTACTCCCCAAAGGGCTGTCCTTCAGGGCGAAGGGATCAACTCAACAGCCTGAATCTGTGCCGTGAGGTGACCCTCCCTGTTTATTCCGGGTCCTCCCTGAGGCTTCAGCTGAAGCAGCCTCAAGACCCTCTCTCCAACATTGTAACCCTGAGGGTCTTGAAGAAGCGTTACCCACTGGTTTTCTGCTTTCCATTTGTGGGGCACAACGTAGGAAAATACAGATCAAAAAGAATGATTAAGTTTCCAGGGGGAATTCCCTCGCAGTGAAGAACAATTCCTTAACCAGCTTCCTAAAGGCTTATTTTGTCCCCTTAAAAACTGATTCAAAACTCTTGTGTTTCCATCACTTTCTCCCCAACCCTGTCTCCCTCCATTCATGCCTTTTCCACTCAGCTGGCCTCACTGTTGTTACCATAAATCAGCTCATCCTGACCATACAATCCTGACTCCCTGCCTATGGTTCCAGCTGCCGCTTGGGCCATCTCGCTGAAGGAAATACTCTCTTCGATATTTAGGATGTTTCCTGAGGCCACTCAAAGGAAGCATCCTATAATGAACAATAAACAGAAGGATCCTATTATGCTGTCCTGCTGTTCCACTGCCCTGTGATTTGGAGTAATTTCCTTAACCATAAAAGAGATAGGGACAGAAATGTTTGGCTGCTTCCCAGGAATTGCCCGATTTGAAAGAAAGGAAGACACAGATGTCACATTACAATATCATTTGTGCTCCGCGGGGTGCGTGTTAATATAAATAATACAAATGTAGCCACCTCTCAGTTACCTAGGATGGATGTCTGGCAGAGGCTCATGCCAGGAAAACCTTCTATTTAAGCTTATTGCATAAAACAAACCTCTTTACATTTGAACAGAGCTCAGCAATAAGCAGTCCCAAGAGGGAATGGGACCAGTGGAGGCTCACAGACCCTCAAGGTGGAGAGCCAGGAGCAGAACCCGTCTGGCCTCAGGTTCTCCCACTCGGCCACCGGGATGCTTCGGGCTAAGTAATGCAAGCCCGTGCATTGTTGATGTTTCACCTCACTCAATTTAGTTTCAGGCGCCATAATCACATGGAGCTATTTTCTGCTTCCTAAGAAGGTTTGAACAGGACAGCCCTGCTCAGGCTCTGTCTCTGTCATTCATCTGAAGACGAGAGCCAGTGGGAGGGGGATACTGTCTGTCTATTCAAATCTGATGAAACCAGGTCATTTCATTACCTCTCCTAAGACAAGTCTTTACAACGTGAACTCATTATTTTGTTCAAAATACACTCTCAGGACATTTGGCCCACTAGATTCCAAAGAAACTAAATGCCACATTTTAATATCAAATGGCTGATCTTTCGGATTATTTACTGCTTGTTAGTTACCCTTAATTTCTTCTTTCAGTGTGGATAATCAAAATTGGACAATGCAGCCAAATATAGTATCATTTCATTTGCTGTGATTTATAGCAAAAAGGCTGCCGTGATGTGATGTGTGATATGGAGGTGGAGGGGTCACGTTACTTCCAGGGTTGTGACTGAACTTGGGGACACTCCTTGGGGCCAACTGCAATTTGGCGCCATCTGATGGCTATTGTCAGCTCCTCTTCAACATCAATAGGGATAACTAGGTATTTGGCTCAACCAGGACTTGCAGGACAGCAGCAACAATGCTAGAAGTACATGACAGGGAGACGGGACAGGGAGAATACTGGGGACACGACTTCCTCAACAGGCTGGCCCAGCCCCAATGCCCCAAAGAGGTGAGAATTCGAGATTGCCTCACTTCGAATTAGGGATCCAAATAGAGGACAGGAACCAGTGGCCATGGTATTATAGCCCAAGCTTTCTTATGAGATTTTACGGCAGTGTGGAGCTGGGCACAATTCTGCCAGAGTCATACTCAAAGAAGCACCAACTGTCAGTTATCAATAGGAATTTAAAAGGAATTCAAATCTTTAAGATTGCTTTTTTTTTTGGAGGAAGATTAGCTCTGAGCCAACATCTATCACCAATCCTCCTCTTTTTGCTGAGGAAGATTGGCCCTGAGCTAATATCTGTGCCCATCTTCCTCTATTTTATATGTGGGATGCCTGCCATAGCATGGTTTGATAAGCAGTGCATAGGTTTGTGCCCAGTACCTGAACTGGAGAACCCCGGGCCACCAAAGCAGAGCATGCAAACTTGACCACTGTGCCACCAGGCCAGCCTCAAGATTGCCTTTTGAAGGAGAAGAAAGGAGATCCAACATACTACTCACTTCTCAGAATCCCCTTGCTTCCTTTGCACCAATTCTTTTACATCCGAGGCTGCTCCAGAAACATATTCAAGTAAATCCCCCACTTCTTCCCAGCATCACTCTTTCCCAGCTTTGCAGGCTAAATCCTAAACTCTTTCTTCTCTCCTAAGTTTTTTTTTCTTTTTTTTTTTTTTTTAATTCTACTCTCAGGATTCAGCAGCGTGAATGATTTAGACCTCCACTGAGGTCTGAGTGCCAGGAGGCATGGAGCAGAGTGAGGCTCAGGAGGGTGAAACACAAGTTAATAAATCTTGTCTGGTTAAGACAGAAAGAAAATGAGTGGTAGACAGTAAGTGAAACATGTCATTTGTTGAAGAGTCACATTCTCAGAAAGGTTGGTTTAAACACACAAGAGCTGTGCCATCAGTGGACAAATTGATAAAGAAGACGTGGTACATATATACAAGGGAATACTACTCAGCCATAAAAAAGATGAAATCTTGCCATTTGCAACAACATGGATGGACTTTGATGTATTATGCTAAATGAAATAAGTCAGACGGAGAAAGTCAAATACCTTATGATTTCCCTCATAAGTGGAAGATAAAAACAACAACAACAACAACAAAGAAACACATAGATAGGGGCCAGCCCGGTGATGCAGTGGTTAAATTCACATGTTCTACTTCAACGGCCCCGGGTTCGCCAGTTCGGATCCCGGGTGTGGACATGGCGCCACTTGTCAAGCCATGCTGTGGTGAGAATCCCACATATAAACTAGAGGAAGATGGGCACAGATGTTAGCTCAGGGCCAGTCTTCCTCAAAAAAAATAAAAAGAAAGAAAAAACAAACACATAGATACAGAGATTAGACTCATGGTTACCAGAGGGTAAAGGGTGGGGAGGAGGATGAAAAGGGTAATAGGACACATGTGTACGGTGACAGATGATAATTAGTCTTTGGGTAGTGAACATGATGTAATCTAGAGAGAAATCGAAATATAATGATGTACATCTGAAATTTTTACAATGCTATAAACCAATGTGATCTCAATAAAATAAATAAATAAACCAAAAAAAAAAAGAGGAGAAAAAAGATACATTAGAAGAAATCTCTTGGATAAAAATTTGAAATTTTTTCTCAAAAAAACCCAGAATGCTCTTTTTATTTGAGTAGAACTTGAAAAAGAAATGACTTTGTATTTTGACCATTATTATTGCTTTCCTTGCCCTGATACATTTATCTGTTCATTTTAAATAAAAGGATATTTTTTCCTTCTCTGGTGCTGAGGGTATAGAACCCCAGCTCAAAGGTGGCCCAGAGGGCTCCCAGCTGTCTAGGAGAAGAGTGAGCAGGAGGAGTTCCAGGTTTGAATGGCGTCATTTTCATTGAGATGATACTGCAGAGCACAGATGGGCCAGAGACTGGTTTTTACATTTGAGTTAGGAAGTTATTTAAAAAAAAAGTCACAGAGAAAACAAATGAGAACAAATTCCTATCCTATTTCAGCTTCTAGGTGACTGTTCATTCGATATTGTCTATATTTGCACAGAAAGATAATGCCAGTGTGGTAAGCCTCAGGAAGGCCTGTGCCAGGAATTATTCTTTTCTATTGTGGTAAATGTTTTCCGGAAGCATCTACACTCTCTTATCACTCTGGTGACCCTTTGTGATCAAGAGCACACATGTCAGGTGGCCATAAAACGGAGGTGGGATCAAACATTTTTTGTCAATACGTTCTTGCTGGCTAAGCTAATCAGTCACATACTACAAAGCTATGTTGAGGAATTACTTACCAGTTCTCGGTTACTGATTTTTGGAAATGCTTTCAAATATGAGAACAAGCCCATAAGGAACGACAAATAAAAACATGAACCGACAACAAAAGAATTCCAAAATATGCATATACACAGAGTTGTACAGCAGTCAAGCAACACCTTTTTGATGTCAGTAAGTTATCCTAAGTCGTTAGTAACCACAAAGCAAGCTGCGATCTGATCTGATCGGCCTTCAGTAGCCGCAGGCTTCTACACAGAAGTCTTGCTCAAAGCTGTCTGGGATTTGCTGTAAGTTGTATCAGAGTCCGCTCTTACTGAGCTGAAGACCACCAGAGAGAGAAGGGGGCTGCCTCAGCTCCCTGGCTAGTTTCTGTTGAGGGCAAAGGTCTCCGACTGGGTGATTTGGTCCAGCCGAAAAGCAGTTTAACAAACCCTCAAAAGGAAGTGCTTTATTAAAAGGGGGATTTAAAAAGCTGAATGGGGTTAACAGTAGGGTGCTAGAACCGGCTCTCGTTGCTAAAGTCGACTTTGCAAATCTCTGCCCAAGTCTGTGTTCAGTGACATTTCACTGATAGCTTGAAACTGACCTTGGTGCCAGTGTTTACACCATGGAAATTGACAGATGCTGTAAGTAAGTAGGTGTCTCCCCAGAGAGCCACCGTTAAGCATTTCCGGCACACCTCTGCCCGCAGAGTCGTGCTACTCAAAATGTGGTCCACAGATAGATGTCGATTCACAAAGTATTTGATGGGTGTGTAGTGAGATACAGTGTGAAAACTGAGAGTAAGCTTTTCGACACTTGTATAGCAATTTCACAGAATATTTTGTTGGTTGAACCTACAAAAAACCGTGGGCTTGTTTTTTGTGCACCTGGGTTTTTTTATTTTCCTTTTTCTAATAATTCATTTTTATTGCATTTTACCAAAGTATTGATCTGCAACAGATTGGGCATCAAACAAACACTCAAACAAACCGGTCCCTCACCAGAGACGCTTTGAGAAGCACTGATAACGGTGCACCTGCAAATCCAGTGGACAGGGCAGAGGCGCTGCACGTGAGGTTAAGAACTTATTAGCGAGGTAACGGGAAGTTACAGGCTGCTTCAGAAAGCAAAATGATGTGAAGGGGCCAGAAGAGAAAAAAAGAAATGTGGAAGGACCTAAACGTGGGACACAAAGGGACTCCTGCACAATACAGGATGGGAAGAGCGGACTTGTGGTTTTAACAGAAGGTAATCTATTTCTATGAAGGTGTGTATGACTAGAAGTCTGATTTCCAGAACACTGGAAGGATCATTGTGCTGCATTTCATTCTGGACCCTTCTCTTTAAGGGGGGAATTGCAGGGTGCTCCGAGGAGACAGAAACCATAGGTTATAAGGAGTGGTTTAAGAAAAGGGGATGTTTAGTTTTCCAGAGGATGAAGACAGAGGGGTTTTCAATTGTTTTGAAGGCTACTGTGTAGAGCATGGCATGCACTTGTTCTTTGTGAGACTCCGTGGGAAATCATAGAAGTAAAAGCTCAGGGAGGCATCAAGAATAATTCCTTAGTAGTCAGGTGTCCAAAGACTGACTATGGGGACCTCACCGGGAAGTGAGCTCCCAGTCCCTGGAGGAGTTCAAGCACAGACCAGCTCATCTTTTGGCTGGGAAGTTATTGAAATTGTACCACCATCTTGAGGGGACCTGAAGTAAATGACAAGATTTCTTTCAAACTGGAGCTCCTGTGGCTTTATGAATATAAATAAAACCTAGAAAATAATTTGAGAAAAGACGCATTGAGAACGATACTAAATAGAAGGAAGCCAAGAGAGGAAGCCAGGGAGAGCCTCCAACAAGGCTGTTTGGTAGCAGTGACGAATGTTCCGGCATCCTGGGAACGCATTTTGGCACAGAGGAGGCAGAACTGCTAATAGAGAGGTTTGCTACTGCTGCTTCCAGTCAAGCGGGCCCAGGAGTTCTGAGCTTACAATGAATAGCGGAGGTTGTGCTCCGCAGGGTGGGGTGCTACACAGGCTGGACTCCCCCACCAACACCAGACAGATCCCTGGTCCGGGCTCGAGTCCTTCACAGGACAGAAGCACAAACCCAGGTGAAAACAAAGACGATGAGATGGAGAATCAGTGCAGACACCTGATGCGCCATTAGATCAATCTCGTCACCAGGGAGGAAGGAAGAACACAGCGTGCTAAGAATTTAACAGACATGGTCCTAGGACAGGAAGATCCCACTACCGGCATTTGTTTGATGGTAAGACTGAGGCTCAGAGCAGATTACTGACTTCTCTAAGTCACACAGCTACAAAGTGGGAAAGTTAGCATACTCAGGGCTCCAAATCCCACCTCTTTTCATTCACCCAAACCACCTGTATTTATCCCCCCATTAAACCTTCCATTTAAACACCTTGTCCAGTTAAGCATAACGCTTTCCATGAGAAACTGCTCCCAGAACAGTACTTGGTGCCCTGCAGGAACTCCTCAAAGGTCTGGAGAATGAATGAATTTGGAGTGGTCAACAAGGGGTGCACCAGCTGCAACTTTAAAAATACGGCAAAAAACGAGAAACTCCACAAAACAAACTACACATGGAAAAATGGCTCCGTTTTCTCAAAATATTTACAGCTTAACATTTACAGGCCACCCAAAGTGTGGTGGCCAGTGGTCCGTGCCCTGCCGGCCCCACGGGGAGAAGGCGAGATGAGAGGGCTGTTGGGGTGGGGAGCCGGGTTTCTCCTAGCCTGCTCTCCGGGTTAGTTTTGGCTCAAGGGACGTGGCTATGAGAATGACTTCCACCAAAGGCACCCTCCTCCACGGAAACCACAAAGACTGGCAAACCTTTTCTCCATCGAAGTAGAAAAAAGCGTGCTTGTGTGAGCGTGCAGGAAGAGGAGAGGGAATGTGGACAGAGAGGGAGGGGTGGTGTAATAACTCTTGTAGTCATAAGACTCGCCAGTTGGTAGTTACTTGTATTCCAGACACTTCCTAATGCCAGACAAATGCCCCAAGCCCCGGCATGTCTGGCTCCGAGATCTATTGAACTGATAGCAGCCGGCTCTTGTGGGGAGAACAGATCTCTCAGGGAGCCGTGCTCTGCAGCTAATCAAACACGACATTGTTCTCGGAAGGAAGAATGGAAACATTTGTTTCAGAGTCACAACTTTTTTTTTTTTTTAAAGAGGCACCCAAGTTATTTTAACAAGTTGCTACAAACCTTGGGCTCCCTGAGGTGAGGCTCTTGCATACAGTGCATGTACTGTACCAAAATCCAGGGAGGGAGGGATCAGAGAGTTAGTCATTAAAAAAGAAAAAAAGCCCCAGGCACTTCATGCCTGGAAATGATGTCAGACGCAGCCACTCCTCTGTAAGAACTACAACCAAACAATGCTCGGGCGATCCGCGCAGCTGCTCGCCAAATGTCAGCGCCAGCTCGGTCCAAAGAGCTTGAAAGCCACCAAGCTGACGCTGTGTGCTGTACCTTTTTCGCCCACATTTTCCCCAAGCACTCTCAGGAACCTGGCAACAGGTAACGTGGCAACCTTTGCTTGTAAAATGGCAAGCAGCATAATTTCAGAGAACAAATGGATTTTTTTAAAGCCAGCTGCCATCTCCCCCACGACCTCTCCCCCAACATCCCAACCGAAGGGCTGAAAAAACAAAATATTACCGCTGGCAACCCTACTCTCGAGTACCCCCTGGTGGCCAATCTCGGAACATCACTGATGTACCTTGAAATCGCTGCTCAGCTCCAAGGTAAGTCAGGCTATGGAAAGGGGTGGACATCTTTGCTGCATTGTCTTCCAAAAAATATAGAGAGTGGAAGTCAAGACTCAGAATGTCTTGCTTTTTAACTTATCACCTTAACAGAAATTTCACCCTAGCTGCAGGATAACATCTCTGGGTTGAGGATGCCGATCTTTTTTTTTAAGCAGCAGCTAGGATCACATTTTTTGTTTGGTGACAAGTTGAAAAGCAAGAGCTGCTGTAGCCGTTTGGTTAGGCGGATGGCAGTGAGGATTGATAGGCAAGAAACTGAGGATTCTCACTGGGTGGGACTGCATTTTCATTTTTATCTGAATTTGTAGGTTGTATGTACACAGAAAACTTTTTTCTCTCAGGTAGCAGCATTTCTAATATGCCTAGCCAGCTTCCAGTTAGTCTGTTTGCAAGGATTACTTAGGATTTCCCAACTGCAGGCCTAGCTTCCTGGAGAGCATGCCTTGCAGCCCCACCTTGGCTCTTTTATCTCCGCGTGGGGCAAACACACCGAGATGCCAAGGGCAGGATCTCTAACCAGTCTTCCTCCTCTCACTGCTCCTTCGTCTGAGCCGTCTCTGATTTGGAGGAATGACCACAGTTGTGAGCTGTTGGTAGCTCCAGCCAGTCACAGGGACATCTGTTCTTTTTCCCTCTCTGGAAATGTTAACTGGAAACTAAGAAAGAGCTTCAGATCAAAGTAACTGTTCTCTTCAGAAAGTTCCATTAATTAACCAAATTAAAGGAAGTTAAATGATGTTTAGAGGAAAGTCATTTTAGAAGGCCCAGGTCCAGGGACTGAGGTCTAAAGCTTCTAATGTGGACTTTTAATGAAGCTTGGCAACAAGTTACATAATAATAGAAATTGAGGGTTGCGTATCTAAAACCAGTTGTTGCCCGAAATCAATCATTTGAGAACATCTTGAAAGGAGACAGACATTTGGCTAGTATTTGCCTAGACCATTTAATACTAAAGATGAAAAACCTGGGGCTCTGAGTAAGAATCATTTGACCAGACGCTAAGGTGAGTCATAGTCTTCATAGAACAGGCACAAATGTTGAAGTCAGGATGTTGAGAACACCAGGCTTACTAATTTGCAAGGCACGGCTGTTGCTTCCAGTGGGGAATGCCATCAGGATTTCACGGCTCATTTTCCCCGGCCTTTCCAACAGGTGCTACTGAGTCATCCATGGACACAAGTGACTGCCCTGGCAGTTCCGTCTGTTAGGATTAAATTTCCATTTGTTCCATTACTTTATGAAGTGATTTCTAACACTGAATCAGATATATCACTTCCTCTAGGACCTAGGGATTTTTTTTCAATGTTTGTAATATTTCTATGTTTTTCAAAATTTGTCCCAGCCAGGTCTGCAGGTCTTCCTGGGTTGAATGGACTGTTTACGGCAGGGGAAGATTCAGGGCCCAAGGTCAGGGTTACAGAATTATATAAGGTTTCCTGTTTGGGCAGCTGCTCTACCAACTCCTCAGGTTAGGGCGGACGAGGTCTTGTTGAAAGACAGCTTGCCCAGGAGGCCTGGAGTAGCAATGGGTGCCAGGAGTGGGGCAGGACATTTTTCTTTTAAGCTTCTCATCAACCAGCTTTCATTTCTTGTCAGATGTCACTTCTAAGCAATACTTTCCTACATTCTCTGTTAGGTGAATTTCTTTTTTCTTGACCACCCTGAGAGAAAAGAGTTAGTTACGGATGTAAGAGTCACAAGGTCAGGCACAGCTGTCTATTTTATTCATGATACAGCCACAGTACTTAGAACACGCATGACACATAGTTGTGCTGTGGTAAATACTTGTTACATCAAGGAATGAACAGGGATGAGAAGAGACTTCCTGGAGAAAACGAAAAAGGGACTAATAATCAGGAAAAGGAGGTCACTTGGGTAGAAGTAAAAAGCCATTCTCTGTGACCTTGGATGTTGCAATATAGTCTGTCACCAATGCCTGCTTCTGATGGCTTTGGCCAAGAGCAGTTGTGATTGGCCAACTTTTCACATGGAGCTGGTATGTGAAAGTCCAGCCTAACATCAGCTGAAACCAGCTGGTCCTACAGCTTATCCACCTAATTCCCTCCATCCTCGCTGCTTGGCTTTCCCCATGGGCACTGAGCAAATGGCCATGTGAAGGACCCATGATGCTAAATGCCCTTTCCCAGAGCAGCTGCCTTTCTTCTCCTTAGTCCCTTTCACTCTTTATTATTCTTTGCTCTGTCCGCTTATACAAGATGGGTACCTGAAAGCCAAGAACTTTCTTTACCTCCTGGTCTCACTTCATGAGAATTAGTATCACCTGCACAATGGGACCTGGAGCCTGGAATACAAGGAAGAATCTGGATTGGAATCAAACAACCAAACAGGAGGACTCTCACACCATGTCGCTGTGAACAAAGCAGAACTCAAGTGTACCTAAGCGCGAGGCTGTCAGAGTAGCTGACTGTCTCTAGATGGGAGCAAGGTATCGGGCACACACATTGCCAACTTGTCCTCCTTGAGAAAGTGAGATGCCTGTGCAGGGTGAGTGGCCTGTGTGTAAAGCAGGGGAGGTCTCACCTAATGAGAGTCCAGTCAGGCTCTGTCCTAGGTGAAACTCCAGGCTGGGTTCATCAGTAACCTGCTCACTGGCAG
Source organism: Equus caballus (assembly GCF_041296265.1). NCBI lineage: Eukaryota > Metazoa > Chordata > Mammalia > Perissodactyla > Equidae > Equus > Equus caballus. The sequence continues at coordinate 52,221,944 of NC_091691.1, forward strand.
ACGCTCTGGGCTTTGGAGAGTGAGCAAAGCAGCCCGAGGCTGCTACCCATGGGACACAGTGCCTGGAGGGAGGGCTTGACCCTGAGCAGAAGCTTTCGCACAAGGCAAACTCAAACCCCCAAACCTGGGAAAACAGGATGTGTGGGGAAGCAGAGAAGCAAGAAAATGCATCCACCATTCCTTCCTGTTGGTTTCAGGATGATGAGGACTAATTACCTGGGTCTGGAGAGCAGGGCACGTGGGAGGCCACAGGAGGCCCTGGTCTGTGTAGTTACGCAGTTAATTATTCATCCTACTCCTTTCCTCTGTCCTCCCTCAAAACCCCCTTTTCAAAAGAAAAACAGGAAAAACATCTGGATTAACCTGTGGAATACTGTTTTTTATCAGCCCACTCGCCCAGGAAGGATACCAGCCCCTTATTAACAATCAAATAACAAAATCGGCACTTTAAAATGATACCTCATTATCCAACTGTGTCCCTGACAGATGAGGACACCCATCTGGAGAAGAACCTGTCCAGGTGTCCCCCAGGGCTCTTTCTGTCTGCACCACCCTGCAAACACAGTTCAGCCTTCACAGTTAGTATGTACAGGGCCACTTAAAGACTGCACTAAAAATTCTACTTTACAATTGGCTTTTTGTCATTTGCCAAAGTTAAATAAAAATAACCTAGGAAATTGACGAGGCCAGCACGAAACTATCATTTTACTCTGTCCCCACCATTGTCTTCACTCATTGCCTTTAATAAAGCCACCTGCTGTACCTATAATCCCAGTTCCGCAAGTGATAGGAGGCTGGAGAGCGTGGGTTGCCCATGTTCTCCAGAGTGGAATCCGACTGGAACCTGGTTCTTCCCATCTAAGCCCCCTACTTATCTTACATAGAGCTGCCTTATACTTCTGACTTAAGATTCTCCTTTGAACCCTTGTGAGAATATCTGCGTCCAAAGCCTTATTTGAATCTCTTAATCAAATGTGCTTGGAATTCAGAACTTTTTGGATTGTAGAAAGCTAATATACATGACACACCCCAGGGGTCTGGGGCAGCACCCCTCAATCACGTGCCCTGACCTGTCTGTCTGCAGGAAGAGGAAGAAGAGTCACGCTGCAAGTAGTTGCAAGGTCAGGTTTAGGCCAATGGCTTTCGGAATTTCAGGAGAAGGAATGACGTCCACCCACTCCTTCAGATGCCGTGGAGCAGGAAGCGCTCCCACTGGAGACTTCCTCCTTCAGAGGCATCTCAGGTCCTGGAATCAGAGCTGTGTCCCAACCAAGCCCATGTGGAGGATGACAGATGGGTGCTGACAAGGTAGTGGTGGGCTTGGCATTGTGAGTGGGCAAGCTTTCTATATGTTTAAGGAAAAGAGGAATCCAAGATCAGATTTGGTCATGCGTCTGACATTGTCTCTCTTTCCGTGACTGTGTTGGAATTCTGGGTGTTCAGACAGTGTGCTTCATACACCGTACTCAGAACATCCTTTTTGGGTTTTGTTGTAATGGTAATAGGGGTGCTAGTAGGGGCTTTTAACTGGCTTCTTCCCTCAAGGTGGAATGACGTTTATATAAATTACAGAATGGGGTAGTCTGATGTGTTCTTCTGGATAAACACTTCATATTTGCAAGGTTGTGTGTGTGTGTGTTTTTAATTCCTCCTTTTCATCCTTCTCTTCCCTATTCTCAACCCCTACCTTCAAGCTATAGTCTGACTCCACAGCAAAATAACCAAAACCAACCTTTCTTTGGCCCCACTGTAATTTGTACTGACAGGCGGGTGGCTCTGTGCTGGGTCCAGGCAGGGCACCGTGCTAAGTTGATGCAGCTCAGGACACATCAGCCTTAAAGTTTATCTGCAAGGGCGCTCTTCACGCATTAAAGCACCATCTCGTACACACAGTGCGAAAATCATTTTCAAAATGTGCGTTTTTATACCACATTTCCAGCCTAAAAGATAATCGAGATATACTCCACGTAACATAGCTCGAATGAAAGAATCAACCGATGTGTGAGTAGACATGTTCGTGAACTGCAGACAGGAGATCAAGCACCAGAAAGCTCTACTATCTCAAGCCAGCAATGAGCTGTCTCCTGGTATGGATAGCATTCTACTTGTCAAAAGTAACCACGGAAAGTAAAGTCTCTACAATTGATTACTTTGGATTTCTACTGTCATAAGGAAAGGGTTTTATTAAGCATCAACTCTTTGAAAGAGACACTATACCCACTGCAAATCGGCTGAGCCAGAGGATGTTAAAATATCCCGTTTGCTGTGTTTGGGGCTGAGGTTGGAATTTCATGTTCGTTTTACGGGATTGCTGGTGGTTGCAATTTACACTGTGCCTAATTATGGTTGCGATACAACTGCTGAAGTGCGAAGGTGCAGGAATGCGGAAGAGCTAGAGGAAACCAGCGCTAGTCTTTGGATCAAAATTAACCACAAAATTAACTGCCAATAAAGAGTTGGGAAATGGATCACACGGAAGGGAAGTCTGTGGATGGCCGCTGCTCAAAGGTTCAGCTACTTTGCAGTGGCCGATAACCTTGTCAGGTCTCCAGATAAAGGCACGTCTTGTCACCCTCCAGCACCTGGCTGAGAGGTAATAAAACGGTTGCCTTATCTGCTAAGGGTGGAGTTAGTCAAACCTCAGCCCGGGGTAATTATAAACTGAAATTGCCTGTCATTTGCAAAAAAAAAGGGGTGGAAGGGAGAAAGGAAAAGAGCTTCAGGCAGGAAATTGTGTTTGTCGCTCTCCTTGGATTTTAAAAAGAAAGTAAGCAAAACAGCAAGAAGTTTTCCAGGGAGTGAGAAAAACAGCCAGGCTCGGCTGCCCTCTCCCGGGGGGACAGGATGGCTGACAGCTCAGGCCTACGTGACAGTCTAGTAAAGAGGCTCAAGCTGATGAAAAGCCAAGAAATCTTCTTAGGAGCCTTCCTTTCTAAATGTAAATGACTGAGTCAGGGCTTTGCTAAGGAGGGAAGGAAGTGAGAACCACACCGAGTGACTCATTCAGCGCTGTTAGCTCCGGCAGTTGGATAAAAAGTTTTAGCAAAAGCAGCAACAAATCTACTTTAAATACTAGCACAGTAAGGAAATTCCTCGCTTTCAGGCTGAATGCCATCCACACAAAGGAGCTCCTGTTGACATCTCATTTACAATCTCCCCCAGGACACAGATGAGGCCATTTCAATAAACCCGGCTCAGAAACACCTATTGTTCAAAATCTTCAACTAGCAACAGGCTACCACCACTCCCTATTGTTTTGTAAAATAAAAGATTGAGAAGGAGAAGGATTGGGACTGTGGAAGCCAAGAAAAGAGGAAGGGAAAAAAGTCCCTTTGACCTGATGCTGTTGGAGAGCGTGCACGGAGGATAAAGTTAATGGATTTCCATTTTTATAAGGAGTGCATAAGAAATGCCGTTTACATTTCTGAACTAGTGGTTGTGAATTCTAAGTTCGATGCCAACCTTGAGTGTAAAGAAGCCAGCTCCGGCCAACAGGTTTGGTCAGTGAAAAGCCAGAGGCTACCCTTACCCTAACCTCAGCCTTACAAAAGCCCTGACAGCAGCCGCAGCAAAGCTGCAGGTGAGTCTTTGATCTGGGCTGTTTCCCCGGGATTTATAGCCCAACTTGCCTTCTTTCCCAGCAGAATTTTCAGACTCAGCACACAGCCCGTGCCTCTCCGTGAGTGATTTCCTCCTTTCCGCTGCCACCATTTTGCTCCTTTTAGTAAAACTTGAACACTTTCTGGAGTTATGTAATGCAGTCCTTCGATGGTTTTTCTTCAGATATGCCTCAAACTAAGGGATATATTTGCGTTTACCAAAACCCCCACAATTTACCAAAAAGCTCACTGGCATTTCTCAAGTGCTCAGTGTTTTTACCCTCCTAATAGGTCTTCCAGTTAACATCTCCTATCTCAGCAAATGACACCTTTATCTCCCCAGAGTTCAAGCCAAAACTCTGGGCATTATCTCTGATTCTTTTGGTTCCTTCTCTCCTCGCTCTTAAATTCCTCTGGACTCATTCCACATCCTTCTGTCTATCTTTCTGTTTCCCTAGATCCTATTATCTCCTCTCTGGAGGATCACAGCCATTTCCTAACACAAAGTTTCTCAAACTACCAGTTGAGACTTAATAATGGGTCCTCGGATCAATTGAGGTGGGCCGTGTCATTTCACCATTTAAAACATGAAATAGATTAGAAAATGTCAGAGTGTATCCAACAGAAAAAGTAAATGTTGTTTCACGAAACTCATTTCAGCGTGTGTTCAGATCTCTAGACATTCTGGGCAGAAGGTAAAATGTATTTTGTTTTTGGAGATTGGACTGGTGGTTACCATTGGGGAAGGGGGGAGGGGGGAGGGCAAAAGGGGTGATTAGGGTCACATGTGAGGGGATGCACTATAATTAGTGTTCGGGTGGTGAACATGATGTAATGTATCCAGAATTTGAAATATGATGTACATCTGAAAAAAATTAAAATTAAAAAAAAAGCTAAGAAAAAAAGAAAAAGGAAAAAAATGTATTTTGTTTGTCAAAATACTTTGAGAAATACGTTTCTAATTGGTCTCACTGGGCTGTCTTGTCCCTGCTTCCAAATGGACGTGCACACTTAGAGCGAGAGTTAAAGACGCTGAACAGACCCCGTGCCTCCAGCGACAGGTCTGCCCCGGGACGCAGCCTTGCACCTCGGGAGCTCCTGGACACCTCAGTTCCTGCTCCTCTTTCAGGTCTCAGAACTGTACGTCTTCCTAACCCCTTTTACCTTCAGTTATTCAAACCGTCAAGTTCCCCGCCTTTGCAAATGGCTTTCCCTCTGTACAGACAGCCCCTCCTCTCTTCAGGTATGAGCTAGGTGTCACCTCTTCCAGGAAGACTTCTGGAATGTCCTTCTAAATGCCTCTCCTAGTGCTCATTAGAGTGTTCCATGTTTTATCTCACAGAGCACTTATTCCATTATAATTATCTTCTTAATTCCCTACTAGACTTTAAGATCCAAGTGGGCATTCAGTGAATATTTGTTGGATAAATATTGTGCATCGAATGTTTCACATCTTACGCAGTTCATATTTCCTTCCTACAAACCAGTTTGGATAGTTATTATAAAGGATCTTATCTCTATTTCTCAAAGCTTTAGTTTTCATTGTTTTACACTTCAATATCTCGTGTTCATTTGCTTTTCAAATATACCCTAATTAATTTTCAAACCCACTGGACTCCACTTAAAAATCAAAACAATACGATTTGGAGACAGCTGTTGGATTTCTGGCTGGTCACTGACCTCTCTGAATCTCAGATTTTTCATATATAAAAGGAAGGGCAGAACTCAATGATCTCTAAGCTCTCTTCCAGCCTGCTACTCTGAACTTTCTCCTTTTAAGGACCAGAGAGGTTAAATGACTTTCCCAAGGTCAAACAGCTTTTCAGTGGCAGGATATTGTTTGCCTTTCTAAAGATTTTTGACTGCAAGCAGCAAACATAAAACAAAAATGTTTCCTGGAAACTGATAGTGCCACTAACAAGTTTGTGTGAAAAAGAATCATAAAATTAAAGAAAAAGAGGACTTAAAAAAAACCCCAAAACCCAACAACATACATAATGGATTCCTGCCTAGGCAGGTGCCAACATTTTTAAAAACAGTCTCACTACTGTTTGTTATTAGATGGGGAGATGTTCAGATTTCCTCTTAAAATTAGAAGTGAAAAATTAAAGAATTTTGCACATCCTGACCCCTTGTAGTGGCCATTCCATGGAGGCACAAGGAGCAGATACAACCTTCCTGAAGGTGCCAACGAGAGCATCCTTCTGCTGAGGCCCTGGGACCCTGACCCAGCCTGACTCTCAAGAAAAAAGCTGTAATTCACCAGGATGAGATCTGGCCTCAGATCATGTAACCCTCCCCCATCCCTCCCCTGCCAGAACTTTCGGAAGAAGTCCCTGCTATCAAGGACAGGCTTGCGTCATTTCCTTACGTTACAGAGTTTGGGTTTAGATAACCTACTCTATAAAGTAGAAAGCCAACAAACAGAAATACACCCCGTTAGGGAAAAAAGGAAACAAAAGTAACAGCGATATGACTTATTTCTTTTTCCTAATGTGATATGTTGTACTCTATATTTATAAGCCAGTGTATGCATTTGTTTTTTGCATTTTTCCCTCTAGACCGACCAGCAGTAGCTCGCCTTTGTTTGACAGAAAATTATGCTAAAAAGACATTGACACTGAAGTGAATTCTTACTGAAGTACATTTTATTTGTCTCTCCTGACATTTTCACACCTAACAACTTAGCGTTTCCAGAATACTATCTTTTACACATCTTTATGCCCGTGGCAAATACTGTTGTTTGCTTTCTCATGACCGCCCTCCTTGCTAACGAGACCTCAGTGCTGTTGACTTTTCCAGGCAGCCATGACTTTTCCGGGAAGTGGGCCCCTCCTCGATTCGGAGGATGAATCTTCACTGGTATACGAGACAAAGGGATGGGAAAGGAAGTCTGATGGGAATGCTTCTGGGAAGGTTACTTCCTTACTTAAAGCAACACAAGGCAGGGACATCACTTTTCTTCCTCTGGACATTGTCCTCAGCAAGAGACGGCCTGAACTGGGGCTGCCATGGGGGGGACCACAGAAGCATCGGCCTAGGAAGACAAACCCACACTGAGGATAATGGTGGAGAGATGGAAAAAAGCTGGTTTTGATAAATTTGTTGGCTGCCTTACCTCTAGACTTCCTATTATTTGACAAAATAAATGCCTTTACCATCTAAGTTGCTTTGATTTTATTTTTAAAATTTTACTTATTTGTTTGGCTTGGCATTTACACGACGACTTTAAATATGCTACGTGTCTTTCCTTTCTTGGAAAACTGTTTCGTTCATCAAGATTCACTTCATTTGTTTTCCATTAGCACCTCCTACGTGTATTTATGAGAGAACCCATCACACTTGTTATAATCCCGTTCCAATGCTTTTGAATGAAAGGGGAGGAAAATTAGTGATCAGGTAGATCTTTATTTATTACTCTACTTACATGTTGGATTCAATGATTCTATATGGCAAATTCTATTACACAAGGTGTTATCAGAGCAAATTTTCTTTATTTCAAAGAGATTCTTACCCTTGGTGGCCCAACTTCCTTCAGTACAAATCCTGACCAGCCAATTACAGGCCGCGTGACCTCAGCTGATTCAACTGTCTTATCCTGTTTCCTTATCTATTGAGTTAGAGTGATGACATCGATGATCTCACAGTGTGATGACATGAATGAAGAAGTTACTATAGTGTAAGGTGACACACTGTGGCACTTATATATGACACACAGGAAGTGGGCTCTTTTCCTTTTCCTCTCCTTCCCATCGTATTAATTGATACAACGAAATTCAAATATTACGAAAACCATCCTGAAAACTCCCTGAGGGGATTTTCCCTGAGAGGGGAAATTATATCCTTTTCAGATGTTTGGGTTTCTGCAGCATGAAGAGCCCTGCAGGAATGTTACATGTGTAAGTTCACATTTTAGGATGCCTTTCCCTTGTGTTTAATATTAAAACTTCATCTTATCGCTCTGGTCTCAACTTACAAGTCCTCCCTTTAGAGAGGCCTTCCTTGCCCACCCCACTTCGAGCAGTCCCACACTCTCCCACCTCAGCCCTGTAGCCGCCCACTGATAGGAGGAGATGCACAGAGAAAACAAAACTGGCCACGAAGGTGTTGTATCTTTTATAAGTGAAAGCACTTCCCGAGGGCGGGCCGTTGTGGCTTGCCCATTCGCTCTTCAGCTAAATCCTTACCAGTTTTGCTCCACTCTACCCCATCCCAGCCTCCCACTGCTGCTGTCTCCAGATGGCCCGCATTGGGGTTCAGCAGCCTTCCCTTCCCCCATGACCGCAGCCCTATGGAGTCTTTTCAACGTCCTCCCCTTAAATCACACAACAGGACTGGCTCCGAGCCCTGCTGTCCTGAACCTTGGAAAAGAAAAACCTGCCACGAATTTCTAATGTCTTGCAGGATGGATCCCTATCAGTGGTTTAAAACTATTTCATACTCTATCACCCTTCAGTTCAGAAAAGACAAAACAAAAACAATATTACATATTTCAGAATGTAAGTTCGGAAGGAAGACCATGATTTAAAAGTGTGTTACCAGGGAAGTTGCTTAATCTGTTTAAACATCAGTTTTTTCCTATGTAAAATGAGGATTAGAACACCTTCCTTATAGGGTTATTGGGAGGATGAAATGAAGTAAAGATGAGACATACTCAGCATGTTACCTGACCCATAGTAAGTGCTCAATAAATAGGATACAGTAACAACACCAACATCAATAATCCCATGAGGGAAATCCCTTCGCTGTGTCTTAGCAACTACTAAGCCAGGTGCACCGTGGTCCTGTGCAAAAGGCCTGCAAGACTCTGAGGATATAGTTCTTACGAAGGGCATCAGATGATGCATCCCATCTCCATGGCAACCGGATGTCTCAATTCTCTGGCGTAGTGCCAGGTAGGCGGTAGGTGATGAAACAGACAATCTCAGACTACAACTTTGTTCAGTACATTGACTGGCGGTGTTTGTGTTATAGACACGCAAAATTCTGATTTCATGTGACTTTTTACATTCATAGTTTCAGTCATAAAAGTACTTCTGAAACATTGACCATCTCAAACACATTTTTATTTTTTGTTATGCCCAGATGTTTTTAAAAAAAAGCTTTTTTGCTAAATATCTCTCAAGATCTGTCATTTTAGTCCATTTTTCTGTGACTAATGTAAGAGGGATTTGGTTAGGAAGTATGTTGTCAAAAAACTTGGAGCTTAAGTGAAATGCTGGTAGCACTTTATTTTATAAGTGGTATTGGATATACAATAACCAGAGGCAGCCCTGGTGGCCTAGTGGTTAAAGGTCGGCACTCTCACTGCTTCACCAGCCCATGTTTGGTTCCTGGGTACCGAACCACACCACCACGTGCCATGCTGTGGTGGCAGCTCACATAGAAGAACTAGAAGGATTTACAACTAGGATATACAACCATGCACTGGGGCTTTGGGGAGGGGAAAAAAAAGAGGAAGATTGGCAACAGATGTTAGTTCAGGGTGAATCTTTCCCTGCAAATAAAATAAAATAAAATGAAATAACCAAAACCTTTCTCAGGAAAAAGGGTCAGCATTCTGGAGAAAGGTGTAAAAAAACAATGCTGGTTGAAAGGGTCCAGTGCCTGGGACACTTAGGAAGTATGAACTTATAAATGAAAGGAATATCTGGATGAGTCAAAAATTCTTAGAATTCCAGGTCTACAAGAGAGTAGGCCTGTGACGTAGGGCAATGTACTTAACTATTCTATGCTGCTGCTTTTTTTTTTTTTTGAGGAAGATTAGCCCTGAGCTAACATCTTCTGCCAATCCTCCTCTTTTTGCTAAGGAAGACTGGCCCTGAGCTAACATCCGTGCCCATCTTCCTCCACTTTATATGTGGGACGTCTACCACAGCATGGCTTGCCAAGCGGTACCATATCTGCACCCGGGATCCAAACCGGCAAACCCCGGGCTGCTGAAGTGGAACGTGCGCTCTTAACTGCTGCGCCACCAGGCCAGCCCGTATGCTTCATTTAATAACAATCCGTAGAATGGGACAATAAGTGTAAGACGGTTGTTACAGTGAACAGTAAAGAGGTAGCCCTTTGTAAATTGCAAAGTGCTCTGCAGGCGTTATACCAGCAGCAGCAACAGCAGTAACAGTCACAGATGTTACTTTTTTGGGAGCCAGCTGAGAAATTTTTCCAGACCACAATTCTTCCTGGAGCAGCATTAATCAAGCTGGCTTTTGGTTGAATTGAGTCAGGGTTCTGGCCATTCCACAAAATATTTTATAAAATCTGCATAGAATTGCAAATTTAGGCTAAATGGGAGGAGGAAATGCTGTAAAAAATTAATTGGGCCAAAGGGGATGGTCTCTAATCATCAAATTGCACACTTCCCCTCCAAACTGCCCTCAAAATACTCATGATCCTTGATATAAAAATAACATGGTGACAAATAGCTGCATTAAAAAGGAACAATTCTTTCAACGTAGTTTAGGGTGAAGCGAAGTAGATTTTAAAAGGGATTGGAGTCAAACATAACTTGGAGAAGAGACAGAAAATCTTTTAAAATTATGTGTAAGTAGAGTTGATAATTTTGGTGATTTCTGAGTAAACGAGTAGAAAAGTTGGGACTGGAAGGTCTAATGTTACCATATAAGCGCCAGTGGGGGTCTCTGTTTTCTTGAATACAAGCTTGCTGCTGCAGAGAAAGAGTTCAGATGCACCAAATAAATAGGCTCCAGTAGGATCCTGCTGGAATTTGGAACAGGGAGGAAAGCGAGGCCACAAGCAGATAATCTCTGGGAGCTGCTGGAGGATTGGCCTTGGAAACATCTAGGTGAGGAGAGAAAAACTCCAAGTGGCGTTTGGCGGGTGGGAGGGAGGAGGCTGGAGTGGAGATAGCGAGTCTGGCGGGAGGAAAGGGAGGCGATGGATAACGGAAGGTCAAGAAAACATTTTCATCGCTTTGTCTGAGGCAGAAGCCGTGCTCAGCACAACTGCAAAGTAGGTAAACTTTCTTGAGTCTCTCTCTCCATAGGCGATCAGAGATCTGCTGCCATCCTGCCCTTCCCCACTCAGCCAATTCCAAATTTACTGGATTTCTTCTATTCCCTTAGGTACTTGCTCTTTAATAGGTAAAAATCTAGCTAGTCTGATAAAGGAATGCACTGGGGGGCCGGGGGAGATGGCGTTTTCAAAAGAATTCTTGCAAAACTTTCTTCCCTCAAGAGTAACAAATAGGTATTTTAAAAAGGGATCCCTGTAAAGTCTGCCTTAATTCTAAGGAGTGTCTAGAATCAGGAACTTCTGACACTGCTAATCGACTGATAGTGGCAGCAAACACCTTTCTGTGGCTCTCAAATCATAATTAAGCCTGGAAAGAAAAGAAATACATTTTATACTTTATTATAGGCATGGAATTGTGCTAAGTACGTTTTACACAAGATTATCATTTTACAGATTTGGAGATGGAGGTAAAGTTCAGAGAGGCTGGCAGCCTGCCCATTGGCTGAGGGCATCTTCCAAAGGTGCTGCCAGAAAATCTTCCATCCAACATGTTCTTCAGCAAACCCTTCTATAGAAAGATGTACAGTAAGCACTTTAGGCCTTGGGGACCATGCAGTCTCTGTTCCAACCACTCAACCCTGCCATCGTGGCAAAGCCAGAGACAATATGTAAACAAACAGGCATGGCTGCTGGGGATGGTGAGCCAGATGTGGCCAAGGGCCATAGTTTGCCAAACTCTGCTCTAGAACTTGGCCACTCCCCATCAAGAGGTGGAGTCTATTCCCTTCCCCTTGAATCTGGGGAGGTGCATGATTTACCTGTGACCAAGAGAGTGTGAAGGAAGTCACCCTGCATGATCTGAAAAGGTGATGCAAATTCTGCCTTATTCCCTGGGACAGGCATCTGCCTGGAGCCCTGAGATACCACATAAGCCGTCCAATTGTCCTAAGGACGCCATGCTGTAAGGAAGCCCACGTTGGCCATGTGGAAAGACCACACAGAGAAGCCTTGAGACTACAGGAAGATGGAGAGATGCTCCACCAGCTCCCAGTTGTTCCAGCCCTCCCTCAGACTGCAAACTTGAAAGAGGCCCTGAGCCAGAACTACCCCGCTGAAGCTCTTCCCAAATTCTTGCCCCGTGGACACTAAGAAATTATGATGTTGTTCTAAGGCACTAAGTTTTCGGGTGATTTGTCACATAGAAATAAACAGAACATTGCCCCAAAACTAGTGAGTGGCAGATAAGGGACTCAGATCTAGGTTGGCGTGACCCAAACCATGTGTTCTATTACGTGATTGCTTCCAGCAGCCTTTTTTCCTTTTTTTTTTAATGTACTAAAATATTATGTAACATAAAATTTACCATGTTAACCATTTTTAAGGTACAGTTCAATAAGTACATTAACATTGTTGTATAATCAGTCTCCAGAACTCTTCTCATATTGCAAAACTGAAACTCTGTACCCAAAACAGCAACTCCCCATTCTCCCTCCAGTCAGCCCCTGGTGACTACCATTCTGCTTTCTGTCTCCATGAACTTGAACTCTCTAGGTCCCTCATATAAGTGGAATCATACAGTGTTTGTCTTTTTTTGTGACTGGCTTATTTCACTTTATATATATTATATATATACTTTAAGCCTATATTGGTTAGTGCGATTGACCAGTGAAAGAAAAGATTTGTCAAGGAAAAATGTCAGCGACCCCAGGTCCTGTCAGTCAGAGAGGCAGCATGTCCCAGGAAGGACCCTGCAACAGCACTTACTGGAACAAGGACAATTCAGTGCCCTGCCTCTGAAGGGCTTCGGAGGAGGAAGAACCTACGAATCAAGAATCAGATAAGGCTGTTCGGTTTGTTTCGTCTTGTGCTGTTTGACTTCCCTCTCAGAGCCATGCCTCGGGAATGAAATCATTTCTATCGCACAGCCCTTCCAGATAGCATCGAACACAATCACTCACTGTCTGTTCCTTTATTTCCTCTGCGTCCAGGATGTGTACTGACTTGGTGAGATTTCTGTGACTAGCTGCGAATTATGCATCAAGCAGAAAACCTTCCGCAGGCAATCGGCTCTCTGGAGGGTGGGCCTTCAATGCTGCTACTTGCCTACGAAGACCAAGACAGCCTTCGGGGGGCTTCTTTGACTTTCTCTGCCTTCTCCTTTCCTGAACCTAAGGCACCTACCAGAAAGCAGTTCTGGGCCGAGGTGCCCACTTTTAAAGTCAACAGCTCGGCCTTCCTCTCCCCACACTCCCCCGAGTTGTGCCTTGTCCGCCTGTGACACAGAAAGGATGGAAGGGATCTTTGTGAATCTCCTAGGGTTCTAGCTCACTGTTATGGACTGAATCGTATCCCTCCAATAATTCATATATTAAAGTCCTAACTCTCAGTACCTCAGAATGTAACCGAATTTGGAGAAAGGGTGTTTCGGGAGGTGATTAGATTAAACTGAGGTCATTAGAGCAGGCCCAAATCCAATGACTGGAGTCCTTATAAGAAGAGAGAGGCACCAGGGGCACACGTCATAGAGGAAGGACAATGTGAGAATGCAGGGAGAGGACGGCTGTCTGTAAGCCAAGGAGAGAGGCCTCAGGAGAAACAAGCTGCCCACAGCTTGACCTTGGACTTCCAGCCTCCAGAACCATGGGAAAATACATTTCTGTAGCTTAAGTCCCCCAGCCCATGGTACTTTGTTAAGGCAGGCTGAGCAAACGAACGCACTCACTAACAGAACATTCACAGCCTTGAGGTCGGGCCTTCAGCCCAGAAAAGTTCTGAAGGTAATAATCAAAAGGCAAGAAATTCAAAAGGCAAGAAAGCTTCCAATACAGTTCCTTTTTCTCTGGCAGGTTTGGAAGGTGGTGCTGGTGGCTGAGTGTAGGGTGAGTGCTGACCTTCAGCAAGCCCAGTGCAGGTACTGGAGGCTCCTGGTTCAGAAGGAGAGGGAAAGATTCTGGAAAGTCTAGCAAGTATGGGGAGACTTAGCAGGTGCTTCCGGCATGGCCTAGGAGGACCACTTCACTCATTCTGTCCTCCTCTCCTGAGCACGACAGGCCTTCCATCTCCCACTCCTCTTGCACTCTTTGGCCTGTCCCACCACCCCTCCTGCAAGACTGCTTTACTACCAGGAAAGCCAGGAGAAGGGATTGCATCCTGCACATTCTGCCACTGGCCTGGTTTCTCTTTTGTGGGAAGGGTGATATGGGATAGGAGGGACACCTGCTGTTGCAGCAGGTGGTAGGATGGGTGGGGCAGCAGACAGAATAATGGCCCCTAAATCCCAAAACTTTGAAATCTGTGAACATGTTACCATATGTGGCAGAAGGGACTTTGTGGATGTGATTAGATTTAAGGATCTTGAAACGCTTGCTTATCCTGGATTATCTAGGTGGGCTCAAAGTAATCACGAGGGTCCTTATAAGAGGGAGGCAGGAGGGTCAGAGTCGGAGAAGAAGATGTGATGGGGGAAGTGAAGATGAAAGAGAGAGGTTTGAAGATGCTACGTGGCTCCTGGCTTTGAGGATGGAGGAAGGGGCCACAAGGGAAGAAATACAGGCACCCTCCAGAAGCTGGGAAAGGCAAGGAAATGGGTCCTCCCCTAGAGCCTCCATAATGGAGCATGGCCCTGCCAACCTATTTTAGGCTTCTGACCTCCAAGAAAGTAAGATGATGCTGTTGTTTCAAGCCACTAAGAGCGTGGTGATTTGTTACGGCAGTGATAGGAAACCAACACAGGTGGTAAAGATGGAAGTTCTTGAGAACAGCTGCTACTACATTTAAATAGGCAGTGATAAGTGCCCAGAAACGAAATAACAGACAAAGCTGAGGCTTCCATCCCTTAAAATAGCAGTTCTCAAAGGGTGGTCTCCCAACCAGCAATGTCAGCAGCACCTGAAACTTTTGAGTCAAATTCTCGGGCCCCACTCCAGACCCACAGATTCAGAAACTCTGGGGATGGGGCCCTGCAATCTGTGTTTTAACAAGTCCTTCAGGCATTCTGATGCAACGTTCACCTTAAAAATAAATGACCTGGGCTGGTTCTTCACAAATGAAGGGTACCTGTAGACCCTCGGACGTCTGAGTGTTGCTACTGAATCTACAGTTAAACTAGTTATTTCATGATTTATGCTTCACTTGGAATCTGGGAATGATAGGCACAGTTATCTTCCCAAGAGGAGCTCTGCCGGGGGAATGTGGGAGGAGGGGGAGCCCAGAATTCAGTCTGTGTGTCCACAAGTCCCCACTCCCTTCACACAGCCTATGCCTGGCATAGAAAGACCTGGAATAAGGCCAGATCACGGTTACAGAGCCCTACAACTGTCACATATATTTGTCCCAGCTTGGGGTGGCAGAAGGAGTAAGTATGTCCTCTCATATTTTCCCCCAATTCCTTACCTGCTGGAGGCAACCTGATACTGGAAAGATACTCACTTTTGAAAACAAGAGTGGGGTCATCCCTTCCAGCCAGAGCTTAGTTTTGGAATCACACAGACATTGATTTTAGTCCCAGATGTGCCTCCTATTAGCTGGGTGATCTTGGGTGTTTCCTCTCTCTAAGTCTCAGTGTCCTCACCTGTAAAATGGGCACGCTAAAAGTACTTCGGAGGTAGAGTTGTTGAGAGGTTAAGTGAAATAATATATGTAAAGGTCCTAGTGCAGGACTTAAAACAAAGTAAATGCTTAATACTATTGTGATTAATTGTAGTTAATGTTATTAATTGCAATTAATAGTTATTATTTATACCAGCCCTGATATGAATCGCCTATTTCCAGGCTTCACATATATAAGGCATCCAATTCACAAGTTCACCTATAAAAGGGATTCAGTTCATTTTAAGTTCTGCTAATAACATTTCGCCTTGAGATTTTTCCAGGCTCTATGGAAAGGAAAAGTCCCCTATAAAGTGAGGGCGTTTCTCATCGCCTCCTAGCTGATGGAACTTTTCGCAGTAGCCTGGGTCTCCAGCCTGAGGATGTGGCTGGACCTCAGCCTGGATGTTCCCAGCTCTCCCTCAGTGCCTGCTTTCCTCTGACTGGCCAGTCGGATCTGGTATTTTTCCACCCTCCTCCTGGGGCAGCTTCCATATCACTCAGACAGCTGCCGCCACATCCCGCAGCTTCAGAAGCGGACGTAAGGCGCATTGAGGACCTTTCTGGGTGAGTGACAGTGTTTGAGATGAGATTAATAAAATGTCAGTGCTTAGGGGAAACCAGACTTTCCCCCAGTCACCTCTGCTCCACCTTTCTCACGACACATAAAATGAGCCTGACCCATGTTAGTCCGTGTGATCTGGTCGTGTCAGCCTCTTCTGTGAAACAGTGGGTGTTGGTGACCTCAGTGTGAACTGCCCCTTTGTGAGAGTGAGTTTGAGACATCCTGTCGCTGAGTGAGACTGTATGCGACTGGCCACTTTGTCCTTGACTGTGCCACCGAGCACGTGCAGGGTTCTGTGTGTGTCACTCCGGGTGTCGGTCCCCTGATGGCAGATGAGGTATTATTCCAGCTCACCCGTGGATGCTGCAGGGTTTTTCCTCAGCTGCCACATGACGACCAAGTGAAAGCATTCCAGGAAACCAGAAGGGCTGGCTGAGCTCTGGAATTTTAAAGGAAACAGCTTGCCACAGCTGCTGGCTCATTTCTGCCGTGTCATTTTCTCTGAGCTGTAGGGATGTCGTAGAGTGCTCGCTTAACCCCCGAATCCACAGACTTTAAGATTTACCTTTCTTAGAAGAGAAAAGCCTATTTACTTTTCCTCCACAGAAAGTTTAGTTTAAGATTCAAGACAACCCCAAAAGTCATGATAAAGACTATTTACAAGAACAGGGGAAATTTACAGATGAAGAATACCTTGCCTCTTTTTAATTCAAACTTGTTCTGTGTATTCTGTATAACTAACAAGAAGGTTTGGTCATAATGTTACATATGACTTAGGCCATATGCACCCAAGGGTAGCTGTAATGGGCTGAATGTTTGTGTCCCCAAAATTCACATGTTGCAGTCTTAACCCCGAATGTGATGGCATTTGGAGATGGGGCCTTTGGAAGGTGATCATGTTTAGATAAAGTCATGAGAATGGGGTGCTCATGACAGGATTAGTGCTCTTATAAGAAGGGACACCAGATCTTTCTCTATGTCTCTCCCCACCTCACCCGCATGTGGAAAGGCCATGTGAGGACACAGGGAGGAGGCTGTCTGCAAGCCAGGAGAGAACTCTCACTGGACATCAAACCTCCTGGCACTTTCATATTGGACTTTCCAGCCTCCAGAACTGTGAGAAATAAAGGTCTGTTGTCTAAGCCACCCAGGCTTTGAAATTTTGTTACAGCAGCCCGAGAAGACCAAGACAGTGTCTCAAGAGCAAAATAATCTAAACTCCAAGAAACAGACCCTCACTGTCCTAAAAGACAAAAGAGTGGTCTCCCACAGAAGCTCCCAGAAGCAAAGTCTACTTAGCACACGTAGAATATGCAAAAGGGAAGAACCAAAGTGATGAGCGCTTGCTCTGCCCAGTGCCTACCTCACAGAGCCTCTCCCTCCACCTTGGTGGGTTCATGGCAGGGATTTCTACCGGCCCACTTCCCAAAGGAGATGGTTCTTCATTCATCTCTCCCAAGCAGGCTTCATCTCCCCGTTCAGGGAAATCTAGCTCTAGACACTCTATGCCTAATGATTTTGTGATGGCCAAATTCTACAACTATTGTATTCAGAACATTATATAAGAAGGGACCCCATTTCACCTATTAGCTTTGGTGACTAAGACCTGTGTGCAGTTGTGTTGGTATTTTCTGTCTCTACCCTGTCAGGTTGTGTGTGTGTGTGTCTGGGGCACGGATGGGTCTTGGTGGTGGGGAGATGTCATCTTCAGGTCATGCATGTCGCCATGGAGCTGCTCTGCAAGTGTAAAGCTCCTCAAGGTGGCGCCACTCAGAGTCCCAAACAGAAAACAATCGTAGGCTGAATTAGCGAATTATTGTCAGGAGATTAGATTTGGGGGCAACTTGAAGCATTCATAACAGAAAATAGTTTGCTTTAAGGCAATTAAACCAAAACCATAAATTCTAATTCTGAAGGACAGGAAGTAGATTAGTGGTTGCCTAGGTTTGGAGGTAGAGAGTGGAGAGTGACCAACCAGGTGGATGAAAATGTTTCATACTTAGACTGTGGGTGATGGTTGCCCAACTCTGTGAATATAGCAGAAAATAGCGAGTTATATACTTAAATGGGGGAATTTTACAGCATGTGACTTCCATCTGAATAAAGCTGTTAACAAATTTAATTCTAAAAGAATTACATCCTCTCATAATATGACTGTCCTAATATATAATATATTATAATATAATACGATAATATCTCTAATATTTTATTAGTGTTAGTAACTTGTTACTAACAAATTGTTGTTTCTGGTGTGTGATTACTCACACTTTACATTAGATGTGCTCTTGAGAAGAACAGATTGGAGAAATGATGAGGCTTCAGAGCTCAGGGAAGACGTGCAACAGGCCCCAAGCACACAAATGCGGGGAGTGGATTTGTTCAGTCCAAAGATTCTGTAAGGCTTCCTTTATATTTCTCTCCCCAGTCCAGACCCGTGGGGTAGAAGGGACCGCTACAGCATGTGTGGTTCCTCATACCCTATCTCTACAGTCATTCCCCTACACTCCACAGCCCTAAGCATTACCCAGCTGATTCTCCAACAGAATCGGAATCATGAAGAACAGCAATCAGAATCAAGAAGGGGAAGACAGGCGGGAGGGGCTCGTTTCTGTAACTTGAGAAAGCATAGTTTGTCTTGCAACAGAAAATTTTGTTGAGGGGCGCCCTTTTTCCCTCTCTCACTCTGCAACGTTCTTAAAGAATAATTACAAAATGAACATCTTGTAACCACTATCCAGGCCAAGAGAGAGAATGCTGTCAGCACCTCAGAAGCCCCCAGTTCATACCTCCTCCACATCTTCTCCCCATTATAAACCCCTCGGTGCCCCAGAAATAGCCAGTTTTTCATACTTCCTGGTAATTTTTAAATAGTTTCTTATTTCTTGCAGATCTTCTAAAGCTTATCTTTTATTTCTTTACACATAGCACATATATTTGTATTATAACAATTCTAATAATCTAGCATCTTAATCCTGCTGAGTCTGTTCTCTTCTCACTCATGGTGCCTTGTTTCCTTGTGTGCTTGGTTGTTTATGACAGTGAGCAGATCACTTTCCTTGGAAAATTATTTTGGAAAGTTATTTGTGGCCTAGAAAAATATTCCTTTTTCTGTAGAGGATTATCATTTGAAATATTCGTGGCTTGAGGTCTTTTGAACCACTCAGTTGATGTGAATTTGGGCCAAGGACATGAAAGAAGTCCATGGATGGTTACAATTTCTCATGAATGGATTATTTCCTACCTTTGTACCAAGACAAGAGTTTTCTTTGTGTATGTGCGTTTTGTTTTGCTTGGCGTTGGGGATGGGGAGTAGATCATATGGGGATGGCTACCTTCCGGTTCTTCCTTACTTATAGGGTACAATCTTTTGGGGTGCCAGTTTTATGGGATAGGGTTTTCCTATTAGACTCTCCTTGGGCAGACTCTGGGTTTAAGGTCTGTCTGCTTCTTCCTACTCTAGGAGACCACCCAAACCTGAACTTAGGATCAGGCTGAGTCACAAACGCCCTCAGGCAGAAGCACCTTCACTGTTTCAGTAACCTCTCAAACTTCCTGCTTTCCAGTAACTCCTTACTAACTCATGAGATCTTTGAAGTTTTTAAGAATATATGTATACATACATGTATGTGTCTATATGTATATATCCTGCCATATTTCTCAAAGTGAAACCCTATCAGAACATAACTTTAAATTTGGAAAATTAAATATCTATTGGTTTTTCTATTACAATGACTGAAAGTAAAGCCTCACCACATCTTTTTGGCTGGAGGTGCTACTGTGAATGACTCAGTGTGATTTGGTAGGGGGCACAGAAGGGGTCTAGGGAAAGGAGGCTTTGCATATTTCCATTCGGGGAATCTATCAGAATTGCAGAGTGGAAGGAGGTGATTTATGTATACTTATGTATAGTATATCCAAAGGTGGTTTGGATTTTTAAAAAGTTTAGAAACACTATTCCACAACTGTATTCAATCCTGTTTTCTAAAACTTCACTGAAATGGCAATTCTACAAATGCTGTTTAATGAAGAGGTTCTTGCACATTTTGGGTCATTGACTCCTGTTGAAAGCTATAGACACTCTTCTCCAGAAATAATTCACATATGCACACATACATAAACTTTGATTATAACTTCAGAAGGTTGAAGGGTCCCTCTAAAGTCCATTCATTGATCCAGATTAAAAACTTCAGCTCTAAAAATACTGAATACTACTTAAATTTCCACAAATAAATGAACAGTTAAATAAACTACGGCCATCCATAAAAGTAGAATTTTATGCAGACATTAAAAAGGAGATAACTTGGGGCCGGCCTGGTGGTGCAGCGGTTAAGTGCGCACGTTCTGCTTCGGTGGCCTGGGGTTCGCCGGTTTGGATCCCGGGTGTGGACATGACACCCTTTGGCAAGCCATGCTGTGGTAGGCATCCCACGTATAAAGTAGAGGAAGATGGGCACAGATGTTAGCTCAGGGCAATCTTCCTCAAAAAAAAAAAAAAGGAGGTAACTCTATACATTCTAATATAGACAGATGCTAAAGATACAATCTCAAGTGAAAAAGGCAAGTTGTAGAAAAGAATGGAATGATTTTGTTTGTATAGATATTCTGTAACTATGATTCCATTTATGAAAATGCACAGAAAATACCTGGAGGGATATACAAGAAATTTGGACATGTGACTGGATGGGTATTGTGGAGACTTTTTTCCTCAAACCAAGTAATATTTGAACCTTCCTCCCACCATAAACTCGTATTTTTTGAATATTTTAAGAAGAAAAATAAGTTAATTAAAAGTTGAATCATTTTTCTAAAATATAATGTTTTATAGTCTTTATAATCTACTCCAAAGAAGAAAGATACTGTGTATTTATTGCTATCCAAATGAGATCCCTTCCTGTAAATGAAAACTTTGATCTCCTTTTCCTTCTTTGTTTTCCTAAGGGTTAAAAGACATTTTTGGACTTTCCTTCCTGATTCGACTCATCATTGTCCAACTATCTTGCTTTGGGTTCTCTTCTTTAAGTTTTCAATTACTCACTTATGTGTAATGTACTGGCATTATATGAATAAAATCCAGACATATGTAAATGATATTGAGAATGTTGCCTGAATTTCTACATGAATTCTCTTATTTTGTGACCTACTAAATCATACATTATGATTTTTATATAAAGTGTTTCACGGATTATTAACCCAAATTATGCTGTTATAGTCAACCACATGAGATGAAGTAATTAGAAAACTAACATCATCTTGGCCTCAAATACTGAGGGACTCTCTCAGTATTTGCACAGATAGATTTATTTGGGGGTGAATAAAGTAATTTTAATCTTTACATCAAATATTAAGTTTCTCATCTGCTATTTCAGTTTTAATTATATCCTATTTTTTAAGCAGATCAATTTTCTAACTTTATTATCTAATATGAGGCATTTGGGGGAAGAATAGAAAAGAGACACTCTTCCTGGCTTCCATTAGAGTGGGGTTTGGAATGAAGTACAAAAACGTGTATGATAATCACAGAAATTACTACAACAGAAAGTCCAACTATTCTAGCCTGTTCACCATAGAAATTTTCATATATAAACTAGTCAAGAGCCTGGTTATCTGTCCCAGTTTTGTCAACGAATGGGGACTCCTCCTTCTTGGCAGTCTGCAGAGGCTGACCTCATCCATGCAGCCAACTCATTCCTTCATACCTGAGTACTGGGGGAGGCCTTCCCTGTGCAGAGGGTGGACAACTGGCTGAGGACAGCCCCTGGGAACCATGGAAGCTGCCAGGGATGCACCTCAATGGGGATTCCCTCCAGCAGATGGCCACCATCTCCGTCTTGCAGTTGGTTATTTGCCTACAACTTTCTTATGTTCAACAACTCTTTCTTGCTTAATTGAACATCCACACATTTAATTCTAACCTTCAAAAATAAAGAAATCGGCAATACCCAGTTTGTAACCCCACATTCCTCTCCCTCATATCTACGTTTAAATAGTCATCATTTTCATGAATCCAATCTCCTCCATCCCACGGATTGCCTTGGTCTTGACAGGCCTCCACTGTAATCACGAGATTCTCTGCCTCCACACAAAACCCTTATTAGTTCATCCCCTCCACGGCCTTCCGAGTTAGCTTTTGAAGAGACAAACTCAGTCATTGCATCCACTGGCTTAAAGATCTTCAATGGCTCCTCACTTCCTAAAGGATCAAGTCCAAACTTCCTGTGGGGATTTTTATAACTTAGCACTTTCTCTTCTGCTTCTTCCTCTTCTCTCCTTGTACACTTTTTCCTCTTTTCTCAAAGAATTTATATTTAGATATAAAACAATATGCATATTTATTTTTCCTGCTTGCCTAACTTGACACATGCTGTTCCCACCATCTGTAATTTCCATCCTCCCTTTCTTTACCTGGCAAACTCCTGCTCATTTTTTAAATTTCACATCTGCTGTCGCCTCTCCTTTGAAACCCTCCTGCATTATCTACTCTGTCTCTGCGCTTGCCTAACCTTTAGAGGTTGCCCCTCATACCTCCCCTCACTGCACTGTAATTATGGATTTCTGTCTCCTCCAGTACCTCCACTGTGCCAGGCTCCACACAACTTTTATTTCAATTATACTTTTACATATCTTAAATTAGTTCATATGTCTTTCTAAGCTAATTGATCTTTCCCCAAGAACAAAACTGGATTCTCACAAAATGGACCTCAGAATGAGCCTGATTATCTAACAGGCAGCTGGGAAACACTGTCCTTATTATTATTGTTTTATAATTTTGCTTGTGTATATTTACAGACACTTATAGAGATAGTTAAGGAGCAAGAAAGAGGCAAAGGCTAATCAAGGAATTTCACTTCTTCCTAATTTTAAGCCTCATACTGCAGTAATATAAAATGGACAAGCGGCAGATCCCAGATAGTTCTCCACCTAGAGTCTTTCCTCTTGTCTGCCTCATAGAAGTATGTTGGGTTTATTGGGTAAAGGTAGCTACACTTTGCTCTTGGGGCCACTTTACCATATCTATGATTTTGATTGCTCCTTTAAAAATGTTTTTCTAGGGGCTGGCCCCATGGAGTAGTGGTTAAGTCTGGTGCACTCCGCTTCAGCGGCCCAGGTTCGCAGGTTCAGATCTTGGGTGTGGACCTATACCAGTTGTCAAGCCATGCTGTGGCAGTGACCCACACAAAACAGAGGAAGATTGGCACAGATGTTAGCTCAGGGTGAATCTTCCTCACCAAAAAAAAAGTTTTTCTAGTTCTTTCGAAGATATATTAGTAGAGTTTTGGTAGGGACCAATTCCAAATATAAGGAATATATAAGAAATTCCACCTCACCCTCATGTGGTGCCAGCACTTTAAATATTTTCAATTTATAAATCAACTGGTATTTTACCATCAATTCTAGGTTTTGGTTTGTTTTTCTGCTAGGCAGCTTTTTTACCTTTCATCTTGTGATCTCATACTTTCATTTTCTTCTTTCAATCACATTAATGTGCATTTCACTGCCTTCAATATCATCTTGTTAAAATAATTTTGTGCTTTGTAAAGATCACAATGACTATGTTCATCTTACATTTTTAAGAGTAGGAAAATTTAAAGAATAATATCAAGCTCTTGAGGCACTGTGTATTTGCCGTTTTTAACATCAGTAAAACACTGGATTCCATCAGTACTTGATATCATCAGTACTAGAATCCTACATTATTAGGAGAACAGCTTGAAATGAGTCTGATTGTAGCAGAAAGTTCACCAAGATCCTAAAATTATCACACCAGTTTATGGTACCAAGGTGGATATTAGATATGTGGCACTGGTTGTATAAGTCTCATTTCTTTTAATCTATTTTATCTAATCATGCTAAGTGATAAGCCCACAAGAACTCAAAAACTAATGCTGCACTGTACTTTTGGTTTCCTAAATTAGCTTTCCACATCCATTGGTTTCGAACAGAAAAGTCCCCACATCTATGGCCCGTGGCCGGGGTGCTCCTGGCTGTGTTCAGAGGGGCCTGTACGAAAGCACAGGAAGAGCATGAATGTGCTTGTGGAGCAAAGGTCATGGACTGTCAAGAACTAGAATTTTGTACAGAAAGTATAGCCTCTTTGCTTAAAATCTGCTCGTAGACGAGGTGTCTGTAGAGCCAGCTTGGCATACTATCCCCATAGTGACCCAGGAAGGAAGCCTCTTAAATCTCGGATGCAGATGAGGACAGAGCATCAGTTGGATGAATATAAGAAATATACCACTGGACATAATTGCGCCATGTATTGTTATTCATAAGAGTTGCCTGTTCTGCTTCTTCTCCTCCCCAAAGCCCCCCAGTACACAGTTGTATATTCTAGTTGTAGGTCCTTCTGGCTGTGCTATGTGGGATGCCACCTCAGCATGGCCTGACGAGTGGTGCTAGGTCTCTGCCCAGGACCCAAACCAGTGAGACCCTGGGCCACGAAGTGGAGCACGTGAACTTAACCACTCTGTCACGGGTTGGCCCCCTAGTGTTGCCTTTTAAATTGACTAGCCTAATGAGATAGGTTACACGACAATTTTCCTCTTGTACCTCTCACAACTCCTAGAATAGTAATGTCTTGCGTGTAATAGATGCTTAATAAGCATTTGTTGAAAAAAAAAAATAGCTGTAGGGGTCAGCCCCGTGGCCGAGTGGTTAAGTTCTTGCGCTCTGCTTCAGCAGCACAGGGTTTCGCCAGTTCGAATCCTGGGCGTGGACATGGCACTGCTCGTCAAGCCATGCTCAGGTGGCATCCCACATGCCACAACTAGAAGGAGCCAGAACTGAAAATACACAGTTATGTACTGGGGGGCTTTGGGGAGAAAAAGGAAAACCACAATCTTAAAATAGCTATAGAGAAAGAGAAATGGGGTAACCTGGCAAAAAGTCCTATTTAAGGCCTGCTCTGGGCTAAGAGCCATGCTGCCTTGTTCTTAAAGCCAGGGGCTCTTACTCCAAACCTCACGCTGAAATCCTTGATTTCTGGGCCAAGCAATGCAGAATGGCCTGCTCCCGGGATCAAACCCAGAATTCTTTCTTTTGTGCAATGAGAGAACAGGATCTTCAAAAGCACTTCAAAGGAACCAGGAAAGTTCGCACCTGCCACGACAAGAAACAGCAGCGGGCCCCTCGACTCGGGTCAGAAACCAATCAGGGAATGGAAGCGGACAAAGCTCCCTCAACGAGGCGAACCAGCCCACGGAGAGGCTGGCTGGTCAGACCGCAGCCTGTCCCTGCGCCGCATTCTCCACTGAGGAGACCAGGCTGATGAAGGCGGAGCTGCCCCCACGCCGTGTTCTTCCTGAAGGCCTTTCCCGGCGGCGGCCAATTAGGACCACTGCTCAGAGCGCAGCAACCGCGCGGCTTCCTTTGCTTTACAGCGAACTCTTATGTCCAGAATCATTCTCAGCTTCCTTTTTTTTCTAACAGGACTACAGTTACTATTACAATGTTATCATTTATCGAGTATATCATGTATGATATAACTTAATTGTTAAATATTATTGTCATTCCAATTTTTAGTGAGGCACGAGAGGCCCAGAGAAGTTAGTTAGCTTGCCCACAGTCACACAGCTGGTAACTAAAAGAGCCAGAATAGAAACCCAGGCAGAGGGCCGGCCCTCTGGCCGAGTGGTTGAGTTCGCGTGCTCCGCTCCAGTGGCCCAGGGTTTCACCAGTTCAGATCTTGAGCGCAGACATGGCACTGCTCATCAGGCCATGCTGAGGCAGCATCCCACATGCCACAACCAGAAGGACCCACAACTGAAAATATACAGCTATGAACAGGGTGGGGAGAAAAAGGAAAAAAAAAAAAGAAACCCAGGCAGTCTCAGATTCTAGAACTGAATCTTAACAACTATGCTATACTGAAACATATCCTTCACAAAGCACAGCAAACAAGACTACACAGGTGTCCCATCAAAGGAAGAGAATATATGTATTTATCTATAATACTAATCTGTGTATATATACATATATATTTTTATTAATTTCCTATAACAAATATATATATCATAAATATTAATAAGCATTATTAATTAATGTATATTACCAACGATTCTAGGTTTTTGTTCCATAAACATAAGATAGTGCATATGTGTATATACATATATGGTGCGCACACACACATATGTATGTATATATACTGTCCTTTATGGTATTAATAGCAGATTGATTTTTCTATACATAGCAATGAATTCATGATAACAAATATTTATACTTTGCTGTAAAGTCTGGAAGTGCTTTCACCTTCTGCCCTCCTTAACCACACAGCAATCCCTAAGGCAGAGAGCAGGCAGAATGGGTGTTACTATGATGGTGTCCCATGGGCTGCAGGCGCTGGGCCTCAGCTTACCAGCCTTTCAAGAGGATGTAAAATATTTGAGTCTTGAAAAAAGAGTTACTGGCACTAAACAATGAATGAAAAAACTGCAAAATCGAAACTAATAAGAATTTAATTAAATGCTGTTATAAACTAACATGTTAGCATCACTAATTGTTAAATTTACTGTTAACAAAATGCCATTACATTTGAAAATACTTTGTGTATTAGAGTTTTTTTCATTTTGTGAGAAATTCCTAAATATGTACAACTGCCAAGGAATCGTAGCTAATCATAAAGTAAATGAGTTTTACATACGTAATTTTAATCGTAAACAAAAATGATAAAAATTCTTTTAAGATGTTTACAGAAGACAAACGCATTTAATGGGGATGTGGATCACTGTAATCTGTTTGAAATTCTATAGGGTGGATTTTCTAAAGGAAGCTGAGCCCCAGGTCTATGAAGTTCCTAACGCACCCGATGACCCCCACTGCAGGAAGAGGACACTGGAGCAGAGGAAACGACATGGCCCAGGGCAAGCCAGTCACTAGGAGGTGAAACTCAAAACCTCGCCTCCGTGGCATGGCGCTGCTTCTTTTCAGTATCTTTCGGGAACAGCCCCCGCTGACGCTTAGATTCCCTTTAAAATAGGATGACACAGACCAGCGCCCCTCACTGTAGACACACATTCTGGATTGTGTTCACTTGTGCTCCACTGTAATTATCCACAAAAACTCACCAGCCCCTCCCTCACTCAGTCTTTGAGATCGTGCCTGGAAGCAGTTGGTACTACACGTAAACTTGGAGATTTCGCGATGTGCCATAGTCCTTAGACAGTTTACAACAAACTGAAATAAAACTGCTTTTAGCCGTATCTGGAGACATAGGTGTACTGAAAAGGACGGTAGTGTGGTGGATGACTTCAAGGGTCCAATTATTACTCAGTCCTGGGTTTGGAATTCTATGACCTTGAATTAGTAACTTCTCCAAGCTTCGGTCTCTTCTTTTCTAAGTCAGATGATGATAAGAGTAGCTCCTGAGTTACTGTGAGGTTTTAATGGGATAATGTATGTGTTCTCCCTGCTTGCTCTAATTATGAACATGTTATAAAGTGCTCGACAAATGTTACCTCTTTGTATTATTACTAGCTTTCATATCTTATCAATGGTATAGTTTGTCTAGGACTTAAAAAGTACACCCAAGAGATAGGCATTTTATATATTGCAGAGGGTACAGGCCCTAAGGAGGGGCATATGGCAATAGCTAGTAAAACTATATATGCATTTACCCTTTGATCAACTCAACTTCTAGGAGTTTTGATAATTCAGTTTTGAGCCAATGTAATAAAAATGAAAACAAAAAGAAAAAATAAATAAATACCTATAATATATTGAATGCCTACGTGCCAACCACTTTACTGGGCACTTCAACATTATTTTATTTAAGCCACTTAATCATCTGAGTGCTAAGTAGATTTAACTCCATTTTAGTGATGAGGAAAGTGTGGTTCAGAGAGAGTAACTTGCTTCAGATCATAACAGCCAGGAAGCTACGACGTCTGAACCTAGGAATGGCTTTTTACTATTCTATACTTTCTTCCAATAGAATGTGTTCCAAACTCAGTGTTAGTTTATATTTGAGGAGGCCATGTATAAAATCAACAATGGGATACAGAAGGCTTAAAAGGAAATTAAACTTGCCTCTATATCTCCTAATGGGCAAATGTTCAAGAAATGCTATACTCAAAAAGAGCTGTACCCAGTAGCTTTCTGTTTTCCCCTAAGCATCCATGTTGGCTGAAACTAGGAGATACCTGAAAATCCATGCACATCTCCAAAACATTTCGATCCATAAAGTTTTTGGATTGGTATCTGATTTTGCATTTCATTGATAAATTATTATAAAACTGCTTTGGCTTTTTCCTCAGTGAAACCAAACAAAACTCATAATGTATGTTCTTCCAACTTAAAGCATTAACGGCTTCAACAAAACTATTGTATATACAGCTGTGCCAGTATTTAGATATATAAACATCTCAGTTGAATACTAGATGCACACAGGATCAACATCAAGTTGATTTTACAGTTAAGTTTCATGGGTGTGATGGATAATTTAAGAGAGTGTGATTTCCAGGTTCATACTCCAAAACACGGCATTAAGTGATTTCAGCAGTTGTCTAAATTATAGTGTGTTCCAAAATTAACAGTAAGGTCAGAATATAACTTTAGATTGAAAATGTAAAGGCCATTTTCTAAATTTGGGATTGAAATACAAGAAGTGGCTTTGATATCAGTATTGAATTGGCTTCAAAGACTTCCAATGAGACCACTGTCCGTAAAAGCTGCCTTCTTATACAGCTTGATAGAGTTGGTTATTCTTTTAAAGTCAGAACTTTGTTTACATTGAAAACTTCCAGTAGATTGCTAAAAATAATAAAAACAAACACATAGACAGTGAAACTTACACTCTTAAAAAACGAAAAGAAAGAAAACAAATCAGTGACTCAAACTGGCAGAGTTTCCTTTCCAGCTTGCCTTTGATTTATAAATTTCTATTTCCTGCCCCAGGGAAGGTGGTGAAGGGTAGGTCCTGGTGCTTTGGATGCAAACTGCCTTCTGGGTTATGCTAATTTGTTGCTGGGTGCTCAACGCTGCCTATTCAGCACAGACTTTATTAGTTCTTGGCTCCAGAAGTTCAAAGATTTATAGAAGCCTGCTCTTGGGAAAGCTGTGGTTGTACACTTTAGTTCTCCTTATTTGAAAATTTCCATGTTCTTGATCAGTGTTGACAAATGCCATGCTCGGGAACACTGTGAACTTATAAACTACTTCCTAAGAAAACATTATTAATATTGATGAAATGAGTCTTTATCCAGCACTTTGTTTATTTGTTGGACCAGCCTGAAAACCTTTCCTCTCCTCCCCACCCCTCAGGAGTGGAAGAGCAAGTAAGAGGATGACCCCACCTGATGGGAACACCTCAACTGGGGTTGTGATTGGCCCCCGGCACTGTTCTCTTGGGCAGCTGCTCCCCTGTCCGCAGAGATGTCACGGCTCCCAGCAAGGTGATCAGGGAACTCTCTTCCTATATGAGGAGCTGCTTCTCTCTAACTTCTCTCAACGCTAAGAAGCAAGGGTTTATTCTGGTTGTTTGTCTACAGCTTTGCCCAAAATGAAACTGACTTTCAGTGGTGTGCTACGATATAATGCTAGGGGAAGGGATCATTTGTTTGCTAGATCTTTGGACACTGGAAAGAGGGAGGGCTGAAGGGAAGCTTGGGAAGTTGGCAGAGAAAGAGAAAGGTAAAGAAGAGAACAACAGCTTATTGAGCACATACTGTATTCCATACACTGTGTTAAGTTATTTACATATATCGTCTTGTTTGGTCTTTACAGCTGCCCCGAGAAATAGAGATCTCTATTTTAGTGGACCAGGAGGCAAATCGTGGTTACCTGCCAAACCCATCAAATTAGTGGTTGGCTTTCTATTGCCTGAAGGACCCCCCTTCGCTTTCTATTACACTGCAGAAATAGAAGTGCAGCTGGAATAGAGGAGGAGGGAAGGGGAAGGGAAGAAGGGGAAAAAGAAAAACTTGAAAAAAAAAAAAAGATGAACATGAGAGAGCTCTGAAATGCTGCCAATGGTAACTCAAGGTTAATTCTATCTGCAGTGACAGTAATCCCAAGAAAGACTATAAATCATGCAAACCTTGACTCATCCTCTTCCAATTTCTGGGTCACATGGCTCCATCTTTGCCATTTCAGGAGTTTTGGGAAGCTATTTGGTAGTCTTAGCTTAATGTTCATCCTTCCCAGAGACACTGCTATTTAACAGTAAATTTCACCAAAAGTATAAGAAGTCTCTGCAAAATACATTTAAGAAAAGAACATTTATTTGCTCAATAGGGTGATCCAGCTTCCAGGTTAGCCTTGTAAGCAGGAGGTCTGGGTTTCTTTGCAGAAACTACTCTCTCAAGTCTTGATTTCAGTTTCTCCAACATTTCATTTTTGGATTCCTGGCGCACTGCTGCCTTTCACACTGGTGGAATGGGGAGGGAGTCCTCCCCTGGAGGCACCGTAGCTATCTTACCTGAAGGTCTGCAAAGACATTTTGTTTTGATTCCAGTAGTAAAAACGCTGAAACTTCATTCTAAATTTATTATTCGGAATAGGTCCATCAGCTGTCTATTTGTTAATGGATTTACCACAGTCTAACCTGATACACTGAGCATATGGCTTTGCTCAAAAAACAGAAAGACAGAATGACAAGAAAAGTTAATTTAGGGAGGGAATGACATCAATAAATTTAGAAATTTTTTTGTGTGTGTGTGAGGAAGATTTGTCTTGAGCTAACACCTGTTGCCAATCTCCCTCTTTTTTTTTTTTTCTGCTTGAGGAAGATTAGCCCTGAGCTAACATCTGTTCCAACCCTTCTCTACTTTGTATGTGGGATGCCTCCACAGCATGGCTGATGAGTAGAGCAGGTCCGTGCCTGGGATCCAAACCTGCAAACCCAGGCCACCGAAGCAGAGCACATGGAACTTTAACCACTGGGCCACGGGGCCAGCCCCTAATAAATTTGGAATATTTTTTACATGTTAAATTCATCTGGGGTTGCTATGGACTGAATATTTGTGTCCTCCCAAAATTCCTATGTTGAAATCTTAAGCACCAAGCTATTAGGAGGTGGGGCGTTTGGGGAGGTGACTAGGTAATGAAGGCAGAGCCCTTAGGAACGGGATTAAAGCGCTTATAAAAGGGACCCCAGAGAGCTCCCTTGCCCCTTCCACCATGTGAGGACACAGCAGGAAGGTAGCAGAAGAGAGCTCTCACCAGACACTGATCCGCCAGTGACCTGACCTTGGCCTTCCAGCCTCCAGAACTGTGAGAAATAAATGTTTGTTGTCTAAACCGCCCAACCTCTGGTGATTTGTTACAGCAGCCCCGACAGGGATATTTTTGGAAACATTGCACGTCATATCATGAAAAATAGAATTTCTTAGCAAAGTAAATGAGTATCTCAGTGTTCAACAAGCCTGTAAGGTCAGATCAGAGCTTCATAACTGAAAAGATTTTTTACAGATTTAGGATACAGACATTAAGCCGTGGGTATTGTGAATTTTGAAAATGGGAACAAAGATCCAGTCAAGTTTTTACTTATTTTATTTTTTCCTATTCTTGAGGGGTTGTTCCATTTGCTGGGTCTGAGGCCGTATGAGGCCATAGAAAACACCACCTTGGATGTGGCCATAGTCCTAAGTCCCTGCTCTGACAGGGACTGTGGCTCACGAGCTGTTGTGTATTGCTTTGATATGATTTCAAATCGACTTGTTTATGACTTAGGTGAAGTTAGCGAAGTTTTTTTTTTTTTTTTAATTTTTGGTGAGGAAGAATCGCCCTGAGCTAACATCCATTGCCAATTTTCCTCGTTTTTTGCTTGAGGAAGATTAGCTCTGAGGTAACCTCTGTGCCAACCTTCCTCCACCTTGCATGTGGGATACCTTGTTTTAATCCACTTGTTTATGACAAGGAAAGAAAGAAAGAAAAGCAGTTGTTATTTTGATGTAAGAATGAAGTAAGTCAGGATATCGTCAGCTCATCTGTTGTTGATAAGACCTCAGTAGCTGAGCTGATGACGAACACTGCCTGGGGCTTATTGATAAGAACATGGGAAGAAAACACTATGGCAAGGGGACATTTAGACCATAAATACCCAGAGTTTGTGAGGAATATCAGAGACTTTTGTTTGGGGCAAGACACTCTTTGCTGATCTAAATAAACTGTCTGAAGACCTTGGGACATTAACTCCTACTGTGGTAAGGGTGACTCCCTTACTGGTAATGACAAAAGCTGCGCAGGGGCCCCTGGAAGCTTATCCTGCCCACCGGCACCGGGGCCATCCTTCCCTGGCAATGTGCTCTAGCAACAGGGGACTTCTCACTTTGACTTTGCGCTGGCAGCTGGACATCAGCTCTCGGTTGGTCAAGCCATCTCTCCTGAGTGCCTGCTCCTATAAAAAGGTACCCCTCAATTTAATTTGGACTTTATTCTTTATGTCTCCCCTTGCTTAGAACAACAGTGTCAGTAATCTATCCTTGGTTTGGAGTATGTTGTGTTACTTCTTTATTGGCTTATTAAGAGACATTATCCTGTGCGCTATTGGCTTGTGAAACTATTAGAAATCCCACGGTGCACTTGTGTTAAACTATTGGTGGAGACAGTCTGAGTCTCTGAGCATAATTTTTACCCCTAAAACAAAACATGAGCCATTACCCTGGAGAAATAAGACACTTAAAAAATATCTAAATAAAATGAAGTGACAAGAGGCAAAAAGGAAAACGAAAGCTCCACATGCACGGGGGAGCTTTTGTTTATGGGATGGAAGCTGTTCCTGGAGACGCTCCAGGTTTTACTGTTAATGCTCACAAGTTTCACCTGAGTGCTAACTGAAACTTGGCGGCATCCCCTCGCAAGGGGCCACCGCAAGTGGCTGGGGGCGTGGACCATCATCTCGTCTATTAGATTGCTTGATAGAGGCTCATCTGTTCTTGTTTTTAAAGACATGGAACTTTTTCAAAGAAGCCAAGCTTCATTCCCTCATACAGGCTTTCAAAAGAATCTGAGGTCATTTTGGTATTTTGGATTCTCACCTACCTCTAAGGCATCAACAAATCGCCTTTCAGACAAATCTCCTCAGAGAACACACCCTGGTTATCAGCTGCAAAGGCCTGTCATCAGCCTGCGCTGCCTCATCTTGTCCCTCCAGCTTCTGCCTCCCCACTCCCGCATGTCTGAACACACCGTGTCTGCTGGATAAAGAGCTTCTGGCTGGGGCTGGAGCCTCCCTCCCGGGAAAGAAAGAGCTGCCTAAAGAGCATCAGAGTAATTCTAACTCAGGCATGACTCAGCTCTTCTGTGGCCTTCCTCTCATTTCACCTTGATTAGGCTGATGTGCTGGTCCTACTTGTGGAGATAGATGTCTTCTTCCCCTGCTTCTCCCTGCTTCAATTTCAGGAGAGAAAATCCCTTTTAAGAGGAATACTCAGAAGATTTTATCACGGAATTCTTGCCATGGATGGTTTTCTCCTCTTGCCCCCGTTTGCTGTCTGGATTTTTCTCTTCCCTCAATTTTCTCAGAGTTTGGGATTATGAATTTAAAATTAAAGTCCAGAATTCAACAGTGTTCTCAATAAAACTTTGCAATTACATCTTTCAAACTTACGTTTTTTCCTGTTCATATATTTTTCTTCATAGCAAAATAATTAAAGCGTTGGTGTGTGTTTCTGCTTATGTGTAATTTTAAGGCTTTAAAACATGAAAGGACATTTCACTTTTAACCTTACCATTAATGTGATAAAATAGCTTTTATCTTTCTGCTGATTTTAAAAGCTCACATGAAGCTGCACAATGCTGAAGGGGGCACCCGTGCTCCAGAAAAAAAGAAGGAACTAAACGGCAAGACAAAAATACTTGGTAGAAAGTAGCAAATGGAATCTTTGTTGATTTTCTCTTATGACGTTGACAATTATTTTTCCTTAAAGAGAAGAGGAAAAAAAAAAAGATAACCTACCTAAAATATTAACGCTATCTTCAGAGTTCTAGGATAATCCAGAACAGAGTGGTTATTAAAGAAAAGGGAATAGGTTTCATCTCTGGCAGTGGATCCCTGCCACTGATTTGCATATTCCTTGCCATGATAAGCTGTATGAAGCTGCTTTAAGTTCGTTCCACAGATGGAAAACAGCAAGTACGGGAATTGGCTACGGGTTTATCAGGACTACCATCTGAGGTTTGATTTCGAATCAAGAGATAGTGTCTGACACACATTCCACTGAGCATGCTTCTCAAAAATCTCACATTCCAGATGCAGCAAGAACTGCATGCATTGAGCACACGCACACATCGTGCCCGACAGCTGCACCCCAGACGGCCCCCTGCACACACATGTTCTAACACGGTTACAACAGAGCATGCTCCCAAGCCTTCAAGCTTCTACAGCCCTCTGCCAAGAGGCTGCCAAAAAGATGCTCAAGCAGCAGTCGAAGTAGGCCTGACCTCTGGTACCCACGGCCACTCCAGAGAACTTCCTGTGAGCCCCAGGGACTCAGAGGAGGCCAAGTGATGAGGAGGCTGCCGAAAAAGCCCCAGGTAGTCATTCTGTTTCTTGTCCTTATTTTTCCTCACTCTCATCTTTCTCCGAAGAACATAAACCTGTTTGGGAGGTTCAGACAGGCCGTGCACCCAGTAGTAACAGCAGTTACTAGCAAAATGATCAACAGAACAAGAGTCCCAGCAGAACGATAGTTTTAAAATTATCTAACGTTCTCTTGGCTTTCTGGCTTTTTAAAAAATTTATTTTGTTTTTCCATCTTTTTGTTGCAAGTGGAACTATG
This sequence comes from Equus caballus, assembly GCF_041296265.1. Lineage (NCBI taxonomy): Eukaryota > Metazoa > Chordata > Mammalia > Perissodactyla > Equidae > Equus > Equus caballus. Next base: position 52,256,386 of record NC_091691.1, read on the forward strand.
CTTAAGGCAAGCAGGCAATGGAAAGCTCTGACTTCAAAGCCATTCCTTGATAAAACATCGAAACAGCCCAGGGTGGACCAACTGTTATCCAGAATCCTGCAGAGAATTAACTGAAGCTCAGTGCTCACTCGCCGCTGGGAGTTTCGGCAGGCAAGGTCTTTCTCACGGTCCTGCGCGGTTTTGTCGCTGCGTCTCCTCTGTTTTGTCAGGCAGGGAGAGGTTTGGATAGTCTCTCAATAAAATTCCATGGTATTGTGCAGAGGGAAACTGAATTCCCACTGGGCCTCATACAGGCCTGGAACATGCACTGTGCCCTCGCTCACTCCTCGAGGCAACGTCATTTTACTCCTCTCTCCACCTGGAAACACCACTGCCTGCGCCTTCTCCTGGTCCTTTCCTAACTTTAGAGGAGTAGCATCCTTTCTGCCATGAATGTCAGAAATATTGCCTTTTCAACTTTGTTTTGTATAATGAGATGGTACTAAATCTACATAAGGCCCAGAGTCATCCACTTTGGATTTGCCAGTCCCCTGGGGACATTACTGAGCTCCTCTCTCATCTCCCCAGTCTTCAGACTCCAGCCCACCCAATCTCCTTGCTTGAGTCAAGCAGATGGTCTCACCCCTCCCAACCCCCCAGCATTTTTCCACTCCCACCTCCATGCATTGCCCGTTCATCAAGCCACATCTCCCTTTAAATGCGAAGACTCACCTTAAAGCCCACCACCTCTTCCAAGGAGCCTCCCTGATTAAGCGGAGATGAAGAAACCTCCGAAGCATGACTGACAAACTCCCAATAAATGAGAACACATGCCCACACACACGAAAACAAACACAGAAGCTCACGAAAAGAGAAAAATGACACATTCTCTACTTTCGGATTGTATGCTCCTATGAGGTCAAGGAGATCAATTTTATACCAATAACCAATTAATCACTTCAAACAATGAGGTATTTCTAACATCCTCAGGGTGTCACTCAGCAAAACACTGTGATGTCTTCTTTCTCCCACCAATCCTCTTCTTTCTTTAAATCTCTCTTCATTTTCTTTTCAGCTCCTTGAATGCACATCCAAAGGGAACTGCCACTCATGGGGAGGATGGTGTGGATAACACTAAAGAAAGCTGGTCCTTGAAAGACCTCCTGGGTGGTACATCACACTGCTCAGGAAGAACCTGCATTTGAGACTGGCAAATGCCTTAATCACTCAATTTTCTCATGAGGAAGCTTTAACGACTCCATGCCTACATACTTCCTGGGCAAACATGACTGCTACATTGGGATAAGGGACCAAAACACGCCAGAGAAGGACTCACTGAAAGAATGGGGGGCAGGGCTCCTGACAAGACTCAATGTCCAGATTCAAATAAAGCTGTTGGAGAGCAAGGGAATCTTTAAAAAGCACTGGGCCTGGGAAATCACATCAGGAACTAGAAATAGGCTTGTTCCCTCTCATCAATGCAGCTGAGAGACGCGCGGCATAAAACGACCAGAACGAGGAGCAACACAGATGGAATGGCGAACATGGCGTCAAACACCGCTGCCACAGAAGCGGTCCAGCTACAAAGCCACGCTATGCAACCTTGAAGCACAACGTTACTGATTTTGTGGTTGTAAAAACGTACCTTCAACTGCAGAACTCAGTTTTATGACACCTTGAATAAAAACAAAAAGTGGTAGTTATATAATGGACCCAAATGACCTTTTCCAGTCTTCTCATAACACGCACCTGCTTCATCTCTGGATTTTTTGCTGGCATTTTGAGAATTTAACTAAACAAATATCAACTTGAAAAACTAAGTAATTTTCAGTACTTGATTAGACCTCATGGGTGTCTTCATTTCCCCACTAATACCATTTGGGGGAGTTTTTCACCAAATAAGGGATCTAATGTATTTTTGAATGAAACAAACACCAAGTCCTGTCTGAATGACTATTTCTGTATATAAACCATGCGGAATGATAGACTGCTAAAACTCCACACAACAGGACACCAGTGTCTAGTAATTCCTATTTAATATTGCATATAGAAATCATTTGATACATGTTGGGGCAGGATTTCTGTTGAAATATATAACAGGTAGTTAAAAACCATGGTGTGATCTGGCAGCTTCCATCTCTGGGGTGGTTGGGCCAGAGGCCATTTTCTGGTCTGACATGCTCAGTATTCCTGCTCCCTGCAGGTCAGATGGTTAAAGGACTATCTGAGCTTGCCAAATTGCTCATGAAGCAAGTAGACACTGCTCTTGACTGGATATTTACACACCTTTTTGGTGAATTTAAAGGTGAAAATATTAAACTAAAATCAATTAAACCTGGTCCAATAATTTAACTTACAAAGTATTTTTTTGTAAGTCACAGTTATAAATATATAATATTCCCCAAACTTTATGTGATAGCCATGAGACTCCAGGGGGAGCAAAAATGTCTACAGCTTCATTTGGTTGAAATTCTGATTCTCTTTCAAACTGGAAGAGTTTCAAATTAAAAATGGAAGCAAAACCCTTTTCAATATTGGTAAACCAAACTGGTATCAGCATGAATATACACTGATTTTAACAGATTATGTTCACAAAGACACAAACTTGCTCTCCATTATAACTTTCTGAAAAAGCTGCTATTAAGGTACCTATTGAATTTCATCTTTCCTGCAGAACCAGTAGTGTCTGGTCAGTGTCTAACAAGGGCCTCTCCAGAGGAAAAAGCACGCATACATATGTATGTGGATTTATTATAAATGTTACTGATATAAATGATGTGTAGTGCACTATCTACAAATAATAAGAAAATAGACAGTACTCTTTATTGCACGTTCCATACAGCCAATTGAGTCTCACAGAGTGCTTTCATTGATTTTGGTCACACTCTCGTATCTATAGCCAGCAATCCAACCATGATTTCACAAAATCATGCATTGAGTGGCATCTCAATCTGCTCTTTTCCCAATAAATTTATCATCACTGCATCTTTTATGTGATCTACTGTTAAATTATTTTTCACCTTCATACAAAGTATTTTCATTAAATTAAAACCTCTTTCAGCTCTGACACTATGTAAAATACGTCCACTATGGTCTATTTCAAGCTACCCATCTGATGTCACTGTACGTGGGGTTGGGAAGAGATGGGAAGTAGCAACACCATTATGCAGTATTTCCACCATATAGGTACAGTAGATGTCAACAACTTCAAGAGTATGGATAGTAAAATGTAGTCAAATGATTAGGAAGTACAGAGTTTTAGGTACTTTTATTACTTTTGTTTTAAATATAATTTATTTAATCGTAAGTTTATATAATTTAATTTGTGATAATGGCTGTGTTATGGGCTCACAAAATTCCCCAAAATGTAACAACTGACTCTCGTAAGCTGGTATGAACCAGGTATAGTAGCATTATTATCATTACTGAGGCTTCTTTCGACTCAGGCCCAGAGAAGAAAATCTTGATCTTCAGAATACTTTCTGAGATATTCACAAAAGGGGTTATAATTTAACTCAATAAGCCAAATGTGAGCAAGCTTAGCATTTATTATTTTGCCAGTAATTTAAAAACCTCTTAAATCTCTCATATGCAAAAAATATACCATACATAGATCACCTTGGAAATAACCGTCATTGACCATTAACTAAAAACACAACCTAAATGGACTTGGCATTCTTTTGGTCAGGGAACTATGCCAAGAGGTATGAGTCATTGACTTATTAAGCAATGATCCTGTCTTTTTTTAAACTGTAGACTCTTTATACAGGAAACCAGGTCAGAGTATTGAATTTTTTCAACCATATTTATTTTTGTCTATAACCAGCACACTGTCATTCAAACGAAAGGACATCAATGAGCTCTCATCAGTGTGTAGGAACAGGCACTATGCAAGTAAAGCAAGAAAATCTCAATGAATTCTTACAGGAGATGTGGGTGGTGATGAGACAGAGCCCAGCAATGCATTTACTGAGTAAGGGGAAAAAGGCAAGTCAAAAAACAAAAGTCTGACGTTAGAACTTTAGTTATAAACATTATTTTAATAAAAACATTAGTGATTCATTGGTTTCATATGGACTTCTCTTATTTGGTAAACCTCAAATCAAGCTTTCCCCTATAGTAGGATAGGCCTTTATATTACAAAGCAACAATGTTATACTGGAAATCTAGAATTAGCTGAATCTAGTTAGATAGCTAACGTTAACATTATACAAAAATTATAGAATGAGAGGAAAAGACATCTTTTATTTTAAATATGAATATTTAAAAAAATTTGAATATATAAGAAATGATTGATGTTGATGCTGAAAAGCTACATGTAGCACTGCTCACTTCCAGGACACACAATGAACATTATCCAGTGACTGGCTGACATTGACATTGCCTGGAATTCAGGGTAAGCCATAACACATACATATATGTATATATACACACAATGGATCCCACCCTCCCCCCATTTAATTCTTTATAGTTTGCAGAAATGTTTGGAAAATAAAATGGAAAAAATAAAAGAGAAAAGAAAAAGAAAACCAACTATTCTTTCTCAACTCAATTATCTTGAGCACAGCAAAATTCCTAATCTTGTGGGTGACTCTTGTGGACCATGTCCATTGTCCTGCAAATTTTCAGAGCCAATTACTAACCAGGGATGCTTTCTGCAGCAGTTCTCCAATTCCAAAAATATTTTACACCCTTTCCTACCACTTTCCCCTAATGATTAATTTCAATTAATCTAAAATAATTCTTAGGAGAAAGGGTCAGGTTAAAACAATTCATGCTAAAGTGTGAATGACTAGGGCTCACTAAAACTCTTCAATGACATCTCATAGTTGCTGAAATACTAATCACTTTTTCTTTTAGGAAAATTAGCCTTGACCTAACATCCACAGGTAATCTCCTCTTTTTGCTAAGGAAGATTGGCCCTGAGCTAACATCCATGGGCCCATCTTCCTCTGCATTATATGTGGGATGCCTGCCACAGCGTGGCTTGATGAGCAGTGCATAGGTCCCCACCTAGGATCTGAACCAGTGAACCCTGGGCCGCCGAATTGGAGTGTGCAAACTTAACTGCTACGCCACTGGGCTGGCCCCACTAATCAAATTTTTAATAATGGCCATTAAGGCCCTACGTGATATATCCCTGCTTATATCTCTATTTCTTCTGCTTCATGTCACATAACTTTCCCCCTTATTCAAGATGCTTTAGCCACTTTGGTCTTCTCTGTGTTTTGCAATGCTAACTCCTTTCTGCCCCGGGTTAGTGCACTTGCTGCTCCCTCTGGCTTGAGTGCTCTCCCCTAACCTAGATCTTCCTATAGCTAGCTCTTTCTCTTCATTCAGATTTTACTTCAAATGCCACTTCCTCAGAAAGGCCTTCCTTGATTACTGTATTTAGAGCAGCCCCAGTACTGACTCTCCAGCCTCTCTCTCTCTTTTATTTTTTTATAGCAGTTATCACTACCTGAAATTACAGTCTTGTGCTACCTAACAATGTTTCTGTCATCTACAGACCACATATACGACGGTGGTCCCATAAGATTAGTGCCATATAGCCTAGGTGTATAGTAGGCTATATCATTTAGGTTCGTGTAAATACACTCTACGGTGTTCGCACAATGATAAAGTTACCTAATGACACATTTCTCAGAAGGTATCCCTGTTGTTAAGTGATGCATGACTGCATCTCACTGATTTATCACTTGGTTCCTTGTTTCTATCTGTCTTCCTCATTAGAATGAGAGCAGGGACCTGGTCTGTCTTGCTGGCTATTGTAACTCCCCTGCTTAGAACAGTGCCTGGCATAGAGTAAATATTCAATAAATATTTATCGAATGAATAAGTGATCATTCCCAAGTGTCCTAACAGAAGATTTTATCAATCCCAGCAAATGTAATTCAAATATGTTATCTTAACTGTGGATGTTACTGATCAGAGTTCTCAGATTTCATTATATTGACCACTGTCTGTTTCTACTCAGAGACTAGTCTTCATGGAGGCTAGTAAACATTGGTGTGTGGAGTCAATATACATAAGTTACAGTAGATATTTAGACGTTTCAGGATTTAAATATTAAAAAGGTCCCCAAGAAGTAAGTTAGTTTCTCAACTACTTAGAGACAAGATTATGCCCTAAATGGACTTGAAGGAACATTTGCTAATTGATTTTGATTTTATATCCAAATAGCTCTAGAATCTGTAGTTCTCTTGTCTCCACCGTCATCACCCTAGGCCAAATTATCATAGCAATATTCACATGAATCTGTATGACAAGATATGGGTCAAGAAAGAGGAACTAAGAAAGAGCCATTCAGTTTTTAATATCCTCTTCCCACTGCATTCTCATACTGCAGCCGGAGTGATCTTTTCAAAAGGTAGGTCCAATTATGTTTTATCCCTCATCCCTTTAGAATTCTTAAATGGCTTTTCATTATTCTTAAGATAAAAATCAAAAGCCTTAACATGACTTGCAAAGCCCTTCCTGACGTCACCCATGGAACATAAAGAGAAATGGCCACAAATTCTTCTATATACTTCCCATAGAGAGGTGGGGGCTGTGTCCCCTCTCCTTGAATCTGGACAAGCTCTGTGACTGCTTTGACTATTAAAATGAAGTGGAGGTGATGCTCTCCCAGGGTCTGTGCCCAGGCCTCATGAAACAGGGAGCTGCTTCTTCCTGTCTCTTGGAGCAGTCCTTCTGGGAATCCTGAGCCCCTGGTTGGGAGTCCTGAGATTGCTATGTGTACACACTCTGGTAAACACCATCAGCTGAGCCTAGGCATCAAGCCTACGCAGAGGGGAGAAGCTAGAAGGCCTTGAGGAAACTGTTGGTGAAGCCGGGAGGACGGGGAGCAAATTGTGCTTGGAGACTGAAGCAAAGGTAACTCTTCCGCCGTAGGGGCAGAAAGTTTGGGAACATTATCACCTGTAGTAACATGGGAAATGGAAAATATACCTAATGAATTCATAGATTTTAGTAAGGAGATTTTCAGGCAGAATGCTTAAAGTGCCAGTTGCAGTTTTAAAATAGTTACATAAGATAAAGTAGAGATAAAGATGAATTTAAAAAAGAACTGTTCAGTTTTCAAGCAAAATTTAGAGAAATATAGAGCTAGTACTTGTTGGTTTAAAAGAAGATAAAAGGGTTTAACATTCCTAGCCTTTTCAAAGGCAAAGGCTTGCAAAGTAATAAGTTGACTGAGGTTGAAGATCATCTCAAGGGTATGGCTATAAGACCCCTTTTATGACTTCAGAAAGATTTAAGTGTGTACCTCATAAGCTTCTAAAAGAAAGAAAAAGGTTTCTAAGAATCCTAAGGGTGTTGTCCCACAGCACCCTGACTCTGAGCCCAGGCCAAAGAAGGGCCTGTCTTGAAGAAGACTGTGGATGTGTGTTTTGTCTAAGGGAGTGAGATCTAGTAAGATTTATAGGAAGCTCACAAAGATTTCAAGAGAAGTGTACCAATGGATACATCTTCAGCTTGGAGAAAAATGGGCAGAGGTAATTCAAAGTGAGAGATCTTAGGGTCCTCAAACGTCGGTGGGTAAGAAATAGGCTGAGAACATTATTCAGTTGCAAATGCCATTTCTTATGCCTTGGACTGAATTGCCGCCCCCCTTCCACCCCAATTCATATGTTGAAGCCTTAACTAACCCCAATGTGATGGTATTTGGAGATGGGCCCTTTGGGAGGTAATTAGGTTTAGATGAGGTTATGAAAGTGGGGCCCTCATGATGGGATTAGTGCCCTTATAATCCCCTTTATAAGAAGAGGATCATTCCAACGCACATAAGAAACGGCACTTGCAACTGAATAATCTTCTCAGCCAATTTCCTATCTATAAAAATTTGGGGACCCTAAGGTCTATAACGCACTGAGGAAAAGCCATTTGAGCACACAGTGAGAAGGTAGCAAAGGGGGACACTCTGATCTCTGACTTTCAGTCTGCAGAACCGTGAGAAATAAATGTTGCTTAATCCACTCAGTCTACGGTATTTTGTTATGGCAGCCAGAGCTGACTAAAATATTACAGAAACAGGATAACTCAAAGGGTGCAACCAAGAGTTTGGAGGGTGGAGACAAGAGCTGCAGAGAATTATTCCCAGGGAGCAGGACTGGACCACCCAGTCAAGCAACTGGCAACACGTGGATGTCAGAATTGCTATGGACCAATGATTGCCACGTGCCTCCTGTTCCTCCACTCTTTGAATGAGAATGCTCATTGGCCTGATCTCATCTCTGTATCATCAGGATATGCTGGGTGTGTTCGAAGTCTTCATATTGTGAGAAGTTGCACTAGAGAACTGCATCAACGGAACCTTAGCAGCACCTGAATCTCATTTAGATGATAGGAACGTGGACCTCAGACTTGAGCTTAATGGCATAGAGATGAGATTTCTGCAGGGCTTTAGGAGGGAGTATATTTTGCCTTAAAGAAGAATATAAATAGTTTGTGTCCAAAGGCTGAACTGTGACTAAAGATGGCCACAAATTATTTGAAACTGTTCCTACTGAGAGGTGGTGCATTTGTGGTTCCCCTTAATCCTGGTGAGCTCTGTGACTGCTTTGACCAATAGAATATGGTGGAAATGATGCTCTGCCAGTATCTGGGCCCAGGACTTAAGATTTCCTATCTCTTGGACACTTTCTCTGGGAGCGCTGAGCTGACATGAAGAAGTCTTGAAGCTGGAGATGCCACTTACAGGTGCTCTGTTCTACAGTCTCAGCTGAGCCCACACTCCCAGCCATTGAAACCAAGGTGCTAGGCATATGAATGATGCCATCCTGGACCCCCTTGACCAGCCCAGCCTCCCCTGAATCTTGCCTAAATTCTTGACCCATAAGATCATAGAGTATAATAAAGTGGTTGTTTTTAAGCTGCCACAATTTTGGGGTAACACTTTATGTAGCAACAGATAACAGAGTCAGTCACATGTGCCTAAACTCTCTGACCTCCCTTTGTACCTCGTCCCTTAGGTCTCTGTACCCCAGCCACACCGCCCTTTCAGTTCCCTGAATATTAACATGTACCCTCCCTCACCCTTCTTGATCTTTCAGCTCTTAGCTTATGAGGATTTTCTCAGGGAAATTCTCCTTGACTCTCTAGATTAGCTCCTTTGTTACAGTGGATTCTCCCACAAGAATGGTATTTCTTTCTTTCAGAGCAATTATCTCTGTGATTATTTCATTAGTGCCAGTCTCTAGATTGTAAACTCCGTGAACAGAGAGCAAGACTCTTTGATCATCACTGCATTTCCAGAGTCTGGCAGTGTGTCTGGACATAGTAAGTACTGAATAAATATTTGTTAAGTAGATGAATGGCATATTTGATGCAACTGATAAGGACTCTCCCCGTCGCCATAGCCTTTAATAACTGTGCCACTATTCTTCTCTCTAACACACTGTGAACATGTGGATTCAAAGCTATTGTAACTGGGGAAAGAGAGTGTGACTTGATATTAAGCCACTTCTCCTGCGTGGCTATCGTCTGTGAAAGCAGCTCAGCCCAACTGGAGTTGTTAAAGTTCCTTCCGTAACTCCCGTGGAGGGGAGGGGAGGAAGCAGAAGGTTGCTTCTGGGCGTGTGTGGGCACAGGATTGCAGACAGAAAAAAACAATCAGTGCCTGCTCACATGTATATCTTTGGTGGAAATCAGGAAGCTTTTCTGAGAATATAAAGAAAGTTGTGGGTGTTGAAATTGTTTAAATTATTTCTAATTAAATTTCTAGTTTAAGTTTAGATATAATTTCTTACTAGATCGTGAGTTTTTCCTACCCTTCCACCTCATCCAAAATGGTGGAGGAGAAAAGTGACACCTGCGTGAATGCTGATGTCCAGGTAAGGATTCTGCACCTTCCAGAACTGCTGCTTCCAGCCCTGTTTTCTTAATACCTAATTTGCATTCTACTGTATTTAAAAATGTATTTCCCCACTTGTTTAGTCCTGTGGATGTGGAAAATAGATGGTCCACTGGAAATGGTTTTTCCTAACATTTTTCTGCTCTATTTCCTTAAGTCTGTAGTCTGTCATTTTTGATGTAAGTGAAATAAGCTAAGATCTATAAATGTCTTTCTAACTTCCACTTCATAATTTAAAAAGTATTTTCCTTTGCTTCATTATATTTCTCCGAATGGGTCTGTGTACAGTATTTCATTAAACGGGTTTAGTAGGGCTCCAATTGGAGAAAGGAAGATCTCCATTTACCCAAATATTAATGCTCATTTTAAAGGGACACTCCCCAAAAGGCAGGGCTCCCATTAGACAGACATGTTCCACATTATTTTAGTGAGTTGACATAGTCTGGGACTTTTCCCAGTTCCATTTCTCTGATTTGTCCCCTCCCTAAGTGCACAATACTGCACTTGTCCCTTTTGAACACATAACAGATTAAAGCGTGGGGCAGGAGGCAGATGTAGGCACACCTTTGATCTCTCATCCTTGGGGGTTAAGGGAGGGCAGACACCTGGCGGCTGCCGAGCTGGAAACAAAACACAAGCCTGGACTGGAATTACCTTAAAGGGAGCTGCAGCTCCAGCCAGGGCCCGCTGGATGCACTGAATAGGCACGGAGGGAGGAGAGCCCACAGTTGGGCACGGGATGCAACAGAGTCCAACAATGTGATTCGGGCTAGCTGGGCGTTGGTTAGAATAACCATTTTTTATAAGGGCAGAGGACAGAAAAGGTCAACAGCTGTATTGAGAAAAAATGAAAAGTAATTATTTTGCAAATAATATTGCAAAATATTCAGCTGTGCACAAATCCTGAAAGGCAATTTTGATGGCAATTCAGGAAGCTTTCAAAGAAACGATTTATAAACTTTTTTTTTTTTTTCACCTTAGCGGAACTCGCTTTTTATTAAGGATTTCACCTTTGCACCTGGATGCTGTAAATGTTCTCAGTCAAAATGAGACCTGGAGCGTTTCCTATGATTTTCAGTGGAACTGCATTGCCCCCTGGTGTCCGTGTGCTGTTGTTACACCACCACACAGAAAGCCAAAGAATGCCAATCAAGCCACGGACTGACGCAGCTTCCAGTCTTTTTTGGGATCAGAGAATACGGTTTTAACCTCAAATCTAAACATGGTTTGACAAGATGTGAATGAAATTTTGAAATTAAGACTCTTTCCTTTCCACTCTCAGCAGAGTTTCCGGAGATTTTCAAGTAGCTCTTAGAAGAAATGATCAGATTCTAACCTGCATTTCTTTTTTGCTGGGAAAGATTCGCCCTGAGCTAACATCTGTTGCCAATCTTCTCCTCTTTTTCTTTCCTCCCCAAAGCCCCAGTACATAGAGGTGTATTCTAGTTCTTCTACGTGAGCCACTGCCACAGCATGGCTACTGACAGATGAGGGGTGTGGTTCTGTGTTCAGGAACTGAAGCTGGGCTGGCGGAGCACAGCATGCTGAACTTTAACCACGAGCCATCAGGGCTGGCTCTCTAATCTGCCAATTTTTAATGGACAAATGGTCATGTGAGTGGCTGCTGCACATCTCCTCATTTTTCAGAACCAACTCTCCTGTGCTGTAAAACCCTTCCTGACTTCTTTTTGGCATTTTGTACGCACCTGAACTGTCCTGCCTCTCTCTGCCTTCATACTATCTCTCTGATGGAAACTTGAAAGCAAGGAGTATACTTGACTTATCTTTTTATCCACTGCGAATAGCACAGTGCCTGGCAGATAGTATGTGTCCAACAAAAATGTGTTTGTTGCTGGTTGCATGTAACAATGCTGTTCACAGAAGGACCAAATACACTCCCTAATCAACAGCAGTTGAAAGTCAATATGGCAACAAAGCTGGAGGCAGAACACGGTCTTTGGATGGGATTTACGGGGTCCTTGAGCTCCCTGAAACTGTGTAGGCACCACGTCCAATTATGGGGGCAATGGTTAGAATAACGTAAAACCAGAATACATCTAGCTCTAACAATCTAGGAATCTACGGAATTATTCAAACTTCATCTTCCATTTCTTCCTCAAATGAACCTCTACTCTGAAGAGAGCATGAGTATATTCATCACCACCAATTATTAACAAATGTTGTTGGGGCAGATATTTCTAGGAGTAAGTGTAAAGCTTCTAAATGATGTTATTGAAGATATAGTGGCATGTTGACTGAGGTCATCACTCCTGAGCTGAATGACAATGAGCATGAAACAGTGGGGTCTGGGGCAGGTTATGTGTATCAAGGGGTGGACTACAAAGGAACTGAAACTGTGACTCAAGGGTCAGACTCACCTATGTATGATGTGTACAGTTTTATGCTGCTTTGGATATCATCTTAGGTCAGAAGATGTGACCAGATCTGAAGAATCTATTGCATTAGGAGCTCCTGGCCAAGTCCATTCTATGAGGCATTATTAAAACCCCAAAATATAAAGGAATGTTCTAGGTAGTTGGGCTTTTCCAGTGCTGGTCTTGTCCCTGAGGCTGCCTCAGTGTAACCTTGGAATTAAGCACATTTCTGACACTTCCAGACGAGTGTGACGGGACCTCTGACAGTATGTTGGGATCTGAGAGGGTCCATCCAAGTCCCATCCTAGTGCAGAGCTCTACCAGCATGGCTAGCCCAGAGCCTGAATGGCTGCAAGGAGTGGGGGTCAAGGGCAGTCTTCTTTGGCCCTGGTTCCATTTGTAGGGGTTCAGAATATGTCACTGTGGCATAAAATTATTTTGAGCTGAATGCATTTGAGAACAGACTTTTTTTTTTCTGAACTCCCTTATCTGCCTAAAAGCAGAGCCTCCCAAAAGAACTCAGTTGTCATAAATCTTCCCAAGGAGTTTCTGTAACCAGGGAAGATTGACTCATCACCAGAGAGGAGAAATGTCACCACATCTAAACAGGCATTGTCACAAAACCTTGTATCTTTCATCTGTTTTCCCAAGGGTCCTTTTGTCTTCCCTAAAAGTCATTCATAAGTATCTTTCCATCCCTTCCTTTCTCCTATTGAAATGGTACATAAACTGCAAATTCTAACCGCCTCCTTGAGTCATATTTTTCTGTGAATTCTCATATGTACATGAATAAAAATCTGTCTTTTCTCTTGCTAATCTGTCTTTTGTCAGTTTAGCTCATCGGCCTCTAAGTGAAGAACCTAAGAGGGTAGGGGAAAGTTTTTCCTCCCCAATACTTTCCTGTATGTCTTTGGACAAATATTGGACTTCACTGTGATATATCTCTATTCTGGTCCTTAGAACTAGCTTGGCAACTTACACCAAGATATCCTCAGCGTAAGGAGCTGTGGCAAACTTAAGTCCACTGTAAATCAGAAATGGAATGCTCCATGTAATATTTGATGTGTGTATATTTGCAGAGCATCTTTGAATAATGGCCAGCAAATACAAGTGCAAGGTGTGTTTGTTAAATAAAAATAAATATTCACTATATTGTACAATCCCAATCTTTAAGACAAGACCATGCAGACTAGTTTTAGGGTTCCAAGTCTTCTGGATATTTTTCTTATTTCACACTGCATCTTTAAAACCTTGCATACGGGCTGGCCCTGTGGCTGAGTGGTTAAGTTCGCGCCCTCTGCTTCGGCAGCCCAGGGTTTTGCAAGTTTAGATCCTGGGCACCGACATGGCATCGCTTACCAGGCCACGCTGAGGCAGCAACCCATGTGCCACAACTAGAAGGACCCACAACTAAAATATACAACTATGTACTGGGGGACTTCGGGGAGAAGAAGGAAAAAAACAATAAATAAATAAATAAAACCTTGCATATATGATGATGGAAAAACTGAATACTATTAAGAAAGTGAAAATTCCTTATTGTTGGAATAAGATAATAAAAGTGAGATTATTTTAACTAACTTCTACCTTTTGAAGGCTAACTGAGTATGATATTTCTAAACGTGTGCAAGGCATATTCAGACTCACACAAAATGGGATGGGTGGATAACCAGAGAGCTAAATGGTGGTAATAACCACTAATAATGGAGCAAAATCATACATCTTGTGGGAACCTTGAAATACAATTGTTTTTCAAGAGGAGATGAGACTAGAAATTTGGGACCTCCAGCGAGATTTCAAAAGGCATACAATCATCCATGAGCTAAATGGGGTTGGCAAAGCACACTCTGGCTTTCTGGGAATTCTACTGCATTCCAAGAAAAACTGGCAACTGATAACTTCCTGGACAGCTGTTTCTCCAATTTATTCCCCAAATTCCTTTTTGGTGGTTGTCAGCTAAATCTTTACATGAATGCAATAGCCATCCTTCAGAAATAAATTCATCTTAGAAGCTTTCATTTTCATTTGGCAAATGATTTGCAAAAATGTTGATTGTCGTTCTCTGAGCCTAAAGAGAAAATGCAAGAGTGTATTTTCCATAAGTGCAATCAAGCGTAACATTGTGCCATGTTTATGAGACATTTCTAAGTAATTTCTATTTCAATGTCTCTAAGTGTAAATAACAATTCTGAATATACATGCTTGTATTAACCATATCCTGAAATTAATTTTTGACAATGGTAAGTTAAGCAAAATGGTCGATATTTAGTCAATATTTATTTGGTTGATAAATCATCTAACATTAACTTTTCCATAACTAAGCACATTGAGATCAAGTTCAATCTATTAGTTTTATTTTAGTTTACTTTATTAAGAACACCTGAAAAGGTTAAGTTGCTTGACCTTTGGTTGAAACCATTTACTAGCCTCCCATTGCAAAACATTCAGAATCTTCTTATGGTGTCCAACATCCTGGGTTACCCGGGCCCTTTTTACTTCGTTTCATCTTGGATCTCTCCCATTCCCTCCTGCTCCCCCTCCTCGCTACCAATCTCTATGTTCCAGCTACACCACGCTTCTTTTAGTTAGTTAATCTTTCCTTCTCATTCCTGCCTCTGGCCTTTGTCATTTGCTGTCCCCTCACCTGGAGTTCAAGAAAGATATACTTGAGGAAGAGGCAATGAATTTTCCCTGACCACAGACTTCACGGTTGCCCTAGCAACACCCCTTATTTTTCTCTTTATAGCACTTGTAACCATGGTAAACATTTCTATGCATGAGCATTCCAAAAAACAAATTCTCAGATTATCTGATTCTTGAAGTCAGGGTGGAGCCTAGGTCAGCGTTACTGCTGTGTCCTCAGGAGCATCCCAATGGCTGGCACACAGTAGGTGCTCAATAAATGCTTGAAAACTGAGGGAAGGTATTCTTAATTCTTCCTACTCTTAAATTGGCAATTCTTGCTTTCCTGCTTCATGGCTGTACAGTAGCAGAAATGATAACCATGTCATAGAAGCTGATTATTAAACTTAAATAGTCTGAGATGGAGCCAATTATTTTCATAAAGGTAGAAAACAGATTTGGAACTTGAACTCCCCAGGAGCTAACTTTCTGAACAAATATTTTCTTCCTCATATACTCATGCACAACTGATGGGAGTGTAATCTGTGAGAGAACCTAAACAAATACAGTCTTGATGAAGAAATTCTATTTTCATTTTTTAGAATCTATTTTAAAGAAATAATCGCTATCACTTCCACCATCACCACCTCCATAACCGTCTCCACCACCATTTCTACCACCATCACCTCCACTACTTCTACCACCCTCATCATCATCACCTCCATCTCCACCACCTCCACCTCTCTCACCTCCACTACTTCCATCACTTTTATCACTTCCATCAAGTCCACCACTATCATCATCCTCACCCATTTGTATTTATTGAGCACTACCAAGTACTAGGTACTAGGTTAACTTTTATACATATTATCTCATTTCTTCTCCACAATCTGAATAAAGATGAGTGGTATGGTCTGAATGTCTGTGTCCCCCTAAAATTCACATGTTGGAATCCTAATGCTCAATGTGATAGTCTTAGGAGGTGGGGCCTTTAGGAGGCAATTAGGTCACGAGGGAAGGGCCCTCATGAATGGAATTAGTGACACATTTTTATGGTTTAAACTTAAAATTCAGCAGGGTAGCCAGTGAAAAGTCTCTATCCTACGTGTGTTCCCAATCACCAGGTTTGTCTCCCTGAATGCAATCAATATTCTCAGTGTTAATGGGTATCACCATACTTTTTCATTCCTACTGCCCTTTATATATCACTTTTCTGTTACCACCATCCTATAGACTCTCATGTCTAAAGGCTAAATCTGCTTATACCATTTTCTCTGTCTAGATCTACTAATTTCCAGGTTATTCCTCACCTTCCGTAGGGACATTAGCCTGTTGCACTGACCTTTTCATCCCATCTTCAACATTCACGTTTATGGCCTCAAAATTTCCTCAGCTGTAGTGGTCTTTATCTCTACTCCGGTTCCTCAACCAGCAGCCCAGTCCTACTTCAGACATGTGCATTTCTCAAAACAACTCCACCTCTAAGTGCTTGAACAGTAAAGGTGCTCCTTTGACCACAATCCCTTTATCTTACACCTTAATCACCTCTTCAATGTGACTGAGTTTCCCCAAGGGCCATTTGTGAACTCTAGCACGCCTCTATTTTGCCCCAGTGAATCAGCTCTCTGCGGGTTTTATGTTTTGTCCTACCTGGCCTGGACCCTAATTCCAGAAGAGAATTCTCTGTCCTCTTGCCCAACCACCACTTAGATCTATTCTAATATTGCTCATCGCCTATGTATTCCTGGGGCAGTTATGAAGATATTTCTGTGCTTAAAACCTTCAGTGGCTTCCTAAGGACTCAATCCAGAAGTCTTAGCTAAACAGCAAGTGATTTCCATGATCTAGGGAGGTCCATCTTTCTAGGGAGTCTATAATCATCCACTTCACAAATCTAATGCTTCAGCAAAACTCGGCTACTTGCTCTTGTTTGAACATACTCTGGGCTTTACCCCCTTCAGACCATTTGTTTGATTATTCCTTATGCTTACTCTGCTTATGGATTTATCTGTGTATCTCTGCCTATTGAAATCCCATATATGCTTTAAGGCCCCGCTCAAATGACACCTCCTTCATCAAGTCTTCTCTCATTTTCCCCTTTTCTCTCACAAAATCTCAAAGTCTTTGTATGAACTTACTTTTTTTAATAAAATAAAGCACATTGTGTTTAATACGATAGTTATTTTCGTGTCTTATCTTCCAAATAGACTGAATTTCTTGAGGACTCCTGCATTTATCCTTGTACTCCCTACAACATTAAATAACTGCTTTACAAATGTGGACAGAATACATTTTAATCCTTGCTAGTTCTTATTAGGAAAATAATAAGAACTAGCAAGGATCTAAAATCAAAACAGGGCAAAGTCAACATTACAATGTCCTCACAGGTTACTATATCACTCAACTTTATTCTCAAATTTTATAGAAAACTTAGAATAGGATTTCCCCTCCTCCAATTGTGTTAGAAACTGCTCTTCTTTTTTACCTAAATATAGAACAAAACTCCAGTAAAGAAAAGTGTATGCACTCATTTCTGCTACACATCACGAGGTGTCGGATACTTGCATGGCAAATGCACGTGTGGGACATGTCCTGCATTTCTGTACACTGTGGTCAATTCCCAGATGACGGAGGATGGTCAGCGAGCAGGAACAGCTGTAACCATCACTGTGGTCCACGCTTGAGCTGTGACTATTGTGTTCTTGATCAACAAGGCCCCCATGTCTTTGCCACAAATATTGTTCCCCCCCAGCGGATTTTCACCTTTTCACAGAAGCTCTTGTTGACCTTCATTCTCCTATAATTATTCCTTCATTCTGTACTAGTTGACTTTCCCAACACAAAAAAGAGTGCGGTCTCTGTAATCATACAAGTGCTTGTGTGCCAACATTCTCTTTCTTTTTGTTGAGAGAATATCACCTTTTACTTCCAGAGGAGCACAGCTCTGGACTGAGGCACTCGACATGTGGAGTCTCATCAGGAACTAAGTACAAACCACTGGCAAAAGCACGTGATGACCCTCTACAGTTTTCATTATTCCCCAAAGCTCAGTTATCCCTGTGCTCAGTCCCCTATGGATCACTACACGACACATGTGCAGCAGGCCATATAGAGTGGATGGGAGACTGGGTATGACCCATGAACTCTATGTGGCTTTGGCTCCTTAAGAAGGCCAACAGGGACATGAGGTGTCATTATGGTTTTTTCACTTATATTAGGTTGCGGAGCTATTTCCCAAGAGAATAGCACTGCAGCTCCTTACAAGACAGAGGTCTTGCTTAAGGTTGTAGAATCTTCGTGGCTTTCTTATCTCTAGTTGATAGCAAAATATTCATATTCTCTGGTAGCAGCAGGCCAGTAGCATGACAAGACAGACTGGCTGGAGATCCCCATCTGTTGTATCTATATGATTGTGAAGCAGAACAGGAGCAAAACAAAACCAAAAACGTCACTCTGAATTGCTTAAGGGTAAATGAAGGAAACCACAGAATGACCAGCGGTGAACTCTGCCCTCAGGGCCTATGTAGGATCCACAAATGGGTGGGAACCTAGAAATGATAGAGTGATGTCCACAGTCTCAAGGGCAGAAGCAAGTAGTACAAGTTGGTACAGTGATCACAGAGTCTAAATATTCTGAGAAAGTCCTGATTTTAAATATCCTGTTCTGTTGCCAGATGTGTTCTGTTCCTTCATCCTTAAAGCTTAGTTATTGAAAATTTAGGGGAAAAAATATTGTTTTACCCATAGTAGTGTTCTCTACAAACAAATGCTATCGTACACATACTTGGGCCTAGGAAGAATGGAGGAGGTCTCTGTGAATCTACGCCACCAGTTCTGGTTTCTATAATCCTACTGAAAGACGAGCAAAGCAAGCTAAGAAGGCCTGGTCCCAATGGGCTGAGACCAAGTCTGGAATCACAGCTGAGCTGGTGAGACTTGAAAAAGTGTGGGATTAGCTGTCTTGGTGAAAGAAGAGAGCTTCATTTCAACTCACGTTATAGGTACAGACTTCTTCAACATAAAATGGAGGCTGACCAGGATTCAATGCAACCACTGTTCCCTGCACCAGAGTATGGACTACGAATTGGCATTCTTCTAG
This sequence comes from Equus caballus, assembly GCF_041296265.1. Classification (NCBI taxonomy): domain Eukaryota; kingdom Metazoa; phylum Chordata; class Mammalia; order Perissodactyla; family Equidae; genus Equus; species Equus caballus. The sequence goes on from NC_091691.1 coordinate 52,275,314, forward strand.
AGAAACTTCAACAGGTTTAGATTGACTTGAAAATGACACTATCCTCTCATCTTTTTCAGTTGATGTCTTAGGGTCAGAGATGATGTTTTGGAGGAATTAAAGGGCATTTCTCACATTGATCTGTGACCAGAAGTATGTATAAAAAAGAATTTGTCTTGCCAAGATCTTCAAGGAGAAAACTATGCTTCCAGTTCCACAGACTGACGCATATTCACTGTGTGATACTAATCAAAATGCGAAGCATTTTTCAAATTGAAGGGTAGTTTTTATAACCATCTTCTTCAAAGAGCCCTGATCTCTAGTTACTTTATACGATAGATTATAATGACTAAATAAAATGCTTATTTGTCTCCGCAAAGAATGGCATATAAAGTATTTCCATAAGTTGATACTGCTGGATAAATTGCAGATTCCTTATGCTTGGGTTCATATTTATTTCCTTTCTTCCTCAAAAAGCCAGTACGTTATTATCAGGAGACCATGAGCTTTCGGAAAAAGCTGTAGATTTAAAGTCCAAGCCAGAAGACCAATTTTTAGATATGTAGTAAAGAGGATACAAGAGAAAAAGAAGTTGGGCCCAATCCTCTCTAGGTTTCTAATTTTTCTAAAGATGCTATTAATTTATGAGACAGGAGGCCTGGATTTGGGTCCTATTCTTCCCTAACAAGGTGTTTGACTACTGTTATTTTAATCATTGTTGCCTAATCTGTAATGAGGCAGCTACTCTAGATGAACTCAAAGTCTTTGTCTGCTGTAGAATTCGAATCCTAACTCTCTGAGTACTGGTATGATGTTTAAACACAGGACTTCTTACGGGGTTCCAGGAAAAGCACTCCTAATCTGAAACTCCCAGGTGTATTCTCAATTATTTATGAGCATTAGTTGATTGAAGAATAGTATCCAAAGCTTTGACAAAAAATATATTGAGTGTGTACATCTTCTTGAGAACTCTAACTGATAAAATATGGAGAATATGCTGATGTTAGCTGAAATCAAGTGAGAATGTATATATCAGGCCAGATATATAGAAAACATCAAGAGATCCATTTAGTTTCTCTTTACAATAAACAACTCAAACGAAAAATATCAGCAGTATATGAGCAAGAATTGTTCCGAAACAACCCTATAAAAAGAAATAGCTTTATTGAATCCCAGGCTGTGGTTTTATGGAGAAAAGATTAGGTTAGAAAGCCTCCAAATCTGTTAAGAGGGAAATACTGTTTTTCATCTCTATTTGGGATGACAAATGCTGTGTTTCAGTTCTAGAGGCCCAACTAAAGACCAAGGATGAAATAATAAGTGCTTAAGTGGCTAGAAATAAACATAGCCGCAGCCTTCCCCATATGAGGACTGTACAGCAATAACGAGGATCAGACAAAGGATTGTCATCACAGAGAGGAAATGAGGCATTAAGCAAATAATTGAGGAGTGTTAAATCATCTCAGAGAATACTTGTAAGACTGTAAAAGGCAAACATTAGTAGCCATATTGTTGAGAAATGATGGTAAGAAAAAGTGAATGAAATAAAATTAGGGGGCCGGCCCCGTGGCGCACGCTCTGCTTCGGGGGCCCAGGGTTCCATAGGTTCGAATCTTGGATGCGGACACGGCACCGCTCATCAGGCCACACTGAGGTGGTGTCCCACATAGCACAACCAGAGGGACCTACAGCTATGTGCTGGGGGGCTTTGGGGAAAAGAAGAAGAAAAAAAAAAAAGAAAAGAAAAAAAGAAGATTGGTAAAAGATGTTAGCTCAGGTGCCAATCTGAAAAAAAAAATTAGTACTTGAAAGGGAATGTGGTATTATGCTTTCTTACTAGGTGTATGTTTTTTGCCAAATTATTTATTCTCCAAGACTCCTAATTTTTTCCTCTGTAAAATGGAGCAAATAACATTTCCCTCCCTGGAGTGACAGAAGGATTAAATAAGGTCATGAATGCAAAGCACATAGTAATGTTTCTGAAACATAAAAGGGGTCACTAATGGTTGCCTACTATTATTCAAGAATAGAAACAACGTGATGTTTGATCCAGAGGGTCAAACAACTGTATTCTATCATGGATATGAAAGATGTTCTCCAAGACAGGTGACCGCTCACTAAAATACTATACATAAACAATATAATCGAGTAAGACGTTTTTATTTAGGCCATAATTTTCCTGAAAGTCGGAGATCCTCCGCTTTCACTGCATGAATCAGTTTCTCTTTCTTATTCACACCAGGAAAAGTAATCTGCCCAAGATTCTATGATACGCTGAGTAACTTATCATTTATGAGAAGTTGAAGAAGGAAAGACAATGGGGGTGGGGGCCACCTCCTTCAGGGCAGTTTGAGGCCTTCTCTGAGAAATAGTGAGAAATAGGCAGAGCCTGAGGGAGAGGGTCTTTCTCTTCAGGAGGAAAATAGTTAAGATTCTGATGGAGCAGGAAAAGAAAATCAGAGGCAATCATGCTAGAAAACCACGATTTCTGATACAACCAATCACTTAAACCCCACTGATATGCACAAGGTCATCATTAGCTGTCAACACTGCAACGAAAACAGCAAGACAAGGCAGCACAGTCTGGCAATTTATCTGATCAAGTCAAGCAAGGATCTGCATACAGTGAAAAATGTCTAAGGATTAGTTAAATGAGAAAGCTGTAAGCACAGAGTATTCCCGTATTGGGTTTTTCTTTTGGTAGCCATAGTTTAACATTTGGCATTACTTAAAAAGTACTAACTTTTTCCCCCTAAACATTTAAAATAAAAACATTGAGCATTGCTGAGAAGCCTGCATAACCTGGTAAATAATAACCACATCTTCCTCACTCCTTGATGTAGTTATCACCTTGACAAGAAGGTTCGTCTGTAAACAAGTAGATTTAAGCATGATGCTGATCAGCAACCAAGAGAGAGGAGCATGAAAAAGAGCCAGGAGTATTTCTCTAGTACTCAGTATCCCATGATGCAAATCCAAAGATGCTACCCTTTAGATCCTCATTACGAGAATAAACCAAGAAACTAGGAGGTCTTTATATCAAACAAAATAATTGCTACCAAGGCCCCTGCCGTTATGTGATGATGTAGCAGCAAGGATCACCAAGGCAATGCTGTGTGAGGGTGTCCTTCAAAACCTGCCAGTGTGGGCACGTGGGCCTGGGAGTCCCTAACAGAATGCTAAGGAAGCATGGAGGAAGATCGTGTACACAACTACTGTACTGACAACTAGAGCAAAGCGCTGTCAACATATTAGCAGCATTATTTAAAGAATATATTGGTTACGATAATAATAAATATTGCATATTTTCACTGTCTAACATAATATAGGGCAAATGCAATCTTCCTTTGTATTAATTGTGGATAGCAATGGAGGATTTATACTGAAGCGTTTCTTCCCTGCTATTTTTCTTTGGCTCTACAGGCCTTCACTATGGAAACAAAGACTCCAATTGCCTCAGGAAGGGAAGAGAGTCAGCCTAGACCAAAGAAATCATTGTTCAAGTTCTAAGGTAGCTGTTGAAGATCTATACAGTTGGGTGCACACCACCCTCCCTCCAGGAGTGAGTAGGAGTGTGGTGTCCTCCACACCGAACAGATGTTAGAGGCACTGTGGTAGGCAGAATAATGACCCTCCCAAAGATGTCCAAGTCTTAACCCTTGGAACTTGTAAGTGTTATCTTCTCTGGCAAAAGGGACTTTGCAAAAGTGATTAAGCATCTTGAGATGTAGAGATAATTCTGGATTAATGGACTTAATGTAATTAGTGGGCTTAATGTAATCCTAAGGGTCCTTTTAAATGAAAGAGAGGGCAGGAGGGTCAGTGTCAGAGTGGTGCAGAGTGAGAGAGACTTGGCCGCCATTGCTGACTTTGAAGATGGAGGAAGGGGCCACAAGCCAAGGAATGTGGGCAGCCTCTAAGAACTAGGAAAGGCAAAGAAATAGATTCTCCTCCAGAGCCTCCAGAAGAAACGCAGTAGCTCTACTGACATCTTGATTTTAGCCCAGTGAGACCCATTTCATACCTCTAACCTCTCAGGACTCTAAGACAGGAAATCTGTGCTGTTTTAAGTCACCAAGACTATGACTATTTATTACGGTAGCAATAGGAGACGAACCTAGGCACCCTCCCTCAAATCTTTGTATTCAATGCACTTTGATGTTCTTCAACTGAAGGATGCCCAATTAGGACTTCCTTTCTTTTTTTAAAGATTTTATTTTTTCCTTTTTTCTCCCCAAAGCCCCCCGGTACATAGTTGTATATTCTTCGCTGTGGGTCCTTCTAGTTGTGGCATGTGGATGCTGCCTCAGCATGGTTTGATGAGCAGTGCCATGTCCGCACCCAGGATTCGAACCGACGAAACACTAGGCTGCCTGCAGTGGAGCATGCGAACTTAACCACTCGGCCATGGGGCCAGCCCCAGGACTTTCTGACTATATTATCTAGTTGGGTTTTTTTTTTTTTGAGGAAGTTTAGCCCTGAGCTAACATCCACCACCACTCTTCCTCTTTTTGCTGAAGAAGACTGGCCCTGAGCTAACATCTGTGCCCAACTTCTTCTATTTTATATGTGGGACGCCTGCCATAGCATGGCTTGAAGAGCAGTGCATAGGTCCACGCCACGAATCTGAACCAGCAAAAGCCTGGGCCGCCGAAGTGGAGAATGCAAACTTAACCACTGCGCCATTGGGCCGGTCCCTATATTATCTAGCTTTCACTGAGTTAGGCTTCTTAAAATGGACAGATGGTTTAAAATATTAAGGATAATACTAATAATGTGAGCATACGCAAACAACATGATGGAAAAGTGGGCTTGCTTTGCTATAGTTCTTCATTACTTTATAAATTAAACACGATGATGATCTCATCAGATCTGACAAGAAATTGGCACCCAAATTTAGAATTATGGAGAATTATGAAGAACATTTACTCCAGGAACCGAGCTCTAAATATATCAAACTTTCAGAATATTAACTAATTGCATAAAGTTACCACAATGCAAAAGTGATTTTAGAACTACTGCAAGTAATGAAGGTATAGCTCGGGGAAAAACATGACTTGTAGAAGCAGATACAATACTTTCATAGAAAAAAGTGGGAGCTCAATGTCCAAAAAATAAGAAAAACAAATGTTATGCTGAGAAGTGAACTATGTATGGAGAATATAAAAATGGCCAAAGAAAACAAATGACCAACCTACAGTATTAAAAGAGAAATTCTGAACAAATAGCAGCTCTCTAATAATGAGTACAATTATTCCAAACCTCAAAGGTTGATTTAAAATTTAGTCACATTATAAGACAGAATTATTTTCCATCCAAAATATGTGTGGTTAATGGTTATGAAATCTGAATTTCTTGATTCATACAACAGAATCTATGTGACTCAAAATCAGACAGAGGCATGAGATGCATAGTAGAAATCCAACACTGTAAAGGGAAGCAGAGAGAGGGCATCCTTGGAAATGGAATGGATGCTGTCCTTGGGACATCTCGGCGACCTTAGTGAAAGATCAATGTAATTCTGAAAAGTTATAAACAAAAAGAAAAATGTGGAATATCTGTTCACATTAGGCTACTACAAGGTCTTAGAACAAACTTTAGAATGTTACTATTGACAATATTTGATTTTTTCCCATTAGTTTAAGGTACTATATTCAAGGTATGTAAACGAAACAAAACAAAAATAAGAAACAAAAACTTATCCTACTTAAAGATGGCAAACAGTTTAAGGAATGGCTTAAGGAGTAGACTGGGATGGTTTGGAAACACGTGGCAGTGTCTGCACCCCCAGCTCCCTCCCTGTGGACTCTTTACATGTTTACATACACCTCATGGATATGTGAGACTGTCGCCTGTCATGCAGCCTCCTTTCTGGTCTCCAGAACCCTCCAGGGTCCTTTATTAGGGACTCCACTGCAGAGAGGTATTTAGGAGAAACCATCTGACAATAGAAATGCCCTAATTTAGAACCCTGGGTTTAGCTCATTTACCCTGCACACCTTTAGAAGGCCCTCGCTTTGTACCCGATTTCATGTATTCCCTGATAAATATAGTATATACATATATCTGTCTTTCTAGAAAGATCTTAAAGTCCTACCCTGTGTTCTGTCTCCTCTTCACACAACGTTTTTGTACACTATAGGACTGAACAAATGTCACTAAATTAAAAAAGAATCTTTCAAGATGCTTTGTATTATTATTGTATTATTTATAAAGCAAGATCAGCAGTTTCAGGTAGATTTTAAGTTAATTTATCTCCCTGCTCATGTTAAAATCAGACTGCTCCAAAACCTCAGACCATAATTGATATCCTCAAACAACAACTCCTTTCCTCAGCTAGATCAGCAAAGTTATAAACCTAGCTGCCAAATAAGCTTTGTTCTCTATTTGACCTTTAACGGATTTCAGAAATGTAATTTTAGATTTCCCATCACCAGGGTCAGGTTGCCCTCATTTTGGTGACACTCTGAATGCCTGAAAGATAATCTCTGTTTGTATATATCAGACAACACGTATCATGTCTCTTTTTTTAGTGGACCTGTCATTTTCCTCCTCTAAACATCATCACTAAGAAGAGAAGGTAATCAACTATTTCAATGGGAAGCTGATATATGTTGAGAATTGCCACCCACCTCAGGAAACAAAAACAAAGCTGATGGATATAAAGGTCCATCTTCCTGTATCTAGGATTTGGACCCACACAAATACACCCAGGCCAACATGGCAAGGACGTTGTTCAAATGTTTCCCAAATTGTATACTTTGGAAGACCATTTCTGAGAGATATAAAAATACGTTTTGAAAAAAAGAAAGATTTTGTGGTTTAAGCAGCCTGGAAAATTCTAGATCAATTAGAATTAAAGTGGTCACTTCACTGTAGGGTTTCTTAGAGGCTTTACTATTGTAATAAGCATTGTGACTTCCTAAGAGGTTTACAACATGTGAAGTATATTCAAATATATCTCAACAGGTGAGATGTATATTTTTTTGTTTTAAATTTTTTTCTAGAACACCTCATGAAATCCTGAAATACAGTCTGGGCAATGCTGACAAGCTGCCCCGTACCCCTGTGAACTCCTCTGGGCAGGGATGATCTCCTACCACGTTAGTGTTCCTAGCCCTGAACACAGGTTTGGACAGAGAAGTGTTTAGTGTTTGCTGGACTGAAGGATTAGATAATACTCGATAATACTTGATATTTCTCTTTTCTCCTCATTCAGAATCAGAAGTAGGCAGTGTGGGAATAGAGGGTATGCTTTCCTCCCTCTGAGATCCAAAAGGACTGTCAAGAGATTTTCACATATTGAAGTATATGGGGTAACTATTCTGGTTCAAAAATTAATTTGGCTTGACCTAAAAAGGCTGACTTCCAGCCTTTCAAACATATAGTGTACATCTGCTTTAATCATCAAAGTAAAGAACACACTCTCCTAGGATAAGAATGCACCCTTCCCCTCCCACGCCCTATTGCTAAGGCCCTATTGGTAACGCCTGTATTACACCCTTTGCCGACATCAGGGTCATGTTGACCTGCTAATTTGCAACTAAATACCTCTTTGAAACTTTGATGAAAATGTATCCTGGGTGTGTTTAATGCATGTTCTTTGTTCTAAAAAGGTTAAGACTCTACTGAAAACCATGCTTCTTTGCAGCGCTTTCTAAGGCCTTCCCGGGTTATAATCTTCACCCTGGCTTAAGTAAAACTCATCTTATTTCTCTTCTCTATAGAATGGTTATTGGTTATTTTGCATCAACAGGAGCTACCCAGGACAGGCTCAAATGTGGTTTCCTTTGTAGATCAGCACACAACACTGATGGTGAATCATTGCTATCCCTCCAGCCAACGAGAGGCAGCACAGATAATGTTATAAATAGGGAGCTGCTACTTTTTGTAGTAGAGATTGATTCTTCTTGTGTGGCTAAGTTTAGGACAGACAGCTTGCGACATGGATGGGTTTATGCTCTCTGCACAATGGGTTCTCTCCAGAAGTTCCGTAAGGTCCTTCCTTTACACTAGGAGAACTGACAACAATAAGCTAAGCCCTTCTCAAACTGTATCTTACTCTTACCAAATCCCTAGTTGAGAGAAGGCATCTTTAGGGAAGATGATTTGAAGGGTTTGTGGCTCATGCCTCCTTTTGATAAACCGAAAACTCTCATCTGCCCCTATAGACTGTGATGGGTGCCCTACCCCCACCCCTACCCTATTTCATTTCACCCCAGCTCCAGACCCTGAAGAGGGACACGAGGTATTTTCTTGTTTTTTTTTTTTCTTTATCAAAAAGGCATACATTAAAAAGGTTAAATACTCTGGTCTGATAGGCTTCACATTTTTCCCCAAAAAGCTCTCATGAGGGTCAGTGTTATTAATTGTGGAGAGAGCACAGCTCTCTTTCACATGTTCATTCCACAGGTATTTTTAAGGCATCTATTATAGATGTTGCTGTTCTAAGAGCTGGGGATTTACTAGCGAATAAGACAGAAAAATTCTCTTCCAGAATTTTTTTTTTTTAAAGATTTTATTTTTCCTTTTTCTCCCCAAAGCCCCCCGGTACATAGTTGTGCATTTTTAGTTATGGGTCCTTCCAGCTGTGGCATATGGGACGTCTCCTCAGCATGGCCTGACGAGTGGTGCCATTTCCACGCCCAGGATTCAAACCTGTGAAACCCTGGGTCGCCGAAGCAGAGCACGTGAACTTAACCACTCAGCCACAGAGCGGGCCCCTCTCTTCCAGAATTGAACGACAAATACCCAAGTAAATATCTAATATCATGACACTTAGCAATAAGCGTCACGAAGAAAAAGAAAGCATAGCAAAGGACATAGGAGTGACAGGGGGTGGAGCTGGGTGGCCATGAGACAGGGCCAGGAGGAAAAGGAGAAATAAGGACTGAGGGGTGGGGACTGGAGAGGATTCCAGGTCCCGGGCCAGCAGCACCAGAGCCTGAGGCAGGAACGAGCTGGCTGTGGTTCAGAAGATCACAGCTCCCCATCGTGGGTCACCACTGCCTGGTGAGCAGCTAATGGGTTAAATCTGGGAAGCACTGTGGGCAAGGGGCAACAAGAAAGCCAGGTGCCTGGAAGAGAAGAGTCCAGAAGAATAACAGAAGCGGTCCGAGAGGCGGGAGGGGCCATCCTGGGCAGGGCCTGGGCTGAAAATACGGTGATCTCAGCTCCGGTGTAAGAAGACGACACAAGAGGAAGTAAAAAAGCAAGGAGCATATTACCTGTTGTTTCAGGCATTAAATCTGATAAGAACCTGATAACCGGGGATGATAAATGTGATAGCCTGATGCCTCTCATAATGACTCCAGTGATCAAGTCTTTCACCATAAAAAGGAATCCGATCATATCGCTAAGAACTACAAAAGCCACTCTAACAGCCAGGTGAACTGGCCTGTTTATAAAACTGGTCTATTGGAGCAAAAATGAAATGTAGAACAAAAAAATAAAAATACCCACCCAGGTGAGACTTTATATACCAAACACCTGAAAAGTGGCTCACGTCCCACACAGATAATCAGCTGTGTTGACTGTGGATAGGAAGGAGACAGTCCTTCTGACTGTGATTGTATGCTTTAGGGCAGGCAGTGAGGTGGGCTGTGCAGACGGGAGGCATCTAGAAATGTATACTGCACGGGTCCTGGGTAGAGGTATTTTTGGTAAGTTCGCACTGGGCCTTGGGGATGACGGCAAAGAATGACCAGTTAATGGCTAGAAGTTTTGGTTGTCATTCTGGTCTGTCCCAAAGGCTGAGGTTGTAAACCCAGAACAAACATTACTAAATGGGGACTCTCACTGCTCTTGCCCTCTCAGAACCTAATCTCTTGAGAAATGCACCCCACCCTCCTCTTTTGACTGTTCTAGAGTGGTGGGTGACAGTGTGGACTGTACGAGGCTCAGACTGGCAGCTCTGGTGGCACCACGCAGGATGGCCCTGGGAGCAGCGGCAGTGTCGGGTGACAGGTCTGTGCTTTGGTCTCTGCTTCACATGGAAAAGGCCCTCAGTCTCCCTGCTCCCCAGGGTTCCTCACTGGGAAGTCTCACCTGGGGCTCAGGCTTGTCACCTGTCCCTGTGAACTCCCACAGGGCTCTCCTTAGAGAATACCTCCCCAGTTATTTAACCTCAGTTATTAAGAGCTGATAACTGCCTGAGGTGTTATTTTCTCCAGCTTAACAAACGGGCTCTGATTTTAAGCAGGTCCATTAAAGAGAACTGAACTGGGGTGTCCAATGGCAGGTGGGTGGGGAGGTAATTATTGGCAAGGGCTTATCAAGTCACAGAACTGCCCTTCTATTCATTCCTTTGCCCAGTGGAGCTGAAGTGTAGGGGTCCCCAGCAGAGAAAATGAGAAGGCAAAGGAGGTGATCAGTTTTGGTTAAAAAGCTTAAGTTATCACACTCTGCAGCTTGCGGAACTCTAAGTTTAAGCAGGCGCATCAAAGGTAGAAGCAATTCTATCCAAACTGAACCAATGATGTCAATCAATTCACCAGTTTGAAAGCCAAACTTAGAAGATAGTGAAGTAGTCCTATTGATATTCTTTCCTTTAAGAAGTTATCCTGCGATGTGCTCAGATGGATGGAGGTGGGGTGGGTACAGAGAGGGGTGGGGGGGAGGATATAGTGAATATTTGCAAAGACCCATAATTGGCTTTTATTTAAAAGATTGGCACCTGAGCTAACATCTGTTGCCAATCTTCTTTTTTTTCTTCTTCTCCCCAAAGCCCCTCAGTACACAGTTGTATATTTTTAGTTGTGGGTCCTTCTAGTTGTGGCATGTGGGACATGGCCTCAGCATGGCCTGATGAGCAGTGCTAGGTCCATGCCCAGGATCCGAACTGGTGAAACCCTGGGCGGCTGAAGTGGAGTGCGCAAACTTAACCACTTGGCCACAGGGCCAGTCCCCTATTATTGGCTTTTAAAACTGTTATTTTCAATTAATCCTCATAAAACAATGCCTTGGTGCAAAATCAGACACTGGCTGTTGGAGGATCTGTATACCCAAGGCAGAACCTGAACCAGCACCGAGCACAATCAGGGTTAATTTTGAATCCAGGTAGTTCTACCAATTCCCCTTCTCCCTGCTTCTCCCCCACCATTCACAGCTTTATCAGCTGAGCTACAGTTTGCACAGCTGTAACTGATTGAACTCCTGCTCACCTTTCCCAGAACATTTAGTAGGTACCCAAACCTACAAAAGCTGATATTAACCAGGCAAGTGAGAAGATTAGGAGCAAGAAATGATAAGGATGAGGACGAGGTAAATCCAAGATGGATAGGGTTGGAAGCCTGTGGATACATAACTCAGACAACCAAGGTTTATGCAGTAATTGGAAAGATTTGTTAAGTTGGGGGAGGCGTTAGATGAAAAGGGGAGATGAGTACATTTTCCAGTAGCTTGTTAGTAGTTAGAAGTATGAGTACCTGCAAACTGCCTTTTGGGATAAAATTGATGCATACGGAATGGCGGGAGAAGAGCAAATTGATGAATGATGCTTTTGCTTATACTCCTATTCTCAAGAGTTTGCTTTTAGTCCTCCACTTCACCATGACCTTTAGAACATCATAAGTATTTGGTGGTCCTTCCTCTGATACGCAGTGTAACACATTCTCAATATAAAAACATGCTGCCTGTGAAAGGGAACGTGCAGGAAAGCCTGGCGTGCGGCAGAAGTTCAGCAGGCAGCCACAGTCTGAGGCATGCGCAGAGTACCCACATTTATGCACAGCACCTTCAGAGGAAGTGCCCAGCAAGCAGAATCAGTCAATATGGCTATTTCATTAACGCTTCAGCTGTCTCCTTTTCAGCCTATGTGGAAATAGAGAAAATTAACATGTGGGAAATCTAAAAATAAAAGGTTTTGAAGATGATCTAACATTTTGAGTTACGTAAGAAAACACAGGCAAACAAGCAGAGACATTATCAAGATTGCGTCTTACTCTGAATCATCTGAATGCTTCTGGGGGTGTGGTGTTTACATCAGAAATAGCTCCTTAATTAAGAAAGAACTTTATCTTAGGACCGCAAGTTTCTTAAGCCCCTTTAAAAAAAAAATAATTTTGATCCAGAACCAATTTGAGGGGAGAGAAGTGTGGGTGTACTGTTGAGTAATATAATCCTATTAAGTCTTTCTTTGGAAGCAAAACAAAACTGAGCATGATTTTCTAAGATGGTTTAGGGCCTCCGCATTATGCAATTGAAACCAAGAAGAATTACATTTGGAAAGGATCGTTACAAACTACGCACAGAGTCAAATAGTCAATGGTTTTTCAAAAAGAACCAGAGGTTGTGTGTGAGTGGATGGAGGAAAACACCAGAAGGAAGGCTCTGAATAACACACACAGTTGTCCTTAAGGTTAATGGCAAAAACCCTAAAGCACCAGGCAGGAAATAAGCTTCGGTTTGCTTATTGCCTTTGGTTGAAATCCTCCCATTACTCACATTCAGCTAGAGTGCCATAGATCTACTAACAGGTTTAAAAGTACTCACTGATGTGGGTTTTAAAATGCAGCAGACAACACAGCAGAGGTACTTTCTCTTTCACTCCTTAGACGAAGATTTCACAACGCTTTGGAAGTAATGTGGCCTTCAAGATATGGGTAGGGAAACGCCAGCCCATTGTGCAATGCAGTGTGACCACGTGAATGAAGGGAACTCAACTGCTTGTTTCTGGGGTCTCATACATGCCATGTTCCCTCACACAGAGAGTTCTAGAAGAACATATGTGAGAAAAGAGAATCGGTCAGTGTGGCTCACTTCACCTTTCCCAAAGTTTCCCTGAGAGCTGTTGGAATAGGTCAGAAATGGCCAAGTCCTTTGAGCTCTCTCTGGCAAAGAATAAGAAAAAGCAGAGGCAAAGGAAAAGTCTGCAAGGAGGTTTGAAAAAGGAAAAGACAGATGCTGCGACGAATGTCCCCAACGAACCCAGTAACATCTACCTCTACCAGAGCTAGCAGGGTGCTGTGAGAAAGCACTAGCCTTTGCGTCATGGCTTCGACACTTCTCACGAAGCAAGAGCTCCTAATACTTTTTTACTGTGAATTTGTCAACATCACTTTCTTTCCTAATGAATAACAATGATGAGTATTTTCCATGACTCTCCACAATTCCATTCAGCACTTCACTTTTTCTACTTTCTAAAGTGTTCTCGTGTTTCTAAAAACACAGGTGGCCTATACTATTATATTAGCTTGTGGCTGTGGCAGAAACCTTTTCTCTCACCGTAATTGCTTGGGGAGCTTTTCTGGCTGGAACACAGGTAAAAGCTGAAAGCGTTCCTCTGAGAGTTGAGCTTTGTCGGAATAAGAACTACAAAGGCACGGATTTATGTTTTTAAAGATACCATAAGCTGGTTTTATGTAGCTTTATGCCTTTGTCCTAAACTCCCTTCTCCTCGAAAACCACCTGCAACTGTTTGGAAATTAACTGCCTCTGACATCTGAAGGGAAAAAAGCAAAACTATACAATCTACAAAAACTTCACCTGCTACCACAATGAGAGTCAGGGGACACAAAGGAAAGGATCATCTTCAATTACCCAGTCTAACCACTGAAACTAAGAGACTTCATTTAACCAAGAAAATTAAAAGAAAACAGATGAAACCTGAAGGATATGCTGATGTGAGATGTATTATTGCTTCCAGATAGGACCCTAACCATGAAATGTTAGCTATTTCTTTTTTAAAAATAAAATTTCTGGGGCCAGTCCCATGGCCGAGTGGTTAAGTTCACAGGCTCCGCTTTGGTAGCCCGGGGTTTGCAGGTTCAGATGGTGGGTGTGGACCTACACACGGTTCATCAAGCCAATGCTGTGGCAGCCTCCCACATAGAAGAACTAGAATGACCTACAACTAGGATATACAACTATGTACTGCGGCTTTGGGGAGAAAATAAAAAAGAGGAAGATTGGCAACAGATGTTAGCTCAGGATGAATCTTCCTCAGCAAAAAATCAAAATTAAAAAATAAATAAAAATAAAACTTCTTTTATTATGAATGTAAAACATGCCCACTACAGCAAATTTGGAAAATAAAGTATAAAGAAAAATCAAAACCATATTTTGTTCCAATACCAAAGATAACCACTGTTTAATATTCTAGTGCATTTCCTCCCTGTTTTTTTCTGGGCACAATTTCTTGACATAGTTCTGAACTATGTGTGTATGTGTGTACATAATGTGTGTACACAATTTTGGGACAGTGCTTCAATGTACTGTAGATTTCTATCTTGATATAATATCGGAAGTCCTCTTCCTCTCTATATTATGAACTCTTTCTGAACATAATTTTTTCAGTTGGCTTAATAGTCCATTGAAGTGGATGTTCCATAATTTACTGAACTTTCCCTACTGGTAACAACAAAGGTTGTTTAAATCTTTTACCATCGTAAATAATGCTGTGGTGAACAATTTTGCCTAAAATTTTTCTGTTTCAAATTCTTTCTTTTTTTTTTTTCAGGAAGATTACCCCTGAGTTAACATCTGCTGCCAATCCTCCTCTTTTTGCTGAGGGAGACTGGCCCTGAGCTGACATCCGTGCCCATCTTCCTCTAGTTTATATGTGGGAAGCCCACCACAGCAGGCTTGCCAAGTGGTGCCATGTCCACACACGGGATCTGAACCAGCGAATCCCGGGCTGCAGAAGCGTAATGGAACTTAACCACTGCGCCACCAGGCCGGACCCTCTTTCAAATTATTTCTGCAGAACAGATTCATAGAAGGGAATTAGAGGTAAAAACTAATAAATATTTAAAAGGTGTTCAAAGATTTCAACACAGGGCTTGGGTTGTCTCTTATGGCTTGGATGGGTGCAGAATGGGAGTTTTGCTGTTTTTTGGTTTTTAATGGAGATTCAAAATAGGGAAGGGACCCCATGTTCCCAGAAGCTTCAGAGCTGCTTTAGAGCTTATCAATACTTCTTTTGGACTTTCATAGTACTCTAGTATTTCTGTGGATGAAGAATGTGATGCATTTTAAGAGCAAGTTAGAAAAAATAAAAAGAATAAATGTTGGTGCAAATCCTTTAGAGGTTTTCTCATATTTTAATATTCATTCTGGAGATGCGATCAGCAGTCCACGAAGTCCCCTTCTTCAGATATCACAGATTAAACAGAGATTTAAGACCAGGTAAGAACTGAGGATACTGTTAGCACAACTTCTTTATTTACAGATACAAGAAGAAAACCTCCATGGGGCATTGGCTAGGAGAAGTGGGGAGGAAGAGCATAAAGTGGAGTTAACAGCCTGAGAATAAAATGGAAGGCTTTACTTGCAGAAGTTAACATTTACCAGTCTCCCTGGTTCTTACTCTTTTACCCATTTCTAGAAATTCTTTCCCCAAATAAGAAATTATTGAAACTTTGTTCTTCAAGATGGTGTGGGGGAGACATGTGACCAGCCCACTCTCTCTAAAATGAAGTGGTTTATTTTCAGGTGCATGGGAAAAAGGTAAAGAACTTGTCGCCTCTGTGTAGATGTAGGAGTTATCCTAGAAACCTACAGCATTCATTGAAGCAGAAAATTTCCTGAGGAAATCCTACATTTTCACCTGTCAATCACCTATCAACAAATATTCATGGGGCAAATCTTATATGCGAGAACTGTAGGTTTGTGTTTCAAAGGCTAATTGCTGAACCAATGCAAAGCTATAAATTAAGGGGTATTTAAGTTCCTTAACTCATCATTTACGTCACAAGGAACTAACAGACACCTTACATAAGAGCAGAAGAGACTTCAAGACTGCTATAGGCCACAGTTAAGAGCTTTCATTCTCTTGGTTCAAGCAATTTAGAAAGTGTTTAAGGGCTTTTAAAGAGTGGGGTTTTCTCTTTTTCTGATGGACAGCTATTCATGTTTCAGGTAATGAATTTTTTTGTGTGTGTGAGGAAGATGGGCCCTGAGCTAACATCTATTGCCCATCTTCTTTTTGCTTGAGAAAGATTGTCGCTAAGCTCACATCTTGTGCCACTCTTCCTCTATTTTGTATGTGGGACACTGCCACAGCATGGCTTGATGAGCGGTGTGCAGGTCTGCACCCAGGATCTGAACCTGCAAACCCTAGGCCACTGAAGCGGAGTGTGCAAACGTAGCACAATGCCACTGGGCCCGCCCCTCAGGTAACTAATTTTTAAATGAAAAGAAAGTTACTTTAATTTGTGTCAGTTTTACCTGGCTTTACATCAACATTGTTTTTATTTAATGGGATACAGTAAATGCACTGTCAGTAAAACTAGAAAAGATACTGATGTAGCTGCCATCTGAATTTAACAAACACAAGGCAATTCCATACGCTATATACATAGAGAATGTCTGGTATTAGTACTATTTTTTAAGACAAGTTGTGCTCTATTAAAGTTCAACTGTGACTTGATATGCCATGAAAGTCATCCTAGATTATTTGAAAGATAGTGGATACTGCTATCTTTGAGAATTCTTTATCTTCATTTTTTTCTAAATCAAGACTGTTGAATTTTTGTTTTGAGTAGTTGGGTATCTTTAGAGAGTATATAACAGCCCATAAGTTGTAAAATGGTAAGAAATAATAGTTGGACAGGATTGGGAAGGAAGATAATGGACTCTGACAATGATAAGAGGCACGGTGAACAGGAAGCCGTAGCTAAATGTAATTTTGAGTGGTTTCCCATTTGCGAAAGTTGAATTATGTTAGGTGGGGCATCTCTATGTGTGGAAAGAATTATTTTTCTGTTTGACAGGTAGAAGATGTTATTAGAGATGAAACAATGCCTTCCCACCCATATCCTCTTCTAAGGAAACCACTCTCTCAAACCACCCATTGAGGGAGTTGTGGCCACTCTGTCACTGGAGTCCCAGAAGGACAGGAGAAGGAGGGGGGATGAAAAAGCAGTCATAGAGATATTGGGTGAAAATTTCCCAAACTTGGCAAAAAATATATAGGCAAATACAACAGACTTTCCTTTGCGTCTAAAATTTTCTAAATTTTCTTTCAAGAAGTAAAAAGTATAACATTGTATGATGTGACTCAATGTACATGGAGGAAACGTTTGAGATAATTATATTATAAATGAGAGGGGCAAAGGGACTTGGAGAGAGAGAAGGTTTCTACACTTCATTCAAACTGGTAAAATGTGGACAACAGTAGATCTTTGTGGTGATGGAATAGTTCTGTATCTTGATTGCAGTGGTGGTTGCAAGAATCTACAAATGTAATAAGATGTGAGTTATCCATATACATTGTACCGACCTCAACTTCCTGTTTTTTTGGGGTTTTTTTTGAGGAAGATTAGCCCTGAGCTAACTGCCGCCAACCCTCCTCTTTTCGCTGAGGAACTGGTCCTGAGCTAACATCTATGCCCATCTTCCTCTACTTTATACGTGGGATGCCTACCACAGCATGGCGTGCCAAGTGGTGCCATGTCCACACCTGGGATCCGAACCCGCGAACCACGGGCTGCTGAGAAGCGGAACGTGTGAACTTAACCGCTGTGCCACCGGGTCGGCCCCTCCTGGGTTTGATACTGTATGCTGGTTATCCAAGACATAACCGTTGGGGGAAACTGGGTAAGGGGTACAAGACACCTCTCTGTACTATCTTTGTAATTTCCTATAACTCTATAATTATTTCTAAACAAAAAGTTAAAAATAAAGATGATGGAAAGAAGTTCCTTGAAAATGATAAAAGCAAACACTTCATGTCTCATTATGATTCTCTGGCCATAATCAACATTTTGGAAGAGGGAAAGGTTTTTCAGAAGCAAAGCTGTGGGTGGATGGACTCAGTGATTTTCTTTTTTAAATTAAATTTAATCGTGGGGGAAAATATGTGATGGAATAAGAATATCAGATGGAAAAGAACGTCAAGGTTGGCCTTTAAGAGAGACAGGATGGCAATCCTACCCAGAAATTCAGGATGAGTTTCCATCTTGATCACATCCCTTCTCAGGGATACGCTTCTAAAGTATGAAATTGGTTAAGTAAAGTTAATTTCAATAATATTATGTATCCCCTTGAAGCCATAAAACTATAAAATACTTTAGGATGAAAACTAATTAAATTTTGATAGTTTCTCATATTTTTACAGATAATTTAGGCTAGTTATTTTCTTCTGTAAGTTAAAAGTTATCAGAATTAGTATTCTCAATAATAATGATAACTTTTTGTTTCCTCTTTAACCTTTTTCTATCAATTATCTTTATGTTGGCGGAATCTCCAAGTCAGCAGGACACTAGCAGGTGGCAAGGAAAGCTTTCAGAGAGTTAATAGTGACATGATCATTGATTCATCATTACAATAAATATAAGGCTGGGTTTTTTTTTGCCAATATAGTAAAATCACGGCACTATTCATTTTAATTTTCTCTGTTTTTAAATAAGGACACTTGGCAGCAGTAAAAGGTTGCCCTGAACCCTTGACAGAAAGTCAAAGGCAAGAGTAATAGACAGAAATACAAAACCTTGAGTCTTGGCTTTATCACCTGGAGCTACATAATGCTGCCACCAAACCTGCTGTTAGGGTTGTTCAAGTGCCAGCATCATTACAGGTATGGTTTTCAACTGCTGTTACTTTGCTATATTTGTTAAAGCTCAATACAAATTAGATCAGACAACTCTGGACTATGAAGGCTTTAAAAAATGGCAGTTTCTTTACGTACAAAACAGTGTCCATGGAGGTATCATAAAGATTTTTAAAAAAGTGAATTTCTATGTTGTCATGTCACTAATTTTTTTGAGAAATCTCCCATATAATATATGTTCACATTGAAGGAGTCTGACTTTCTAATTTGTGTTTCCTGACTGATCTTTGCAACTGGGTTGTGAAGGCTCACATCTTTGCTTTACAACTTCAGCGAGAGACCAGTCAGATCCGGATTAAATCGTTGTAGTATTCTTTTACTTAGTCCAACGCAGAGACCTCTGATCATTTCGCCAGCCACGAGACAGAATTTACCATCTGCTTAGTTTACACCGGAGTTGGCAAAACTTTTTTTTTTCCATTCAGTGCTGTCTGACAACACTATGACTAGATCAAGAGATTGGATATTTGATCTTTTAAATCTGTCATAACGTCAAAATGACAAAGTGCAATGTGAAATTTTAAACTCAGAGAGTATTTTCCTCTTATAGGCTTTTCTCTATTCATTTTAATTTCTATTTTTTTACCTCTTTGATTTCGCTTTAAACAATATTCCACAGTTAGACAAATGAACATGAAAAACCATGTCAATAATATGTGAACAAAAGTTTCTTTTAAAAAGAGAGATTTTCAGAAATTTGTATGGAAAATAGTTTTTAAACCTGGCAGAAGCTAAATGAACATTTGTAGGAAGAAAAATGAAAGAAAAGAGCTCCTAGGCCTCTTATTCCACAGACAGATTTGTAGTGAATTATTTCAGGGTATATAATACTTTACTAAGCATTTATTGATGGATCAAGAGAATTTAGGTGGCTCCTCCGTCACTTACTAGTTGTAGGGCCTTGGTTAAGTTGTGTAAACTCTCTAAGCCTTAATTTTTTTCCCTGTATGATGAAAATGATGATATCCTATCATGTGCATGTCATGGAGTATTCATTAGGATTACAGGAGATAATCTCTGCAGCTGGCTCATAATGCTTGTCAAATAGTAAGTGCTCAAAGGCTAGCCATTATTATAATTGTTAAACTAAGCCAGATTGAGAGACTTAAAGTCAAAGCCAGGGAAGAGGCATTCTAACGTGTCATTTACGTAGTGCTTCCTTATTAATGATCTCATTTGAACCTCCTAATAATCCTAAAGGCCAGAAGACCCTGGAGCCCCTTCGCTGTTGGCCATGTGACAGCCCCTCAGATGGCAAAGGCAGACTTGTGGGCTGTCTACAGATCCGGACACCTGGAGGCTCGGCTCTGTTCCAAGAGGTGATTTATGTAGGCAACACAACCCGAGGAGAGGAAAGCCTACGCGGCCCTTTAGACTTCACATCTTCTTCTACGCCTGATAGGACTTTCGCATTTTACAACTGCATAATAATTCTGTTATTAGGAGGAATGCCCCTTCATGTGCCCCAAATAAAAAAAGGAAAAGTTAAAACCAGAAGTCTTCCAAAACTTAACAGGTCGGTTTTCTCAGATAGGAAAACCAGACAAGTTACCTCACAAGAAGCATAGGCTGTGCCACAAACCTTGCTCTTAGTTTTCTTTCGGTCTGAGCGTCCTCAGATGGGGGTAGGTGGATGTCTCCAGTTCTACTGGGACTTTTGGAGAAATTGAAGGAAGGGAACCTCATTAGCAGAAGGACAAGGAACTAGTCCAGGCGATATCTGAATATTTATTATTTGACCTTATCTTGAATGGAAAGGAAAGGCTCTTTGTTCAAAAAACTTCTGACTGATGCCTGTTCTTTGGACTTCCCTCATTGCTTTATAAAAACAACCTATTAATTAACTTACTGCCTGTTAGAAAGAAGTGAGCTTTCTCTGAACTCTCACAATTGGTCATTACTGCTGGTAAGAGAAGCAGCATTATGATTTCCTTTTACATATGAAGAAAATGACGTTCAGATTAACTTTATAATCATGCAATAAATAATTTGGAGATCTGGGACCCAAGCAAGCAAAGGGCTATGGCAGGGAGACCTGGGCTTTTGTTCTGACTTTGCCTACAGCTCGAGGCCACCACTTTGGTCCTTAGTTTTCTTGCCTTAAAATGGGTTCAGTGGATTAGATTGGGGTGGTAACCTTTTTCTGTAAAGGGCCAGATGTAAACATTTGTGGCTTTCTGGGCCATCCAGTCTCTGCGGCAACTACTCAACTCTGCCACTGGAGAGTAAAAGCAGCCACAGACAACATGTGAAACAAACGGGTGTGACATTGTGCCAATAAAACTTCATTTGCAAAAATAGGCAGCGGCATGGATTTGGTCCATAGGCTGCAGTTTGCAGACCCCTGGACTAGATGATATAGAAGTTTCTTCTACTGCTAAAATTTTATGATTCAACTTGTTTTAATGGCAATGCTATTTCCCTAGGAAAGTCATCTTGATTACACAATCGTCTGCTGATTATACAGTTTATGAGTACTTAAATATTTTTCTGATGTTCATTGTAGCATGATTCACAATAGCCAAGGTATGGAAACTACTTAAGTGTCGTCTGTTAATGGATGAATAGATAAAAAAGAGGTGGTGTATATATACAATGGAATATTATTCAGCCATGAGAAAGAAGGAAATCCTGCTATTTGTGACAACCTAGATGGACCTTGAGGGCAGTACGCTAAGTGAGCTAAGTCAGACAGAGAAAGACAAATACTTACATGTCGACCCTAAAAAAGCCAAACTCGTAGAAACAGAGAGTAAAATAGTGGTTACTGTCAGGCTGGGGGGTGGAGAATTGGGGAGATGTTGAGCAAAGGGTACAAACTTGCAGTTGAAGATGAGTAAGTTCTGGAGATCTAACACACAGCATAGTGATTTAGCCAACACTATTGTATTATATACTTCAAAGCTGCTGAGAGACTAGATCTTAAATATTCCCCTTACAAAAGAGAAATGATAATTATGTGAGTGCTAGAGGATTTAGCTAATGCTGTGGTGATAATCATACTGCAATATACAAAAGTATCAAATCAATACATTGTACACCTTAAATTTACACAATGCTGTGTGTCAATTATATCTCAATAAAAAGTATTTTTCTGCTTCTTCTCTCTCCTTTCTTCCTCCATTATTGAATGCCTACTATGTGTACTGCAAATATAAATTACCTTAATGTTATTCTGCTCAAGATTTTATGTGTTTAAGGTTTTTTGGGTTTTTTAGGGGGATGGGGGGTGAGGATCAGGGAATATGGGATTGGAGTGTAGGATGCTTGAGGGTAGGTTGAAATGTGATCTTCTGGGTGGGATGGCTGACTGGGAGTGAAGACGCAAATGTGTGGGAGGACCTCTGGAACATTAGCCCCGATCTCAAACGATCAAGAGTAGCTGCTTTTGCTATACTGAGCATGACCTGAGTCCGTGTGTCAGACCTGACAGCAATGGAAGAGTGTGAGAAGCAGGACTACAGAAGAATGGGTCTCAGTTCAGGGGAAAATATGATCTCTTGTTAGAAAAATCAAACTGTAAATACTGCTGTCCCAGGGCTCCAAACCACACCCAACAGGGCAAACGGTGTTGACTCCCTGACTGGGGTCCTCGCCCAGGGAGAAGCTTTATCCTGTGCCCGCACTGCCCTTCCTGGGGGCTCCGTGGAGGAATGGAGACCAGCTGAACTCCATCAACTTTTAAGAGCTTCCCCTAACAAGAAAAGAATATAACACAAAGGCAAAACTTCAAGAGCAACAGTGTGGCAGATGAAGCTACTTATTCTATAGAAATTATATTATTGCTACATAAAGCTTCTTTGAAAAGCTTGTAATTTCAAAGTGAAAACTTTTCTTGAGAGACCAGAGAATCAAATATCATAATAGTTTGCTATTTCCATCCAAGATAATCATTTTTATCCAAATATTATATTGGCTTTTAAAATCAAAAAAAGCAATAAATGCTTATATTAAAAATTTCCCTCTTTCTATACCACCTGACCCTCCCATAGAGCGAGGACCCAAACAAGCAAAGGACTATGGTAGGGAGACCTGGGGTTTTGTTCTGCCTACTTGCTGGGTAGCCACTGCAAATGGTGTACGTGTGTCCTTTCAGACCACATGTGTGTCTGGGTATCTGTATGGGTGTATCTACTGATGATGATTATACGATTTTTTTGCTTATTCAGACTACCGGTATTCATCAGATACAAGTCTGTCCACCTACAATGTGGTAATGCTTTTGATAGGTCCTAGAAAATGCTCGGTGTCAGAAGCAGAAAGAAAACTCATCCTTAAACACATACAATGCATCGGTATAGTCCATAAAAATCAGGTTTACTCCCTACTCTGAAGTGGAGGTTTGAGTATATTTCCGGCACCAAGTTCTACTGTTACCTAAATTATTGAGATGACTGAGGCAAGGGTGCTTGTTTTCCCATAGTCCAGAGGATAACTAAGCCACTTTTTCATTTTACTTTTCTACAGTAGGTCTGATCTTAACCTAATAGTCCCAGGTGCAGTGGTTTACGTAAAAACTTGCTGACTCTCTTAGATGGACAGATACCTGGGTGCTTGAAGCAGAAGACAGGCTGAGAGAATATAAGATTCTATGATCATTAGATAAGCCAAAAAGTCAATAAACCAAAGGAAGCATCACTATAAGTCCCTCTCTAACTCAGTTCCTAATTTGCCCTGATTTGCTGGGACAAGCCTCCATTAATTCTTGCTCACATCGCTATGGGATCCTGAGGGCCACGTGGAGCCGAGCCCATCTTTCTGACTCTCCCATGTGTTATCAGATACTTTTGTGGACTTTTGTCTGTGGTTCATTTTGCTAATATGAAGACTGGACAAGGCTGGAAGAGAAAAGCTTAATAGTGTATTTTCTTGAAAATTTGAATAATTTAAATGGGCTGACACAAAAATCAGAGACTCAGAATGCAGATTGTTGTGGGGGAAAATTATGGCTAATAACTGCGTTGACAAAAAAGAATTTTTTCCGGGCAAGAGGAAGTTTAGGAAAAATGGAACCTGTTGTGAGTATCTAAGAATAATGAGCAAAGGAAGAGAAGCGAAAGGAGAAATCTATGTCATGTTCTACTCAAGACGATGTAAATGACGTACATCGGGGAAACGGTTAACATTCGAGCAAAGTAATTTCCTGATTTCCACAGATGAGTGAATTCTTTCAAAAATTAGCAAGTCCTGTGAGAAAATAGATTTTCTGTGTTTTCTACAGGAAATTGTATTTGATTTGCTGTCAGAAGGAAACCAGTAGAAGAATAAAATTAATATGACAGTATTGAGATCACGTGAGAGAGAAAGGAAAATGTGAGCATGTGTGTATGTGTGAGTGTGTCTGTGTGAAAGAGAGAACACAGGAGTAGTGCGGAGGGGTAGAATGAAGGACGCAACCTTATTATATCATAAAATAACGGCTTTTTAAAAAAGAACAAATCTATGGCAGAGAGAAACTGTGAAAGGCGCTATTAGAATTCTTAGAGTTGCACTCAAATATCTGAAAGGGTTACTTAGAATCTACTACCATATTTAGTTCTTAAATTGTTTATTTTTCCACGACTGTAAAGATGATATATCATATTCAGTTTGATGGTTAAGGGTGAAGTCGCCAGCTGCCCCACGCAGAAATCTGGTATTTTATGCTTCAACGCTCCCAGGGACAAGTCACATCTTTCCGCCCCTAAGCCCTGCAGCTGCAGCCAAGACTGGAGTCCCCTCCCCTCCCAGAGAGCTGCAGGGGGATATGGCTCCGGACCTGGGATGAGGCATACAGACCCAAGGAGCGGATGCAATCACCTTTGTGGTGTTTTCGTTTACTTCTCCCTGCTTCTTGGCATTCTCCCACATAGGGCCAAGGGCTAAAGCCCCTCCAATTCAATTTACACTCTAAATGGACCAACACAGGACATCCTCTGAGGCCCTACTCATCTCCTTCTCTGACAGGCCTGATAAATGTCAGATTAGCAAATACTACAAACACTACAAACAATTTTGTAGTCTAAGTGTGTGCCATCCAATATTTGGGATATACTTACACTACAAAATTATTCACTAATTATCTGAAATTCACCTGTAACTGGGAATCCTATTGTCTGTACTCTTGGAACCTCTGGAGTATCTGGGAAGGGTTTTAGGAAGGCCAGAATACGGGTATTTGGGGTCAAGAGCACAGCACAAGAACTGATGCAGAAAGTGTAAGTAAATTGTCTCTTAAATGACAAAACCACAAAATACCCCCGAGGGCTAAGCAGAGAAAAGCCATTCCCAGTCTCTTGCCCCTTTATCCACAACACTGCTCCCTGAGGAGGGAGGAGGGAGCCAGTGGCACTTGGCACTTCTGGGCAAGCATCTGCATTTTGTGTGTTCAAGCAGTGATTTCAGCACAGAAGAGCAGCTGGCAGGTGACGGGACTATTTTACAGAGAATGGACCAGACACTGGGAAAGAGCTGTGTGTGGAGTAGGGGTAGCGAAAATGGGGAACACCAAAGACACAGTAATACGCCAGAGGCACAGGGCAGAACTTCAAACTACACTTACTGCACGAATGTAAACACACACATAAATATGCCCATGGATGAATTAAAAAATATACCTTTTCATTTCATAAATCAATATTAGCTAATTTATTAACTTTGTGACTGTCTTTGTAGAACTTCCTAGTGAGCAAGACAAACATTTACCGTGTTGAGTTGGAGACAGCCAGCCAGGGCTAGAGTCGCTGGGCTCCCTGTGGAGCTGCTGAGCCAATGCAGCATCTAGAAGCATCCTTTTCCTTAATCCTGAGATCTTCATTTGCGTTAGTCAAAATGAGCTCCTATTGTTTAACCACTAATGGTTTGTTTTTTTTTTACAAATTTGTATCTCAATCTCCTATCTCAAGTTAGTAAGATTTTAACTCACGTTTGAGGACCTAATTAATTCTCAAGCCTGCAGAAGTTCTAGGCTGAATGATAATTACTGACATTTGGGGCACCTAGAATGAAAACTGAATAATACAATATCCTGGCACAGGCTTTTCCTTCTAATTTATTCATCGTTACTGATCTGGACTCTAGGTTTGACGATCTTCTTGTGGAACTACTCCTATATTGGAATTATGCTGAATTCAATCAAATTCAAGACTGGAGGGAGGGAATTTTCTTCTGAGACCCAAATGTTACTAAAAAAAACACACCACCACACACATTGTCGAGCATAACCCCCGGCTATATTCCCATGAAGGTTCCAGTGTCATGGAAACCAGTTAAGCTCTTCTGTGCCCCTCTGCCTAAAACCTACTGATGAAAATACAGTTTAATGGTATAAACCTAAATTCACTTTAGAGAAAAATGGAGGTACTCTATACGTACGACAGTCAGAGGGTTTAAAATAATGAAATAAAATTGCCCTCTGTTATAATGAAAGAAAACTCATAAAATGTTCAATCAGTAGTACTGGGTCATCCATTTCTTCCTTTTTATTTTCTCACAGTGATATTTCAGGTCTTTTGAGATAGTTATTTTGTGGATATCTTGGAATTAAAAAAGCATTCCAGCTCGGTGATTCTCAACAATCAGGATGTCTGATTGATTTGGGGGCTACACCCCTAGACGTCAGAGCCTGACTACAGAGAGTAGGAATTGATGGGGATGAGTTTGTTGGCTCCTAGGATGCTGTGTGGGGATCTCGGGAAGACCTACTCCGTGTGCTGTCCCTCTTGGTCCTGCACTTGCAGTTTCCTCTGCTGATACCAGAGATGGAGAGGGAGAGAGAACAAGGAGGTGAATGCGGCCAGAGGCTGGGGATAGAGACAGTCAGGGAAGCAAAGCCATTATTTTGTAGGGCATGGGCAGTATGTTGTCACCGGTAAGAGCATGGGCACAATGTACAGCCTTTCCGGACAATAGTGCTGTCGCCCAGGCGCAGAGGCCAGGCTGGGGGTGACCCATCGTCACCGGGGAGCCGGGAGACAGCCGCTCTGCTCACTCACCCGTGCTGCTCTGAATGGTCCTCACGGTGGTGGTGGTGCGCGGCGGGGAGGAGGACCTCAGGGACACGCACTCGTCGTCCTGGGAGCAGCCCTTCTCGATGGCTCGCACATAGCTGTGGCTCCGCATGCGGAAGCAGCCGGGCATGGGCAGGTCCAGGGCCTCCACAGCCTGCGACTCCAGCTCGCTGAACACAGATTCGCACACCGACTCGAACTGCCCGTTCACTTCCATTTCGCTCACCTGCGGGCAGAGACAGGACACCGTAGCACCGCGCACTTCTCAGCCCGGCGGAGAAGCAGCCTCTCCATTCAAGCATCTCCGAACGTCAGCCCGCCGGAAGAATGCCCCGTCCGATTACTTAAAATCCAATGCATTTTATTTCCTCCATGTTACAGACTGTAATTGAACGGTATCTAGTTTATAATCCCAAGTAGTCTGTTAAATTCTAAAGAAAAACAGCTTTGTTTTTAGAACGTAAGGAATTGTGGGGCTGGGAAGTCTTATTCCAGCGCGCGCCCAGGTGCTAATTCTCCTTATATATAAACGCAAATCTAGGGAACAATTTTATTGGCCCATAGAGTTTGAGTATTTCAGTTAAACTGTTTTCAGCACAAACATTTTAGAAACTAGTATTTTCATTGTGCTGTTGGAAGTGACTCGTTCATCAAATGACTTTAGTGTTGACTGAAGCTTGATTTAGTGCAAAGTATGGAAACAGGCCCTATATTTCTGGTAAGATACTTAACATTCTGCACAAAAATAGACTGAACCCAGATATGTCAAAATCTTCAAAAGCAGTCTCAAGATTTCCAAACTATTTACATACTATCTACAGAAGGTTTCACTCTTCTTTATTAAAAGCCCATATGGTCCACAAATTGTTTATAAATATGTTTTTAAATCTTCCAAATGAAGTCCTCCTTTTTTTTTTTTTGTCCTGCTGAGGAAGACTGGCCCTCAGCTAACATCTGCTGCCAATCTTCCTCTTTTTGGCTGAGGAAGATTCGCCCTGAGATAACATCTGTTGCCAATTGTCCTCTATTTTGTATGTGAGCTGTTGCCATAGCATGGCCCCTGACAAGTGGTGTAGGTCCATGCCCAGGAAGTGAACCTGGGCTGCCAGAGTGGAGCACACTGAACTTAACCCCTAGGTCACCAGGGCTGGCCTAAGTCTTCCTTTTTTTTTTGAGGAAGATTAGCCCTGAGCTAGCATTTGCTGCCAATCCTCCTCTTTTTGCTGAGGAAGACTGGCCCTGAACTAACATCCGTGCCCATCTTCCCTTACTTTATATGCGGGACACCTGCCACAGCACGGCTTGCCAAGCAGCGCCATGTCCGCACCCCGGAATCGAACTGGCGAACCCCAGGCTGTGGAAGCAGAACGTGCGAACTTAACCACTGCACCACCGGGCCAGCCCCAAAGTCTTCCTTTTTTTAAGGAATCAGTTTTTATTTACTTATATTCCTCTGTACATAATTATATTGGGTTTGAGCACCACCTAAAAAAAATTAGCCAGACCAGGTGCTCCAGTCAATTTCTCACTTTGCAGCTGATGAGATACAGATGTGGGACCATTCTTCAAATTTCTGCTATCTTCTAGAGCTTCAGAAGGCTAGTTTGCCTAATATCAAATTCATGAGTAATTGAGAATTTGCCAGATTAAATTACAATTAAGCTTAGAGCACATACCAAAAACAATCACAATTTTTGATTGTTTCTACATTTTGTGTCATCTGAAGATGCACTCCAGTAATGGCTAATTTCTTTAAACTTCAGATAAAAGTGACCGATTACCTGAAGGCATCAAGTGGGAAAGAGACATGCATTTCCTAATAATAATTCTTTACAGTTTAACATAGTATTTTCACATACTTTATTTAATTTGAAATAAAATTCCTTCATGTTTTCCAGGCTCATAATTATTTATGTCCACATTAAAAAATTAAATATATGTATTATATATATCCTTGCTTTCTAGGAACTACTTGGAGATGCATTTACAAGTAAATGCATCTTATTTGTAACTTATTGTCAAAAATAGAGAGAGAGAAGAAGGAATGGGCAAATGAACCAAAATCTTAGCAATCAGTGAATATGAATCTGGCTCAAGGATGTACAGAGTTCTTGGCATTCTACATGCAACTCTTTTGTAAGTTTGAAATGATTTCAAAGTAAAAAGTAAAACAAACTATATATGTATGTGTGTATATGTATATACATATGTGTATACATATCATTTATTAGATTTTACCCTTTTCATCAACATGCCAAATATAACAAAGAAATAGTGAAATATTTATCCCAGTTAAAGTAACAGCTATTAAACTTGGGTGACTATCTTTCCAGAGGATATATGTACTCCCTCCCGTATTTTTCATAAAAATTGAATCATAAAGTAAATATAATTCCGCAACATGTTTTTCTTTCTGCTAATCTTCTAGATTACATTTATATTCTTAATAAGATTCTCCTTTGTTCTCCTTTAACCTTTTGTTTTTATTGTATACAGATACAGAAAACCACACAAAATAAATGCATAACTTAATAAACTATATAATAAGGCAAACACCTTTGTAACCACTAACCAGATCAAGAAACAGAACTTTTCCAGGCACCCCAGAAGCCCCTCCATATGCCCCATCCTAACCACAACCCCCACCCTCCCTCCAAAACTCACTACTACTGAGTTTTATTGCAATCACTTCTTTGCATTTCTTTATGTTTTTTTTTTTAGCCAAGTGTGCATCCCCAAACACTATAGTTTAGTCTTACTCAGTTTTAAAATTTGATGTAACTTTTAATTCACTTTTAACATACAGGTGTCCCTCCATCCATTTTCTTTTATCAGAATTTATCTATGGAAGCATCTGAGGCGTTTGACCTGTGAAGCTTCCCTTAGTCTGGATTTGCTGATTTCATTCTCGTGGTAGGATTTAGCATGTTCCTCTGTCTTTTGTCTTTCCTGAAAATTGCAAGCTGGAGCCAGAGGCAGGATCAGATTCAGGTTCAATCCCTTTGGCAAGACTAGAGGTCACGTATTCTTTCATCCGGAGCCACATAATGTCTGGGTTGTCTCTTTTTATGTTGTTTGGAGTCATTGTGCTCAATGTCTAGATCCACTAATTCACTGGGCGTTGCAAAATGGGGAAATTCTAATTCCATCATGACTTCTACAGTTACTAACTGGAACATTTTTATGAAGAAATGATTTCTCTCATATTATTTGATTACTCAATGATTTAGTTCAGATAGGAACAGCAGGAGAAACGATTGATTTTTTTCCTTTTATTTACTAATTGACAAGATAATAAATTTGTTTCCTCTTATCTACCAAAGGTGATCTATTAATTTTTAAAAATAGTAAAATGAACTCATAGATTTAAAAATATTCGACGGTTTTAAATTCACTTCAATGATTATTCTTAGTGAACTCAAATTTGTCCCATCTTTGGCCAGTAGGAGCCTCTTAGGTTGGCTGAGTCCTTTTGATATGAAAGTAGTAGTCTTTGATAGCTTCCTTGATATCTAATATGTCAAGGGATTTCAAACTCACCTTATACTTTTCCTGCCCAGTCCTGGAATCAGTATTTTTCCAAAAAGCCTTTTCTTTCTCAGTAGGAAATGGTATGACAAGAACGCAATCTGGGCGCCATGAAGCTTCATGGTCATTGCCTTGGGTTGATGCTTGTTCAGAGGGCAGAACTAGGTTATGAATACGTCCAATTCAAATTCAGACTGCAGAGTTTTAATGTAATCTCTTCTATATTATACTTATATCTTTATGCCAAACTAAAAATCCCAGTTCTCAAGGACATGGGAGATGATAGGATTGAGATAGTCTACAATTATTCATTTGCTTTTTTCCACAATATCTGCACAGCAGTCTCAGAATAGCATACAAATACTATCGCTGCCCATATCATTGTTGGAAACAGTTAACAATTTTTTTTTTTGCATATGCTCTCTCTATTCTTTGCTCATTTTAAAATAGCTGTGCTATATTTACATCACCAGAGTACATAACCTATATGTTCTCTCCTGCTTTAGCACTCATTTAGTCTTAATTTTACAAATAACTATATATTTAATACTTGTCACTACTTTTTTCGTAGAAAAAGATTATTCTTTATCAAACTTATACACAAATATAGGTCAAATAGTTCTAGACAGCTTATAAAGAAAAAGAGCAGGCTCCCGTCCCACCCTGCCCACCCAAGATTCTCCTTACCCAGAGGCGACCACTTTCAATTCTTCCAGCTGGATCTTCCAGTATTTGCATCCATATTGCCAAAAACTTGCTTATGTGAATCTCTTGATACTTTCATAGACCTCTGTCTGATAACCTCTTAATTTTCTTCTTGCCCTCGAAGCATCACTCTTGGACCCTTCTGTCCTTCTATTATAATCCATGGCTGGCAAGCCCACTGCTGTCCTGGGATCTCCCTTCCCCATCATTCTGGGGGTGCCCTTTGTTATCTAGCCTGTGGTAGAGACCCTGTTTCCTCTTCCTTGTTTTATTCCCTCCTTTTGGTGCAGCGCATCTTCCAGTGCTTTCCTGGGCAAGGCAGCCACCTGGCATTGATGGAAATGTCTGTATCCCACCTCCACTGTCAAGGGAGAGTGTGCTTGCATTTAGGATTCTGGCTTGCATGCTTTGTTCTTTCAGGCTTCGTTCCTTGTTTCTTAGCCTCCACGTATGCTGGAGATTGACTAAGACAGATACTTTTCTCATTCCTGGCCCTTTCTTTGGTAGCTGGTCTCTCCCATCCCCTCTGGAAGTTGTTTAGGATCTTCTTGTCCCGAATGAGCTAACATTTCATGATGCTCTTCCCTGTGTGGATCTTTCTCTACCCACTGTGCTGGGTACCGGGTGGGCCCTCTCAAAAATCTCTGCAAAATCATGTCTTTCAGTTCTGGGACTATTTCTTGAATTATTTCATTAGTGATTTCCATCCTTCTGTTTTTTCTTTTCTTTCTGGAACTCCTACTAGTTACAGAAGTCCAAGTCGAAGAAGTTCAAAGAATTCCAAGCACAAGAAACATGAAGAAAAACACATCAAGATACACCTTAACTTCCAAAACAATATCAATGAAGAACAAAGCTGGAGGACTCACACTTCCTAGTCTCAACACTTACTACAAAGCTATAGTAATCAAAAAACTGGCACTGACATAAGGACAGACACACAGACCAATAGAACAGAATTGAGAGTCCAGAAATAAATGCACACATCTATTAGCCACTAGTTCTTACATATGGTCATTTTGGTTGTCCAAAGCTCATTGTCTGGTAGATTCCTCAGAATGCGCTCATGGAAGCAATATTCCCTGCATTCATCCATACTTATAATAGTTTGTCCATCCTTTTTATATGTGAAAGTCAGTTTTTCTGGATATAAAATCTTTGGTTCACATTTTTTCCCCTTGAGTATAACAATATGTTACTCAATTTTCTTTGGGCATAAACTATTGTTTTAAAGAGTCTATTGTGGTTATTGCTCTATTGTTGTTAAAGAGTCTGATAATTTAATTTTTGTTCTTTTTAAAGTTATTTGCTCTTTTTGTCTGTAAGTCCAAAGATTTTTTTTTTTAATTCTTTAAAGTTTTGTAATTTTATATGTCTTGGTGTTTATTGCATTGGGTCAATTTCTCAGGCACACGGTATGCTCTTTCAATATGTAATTTTGAATCATCTTTTCATTTCAGGAAAGTTTTCTTTAATTATTGTTTGTATTATTTGTTCTGGTCCTTTGCTTTGATTTTCTTCTTCAGGGACTTCATTATCTGTATGTTTGATCTTTGCCTATCTCCAATATTTATCAATTTCTCTTGAATTCTTTTTACCTCTTCATTTCTTTTTGATTTTAAAAATGTACTTCCATTTTAGATTCTATTTTTCTTAGTGCATTAAATTTCTCATTCATATGCTTCTGTATTCTTTCTAGTCTAATCTTCATTTCTGAAATGATTTTTTTTGTACTTCTAATTCTTTCTTGAGTTCTGTGACATCATTTGTAAGTTTTTGAAATTCACATGTATCTTTTTCTTTCATGTCTTTGTCATTTTCTTAATGCCCCGTAGCTCATTTTGAAATAGTGTGTTACAGTTTTGATCTGTTTCATGGGTGTGCCTATCTGAGATGCTTTCATTTTCTGTAGGAATGTTATTCTGTTTCTTACTCTCTTTTCTTCTTACAGTGACTTTGAATGTGATCTAAAGTGGGTATGTTTTGTTCCTCATTTTCTTGTAAAATTAGTTTTTCTGACCTTGAGAGGGTGATGCATTCAGGATTTTCCCCTACATTCACAGGGCTTCCTCTTTTATTGTCTTAGCATTGTGTTGCTTTCCAAGATTTCCTGATTCTTGTGCTCCTGCCCCCAACTTTTACCTGAACCTTGTCCTTTCTTCTTTGCTATTGTCTCTGTCTTGCTCATATTTGATTCCACTCCCAACTGCTTCTTTTCAGTCCTGGGCCCTGTCCTGGATGGAAACACTGGTTGGTTGGTTTCTAGTGTACATATTGGCTCAGATTGCTCCAGCCTCTTCTGACCTTACTGCAGCCTCCTTGAATTTCTTGCTATTAGAATAGGTAAATCCTTCCCAGTTTGAGGGGCTCTTCTCAAGTAGGCCTCCTGAGCTTCCAGTGAATACTTGCTGCTTGTTTTGTCCTGCTATGCTCAAGTCCATCAGGAAGGCCATTGTTTTCCTCTATATCCTCCTACACAAAAGTGGAAACAATGCAGGCTAATGGCTACTGGTGGTTTGTTCTCATCTACTTAGATTTTGGGTTCATAGGATATCTTGTCACCTCATTTTGTTGTAAATGTTGTCCATGAGTTTTTGGTTTTTCTATTTAGTTGCTCTGTCTTCTTTTATATAGAGACTCAGGGAGAGTCAGACACTAAGTCATTTACCACTATAATCTTGTATAGTATGATTGTACCAGAATTTACTGAACCACTCTTTTGTGGATGATGATTCAGCTATGTCCTTGAAGAACATGCTATGACCAACATCGTTGTGCATTTATCTTTATATACTGGTGCTTTTATTTCTGTATTATAGAGTTCCAAAAGTGAGATGCCTGTGCCAAAAGATACGTTTTATCTTTTTGTAGATTTTACCAATTTACTTTCTAAAACAATTGTAGCAATTCACTCCGAACAGCAAGTAAGCTAACCTTGTTTGTCAACAGTCACCAGAACTGGATGTTAGCTGTTTTTGCTGCTCTGATAAGTCAAAAATAATGTTATGCTGTTTTGATTTGTCTTTACCAGCCTACTAGTGTATATGAGCCTCTTTTCCTATATTTATTGGCCTTTGAATTTTTTTCCCTCCGATTTGCTATTTCATAAACTTTGCCCTAAATTCTTTTAGGTTGTTTATCTTTTCATACTAATTGGTAGAAACACTTTAGGCAACTGGGACATTAACATTTTTCTTGATATGTTTTAAAATTCCCCCCTTAATTGTATTTTTTTGTTGTTGTTGGTGAGGAAGATTGGCCCTGAGCTAACATCTGTTGCCAATCTTCCTCTTTTTACTCAAGGAAGATTGTCACTGAGTTAACATCTATGCTAATCTTCCTCTATTTCGTATGTGGGATGCTGCCACAGCATGGCTTGATGAGCAGTGTGTAGGTCTGTGCTTGAGATCCAAACCCATGAACCCTGGGCCACCGAAGCAGAGTGTGTGAATTTAACCACTATGCCACTGGGCCAGCCCGCATCAATTATATTTTAACTTTACAATGTCTTTTACCACACAGAAATGTTTAATTTTTAGTTAGAATAGATGTCAATCTTTTACTTTATATTTTCTGGAATTCTTATTTTATTAAAAGTTATAATTCTCACCATAATATCATAAACATATCTTCTAATTTTAATTTTTTGTTGTTTTGTCTTATTGCTTGTATTTTAAATCCACTTGGATTTATTTATTTATTTATTTTTGCTGAGGAAGATTAGCCCTGAGCTAGCATCTGTGCCAGTCTTCCTCCACTTTATATGTGGGTCACTGCCACAGCATGGCTGATGAGTGGTATAGGTCCACAACCAGGATCTGAACCCACAACCTGGGTCGCCAAAGTAGCACACTGAACTTAATCGCTATGTCATGGGCTGGCCCTGATTTATTTTTTTTATGGGGACAAGGAGTAGTTTAATGCTCTTTCTACTTTATCATGGGAAATTTGCTTGAATTTTCTGATATTCATTTTCATCATCTGTAAAATGAGTATAACAATACCTACCTCACAGCGATGCCGTAAGGATAAAAATAAAATAATATATACAAGTGCATATTATATTTCTAGACACATGGTAGGCACTCCATAAATAGTCGGTATTATTTTGTGAGATAGGGTAGTGGGAAGAACAAGACAAATTACTCCAATTCTCTAAGACTTGCACAATACCTGCCTATTACATTCACTTTTTAAAAATGATGTAGAAACCCAACATATTGCCAGACAAAATATGTCTGGGCTTCTAGTTTACCAACCAGATGAAGATATTTGAGATTTGGACTTGAAATAAATTAAGACATAAATTAAGCTAATTTGAAAATGATAGTTACTATGCCAAATATTTAAAAAATAGGCGACTTTCTAAAATTCTTTCTTCTCAAGCTTTACTTTAAAAGGCCTCCATTTTTATTAGATGCATATATAGTAAAAATAAAGAAAGAGAATAAGCATATAAAAGGATGTTCAATTTTTTTCTATCATCCAAGCCCAATCTGTTTTTAGGGATTTTTATTTCTATGAGGTACGAATGGCAGAAACAAACAATTTAGTTATTCTAGGCCAATTTCTTGGCTCCTAACATTTTACTTTGATCTTTCTAGGAAGCTTTGATGAATAATATATCAGGTTTTCAAGGGGAATAGGATACAATGCACTTAAATTCTATATCATTAGGGCAGCTATTAGTGATCCATAAGAGAGACTATCTCCAACATCATAAATGCCAAACACTTTCTGAAAAGTCTAGAGTATATACGGTAGTTTTGCTTTGAAGCAGAAACTATTCTCCTTTGAATAATAACAATGTTGGGACTGCAATAGAAAGTTCGAAATTATCCTTAACAATGTTGGGACTGCAAGAGAAAGTTCGAAATTATCCTTAAAGATACTGTGTTACTTGAAAATTGAATATGGAACCAGAAAAATGATGTATCATTAGGAATCCATTTAGGATGGCTATTCTTTCTGTATTTTACTTAAGGCAAAATGATTACACCATTGAATTGCAGAGCTTGACCCACCATAGCATCAAGGCCCACATGTGCCTCTTCAGCGACTTGCTGATTTCTTACTAAGCTGTTGCTGGGAAGTGATGTTATCTCCAGGAAGATTAGACCCACAGCATAGGGACTAAAAGCTGTCATCTGTGTGGGTGCAATGTCCTGCTGGGGGACGTATCATGTTCTCCTGCTTTAAATATGTAAAATTATGAAAGCAGTGAATGTGTATAAACATTTTTCCAACAAAAATTTTTAAGTACACTGATGTATTCTGCATGTACAACAGCTGGATTTATAGCATATTTTACAATTGCAGAAGGCTATATGACCACGAGGCTGTCCAGAATAAAGATAAGCTTAACAAAGTTTTAACAAAGTTTGTTAAGCTAAACAAAGCTTAACAATACTATTGTAAAAAGTATTTCACAATACTTTTTATTGTGAAAAAACTAAGGAGAAAACAAATCCAAATTTCACCAAAATGAGGCACCAACTATTTCCCTGAGTTGGGATAATGAGTATCCTGGTACACGTGTTAGCAGCATAAATAGGTATGCATGATCTTGGAGATTTCTCTAAAGCAAGGAAATGTACAGTGGGCAAATACTGGAATCCCACATGCCAGCTTCCCTGACTCCCACCCTGCCTTGCTCTCGGAGCCTCGCTGTGGTTTCTGCCTTTGCTCTTCAAGAATCCACTTAGAGCAGGGTGGTCTATTTCAATGGTAGGGACAAGGTGAGAGCAGTAGTCCTATTTCAGGATCTCACCCTGACAGATCAGAGATGCTTCAGTGCTTAGCCTACCACTCACTTCAGTGCTTAGTCTGCCACCACCACCACCCCTATCATCACCACCACCTCCATTGCCACCACCACCATTATCACCACCACCACCATCATCACCACTACCCACCTCACCACCTCCACCACCACCACCACCACCATCACCACCACCCACCTCACCATCTTCACCTCCACCACCACCACCACCATCATCGCCACTACCCACCTCACCATCTTCACCTCCACCACCACCATCATCGCCATCTCCACCACCATGAGATCATTACCACCACCATAAGCAGCAGCACCACCAGTAGCTCACCTTGATGATCACAATGTCTTCCAAACTAGCTTCTCTGCTTCTAGCCTTTCATCCTCTTCAATCTTTCCTACATTTTTTTTTGCCAGATTAATTATCCTGTATCAAAGTTCTGCTCGTATCTCTTGCCTGCTTAAAAGCTGAAGTTTTCATTAATCTTTAAGCACTCCCATTCCTAATGAATAAAGTCCAGTCCCCTGGGCCTGGTATGCAAAATGTCTCCAGGTCAAAATTCAGAACAGATTTCCCATTGCTGCCTTTACGAGTATTCTGAGTATTCTGAGTAAACTAGAGCATTCACTATTCTTTGAATAGGATTTAGACTAGCAGTTTTCAAAGCTCTTATCAAATATTACCTTTTTAGAATTGCTTGGAATATTTGTTAAAATGCATATTCCTAGAACTCACGAGTAGAAGCTCTCTTTTTAGAATCCTGGGTACTTGACACTTTTCTCTCCTTAGCTTTGGGATCTCACTGACAATTTTGTGACCACAAAGAAAGTTCCATTTAACATCTGGTTACTTACATATCTCACAGAGTGTTAACAAGGACTAACATTAGGAAAATAGAAAGCAGTTAGCACAGTGCCTGACTCAGTAAAGGTGGCTCTTATTGTTCATTCTTGCCCCATCTACCTCAGAGTATTTTTGTGGTGTTCAAGTAAATAATGTTTGTGATAGAATTTTTATATTTTTTTGTATGCTCTCCATTAGACTGTAACCTTTTGTGGGGCAGGAATTATTCATCACTGAATTTTTGCATAATCTGGCCCAGTGTTTTGCTCAATAAATATAAGCTAAATTAACTGTATGGTACTTATTATATTTTTTCATTCTTTTTTTTGAGGAAGATTAGCCCTGAGCTAACATCTGCCACCAATCCTTCTCTTTTTGCTGAGGAAGACTGGCCCTGAGCTAACATCCGTGCCCATCTTCCTCTACTTTACATGTGGGACGCCTACCACAGCATGGCTTGCCAAGCAGTGCACAGGTCTGCACCCGGGATCTGAACTGGTGAACTCCAGGCCACTGAAGTGGAGCATACAAACTTAACCATGGTGCTACCAGGCCAGCCCCCATATGGTGCTATTTTTAAAAATTGTGATATAAATTTGAATTCAGAGTTCCTAAACATCATTTTTAAAAAATGCCTTCTTTGTTCTCCTAGAGGAAGCCCCCGGGGCACCTCTGGTGGCCCCTGAAAGCTGCAGGATCAGGTCTTCCAACAGTCCCAGGTTCGCTCTGCCCCTGAGCTTGTGCAGCCCAGCCTTCTCCCACGCTCTCTGAGCCCTCAGTGGGAGGTGCTGGAGGAGCCTCAGCCGAATATTTTGGACGCAGCATTAGGCCACCTTTACTGAGGCTTCATCCCCAGGTCTGCACACCACTTCTTAGCAGTGGGCTCCGGTCTCATTACCAAGACACAGTATTCACCTAGGACCCAGCTGAGGCAAATAGATCATAGCTCATTTCCTGTGCCTCTGTCTCTGTCTTGATGACCTGCTTAATACTTGTCCTTTTATGATCAGACGCAGCCTTGGTTTTGCCAGTGATGCCTTCCCTGTCCTTCTATCTTTCAAACATCTTTACAACTGAAGTTTCATCCATCAACTCCTTAATGAGAAATTGCTGGTGCTAACTGACTGCTAATGAATTTCCAAGGACTCCCCCCATGTGCTGTATCCATCTGCAGAGGCCTCCTACCCTGCTGGTAGACTGTTGATACGTGGCGTTTGCTGTGGCCGAACACATGTAGCATTTAGACCAGACCTCTTGCC
Organism: Equus caballus; assembly: GCF_041296265.1. Classification (NCBI taxonomy): domain Eukaryota; kingdom Metazoa; phylum Chordata; class Mammalia; order Perissodactyla; family Equidae; genus Equus; species Equus caballus. Next base: position 52,313,943 of record NC_091691.1, read on the forward strand.
TGATGCATTAGCGGTCTGCGTGGGGAGTGACTGCCTCCTCGCTTCATGCCCTTTCAGTTTCCACTAACCCTGTGTAGCTAATGGCCTGTGGCCACGGTGCTCACCTGGCTGATGGTGCTCATGGCTCGCATGTAGCTCTCATTCCTGGAGCGGAACTTTGGTGATGTGAGCAGGCCTGCAGGGTCAAGGCTGTCCAGGCTTCGGTTGATGGAGACTTCGCTTACTGCCCTCAGGTAACTGTGACTCCGGATCTGGAGTTTGGGGGAGTGCTCATTGGAAATTCTAGAAGAGAACAACCAAAGGGGTACATTTTTTTAGTCATATTCCAAAATGTAGACAGCAATAAGATGTGGCTGTACAATCATTGATGTGGCATCCTAAAGACTGGGGCAAGTAAAACTGCTGCCCTCCTATGATTGTGAAACTCCCCCATCGTGTCTCAGAAAGAAAATTTTTAATAGGAAATCATCAAACTCTGATGACACTAGAGAGGAATAAAAATTCATTTCAACCCATGAAATAATTTCCCCATTCACATTTTCCTAGGTATCCTGGGGAGGGAGACAATAACTGTGACTGCCCTGCCCCAGAATTCTGTCCTGTGTGATTTGTAAGCTTTTCCTTTGTACCCATTTCTTTTCTGTGCCATCTTTTTGTTTTTGGACTTTCTAGTAATGCCAAGTAGGTGTATATCTATAACTATATCAATATCTCTATCTCTCTCTCTATCTTTCTATCATCTATTTATCTATCTAATCTATGTCTTGTTTAGTTGACTAATTTAGCTAATTAAATATTTTAGCCATTAACAATGCACACATCTCTAAATCTTGTTATGCAAAGACCACCCAGACCACCCGTTACATACTAAGGAAACTTTGGATTTTTTCCAAGATGCATTTTAAAATTACAGAAGTAGGGAATGCTCATTGCCAAAAGCCAAGCTACGCAGAAGTGCACAAAGCAGAAAGTGGGTGTCGCTCTCTACCCTGCTCCTGCTCCAGAATTCCACACCCCTGAAAGAACTGCCCACAGCAGTTCAGTGTATATCCTTCCTTACTCTTTCTACACATATACAAACAATTTTTTTCAGTAATTTTTAAAGTTCGTTTTTGCATGGGATTCAGGGTGATTTTTCTCTCATTATTAAATTTCTTTTATTTTTGCTGTAACATTGCTTGCAATTAAAAATTAAAGTTGATAAAGAGAAAGGTGTATGCCTAATATAGTTGCTATTATATATCATTATTCCAGAGATCCTAGCAAATAAAGTCAGAAAATAAAAAAAAGAAATAGGGAATATAAATATTGTGAAGGAAGAGACAAACTTTAATTATATATGTACAGATTATATAATTAATTATTTGGAAGAGAAAAGAAAATCAATTGAAAAACTATTAGAACTAATAAGAGATATTCCCAAGATAGTTGGATACAGGGTAAAAATAGAGAAATCGATAGTTCTATATATTGCCACCAACAAATAGAAATTTTAATTTAAAAATCCTATTCAAAATGGCAAAACTGTATAAAATAAGTAGAAACTACAAAAAAGAAATGCACCAGGATTTTACGAAGAAAACTATAAAACTTTATGGTAGGTAATAAACAATGTCTAAATAAATACAAAGAAAAACCATTTTCCTGGATGGAAAACTCAATATTGCAAAAAAATTAAATGCTCTCTAAATTAATCTATAAATTTAATGCAACTGCAATAAACATTCCCACTGAATTTTTTTATTGGAATGTAATAAACTCACTTTAAAGTTTTTCTGAGGCTTGTAACAGCATTATTCACAATAGCCAAAAGGTGGAAACAACCCAAATGTCTATCAACTGATGAATGGATAAGTATAAATGTGGTACATCTATACAATGGAATATTATTTGGCCATAAAAAGGAATAAAGTACTGATACATGCCACAACATGGATGAACTTTGAAAACATCCTGCTAAGTGAAAGAAGCCAGTTACCAAATACTACAGACTATATGATTCCATTTATATGAAATGTCCAGAATAGGCCAATCTATAAAGATTGAAAGTAGATTAGTGGTTGCCTAGAATGGGGTGGGGGTAGAGGGGCGTTGTAAAGAAGGAGGAAGATGCAGGTTTGGGGGGGCGATATCTGAAAGGTATGGAGATTCTCTTTGGGGTGATGAAAATATTCTAAAATTGTTTGTGGTGATGGTTACACAACTCTGTGAATATACTAAAAACCATTAAATTGTGCATTTTAAATGGGTAAAACTGTATGGTATGTACATTACATCTCAACAAAGCTATTTTAAAAATTAAACGAGGCCTCAAAATAACCAGATTTCCTTATGAAGACAGTTTAGAGAGTAGACCACTGTGGGCAAAACCAGAGGAGAAAAGCCAGTCAAGGTGGTTGCAGTGTCGCCATAATTTAAACAACAAGTGATAGGACTGAGTTAAGTATCAGCAGAACTTAAGAGGAGTAGATAGATTTGAGAGTCCACATGAAAATTAAAGGAGGAAGAGGACAGAATCTAAAAATAGCCAGAAAATAAAGAAAAAAGAAGGCGATAAATACCCCATCAGACCTCAAATATACTTTATAGCTACAAAGATGAAAACAGTGTGGGATTAGTGAAGGAACAGACACATCAGTAGAATAAAATAAGGACTCCAGAAACAGAACCGAGTATATGTCTGAATTTAGTATATTGCAAAGGTGGTGATTCAAATAAGTGGGGAAGAGATCAACCATTTAATAATGGTGCTAGATGAGTTGTGCATCCATTGGGGGAAAAAATGGATTCCTACTATCCATGCGGATTAAAAATCAAAATCTTTACAAAGTTAAAGCTATCTAAAATGCTATGGAAGAATGTATTCTAAAATCTTAATTTCTATACCTAAAAATTAGAAGAAGAAATTTACCAGAATTTTATGAAAAAAACCGCAAAACTATAAAACCTTATGGAAGTTAATAAAGAAAGCCTAAAGAAATATTAAGGGAAATGGTGGGAGAAAGATTTTAGAAGCATGATGTTAAACTTAGTAGCCATAAAAAAAGAAAAAAGATTGACAAATAGAACTACATAAAAATGTAAAATTTTGTTCAACAAACACTGTAAACAAAGTTAAGAAAAGTCATGGAGTAGGGAACATATTTGCAATACTACACAACATAACAAAAAGGGTTCACATCCATAATATCTAAAGGGAACTTAAAAATGAATTAAAAAATAATGCGTTCAACTTAATAAAGATGGGCAAAGGCTATAAAGAGATAATCACAAGGAAACAGATACATAAATTCACAGGAAAATAGATTTATATGCACCAATCTCACTAGTAATTAGAGAAATGTTGATAAAAAATAAGATACCATTTGTACATCAGGCCCATGCACATCTATGTCCACGTCTTCAGATGGTAAAGATATTCTCCACATCCCAAACATCCTCTTAGCAGTGCATAATACTGCACCCATTCTTGAAACTTATATGAAAATACTTAAACATAATAGTTGAGGGGCCGGCCCCGTGGCCGAGTGGTTAAGTTCGCGAGCTCCGCTTCAGCGGCCCAGGTTTCACCGGTTCGGATCCTGGGCGCAGACATGGCACCGCTCATTGGGCCATGATGAGGCAATGTCCCACATGCCACAACTGGAAGGACCCACAACTAAAATATGCAACTATGTACTGGGGGGCTATGGGGAGAAAAAGCAGAAAAGAAAAAAAAAAGATTGGCAACAGTTGTTAGTTCAGGTGCTAATATTAAAAAAAAAAAAACTCGAAAAAGACTCAGTAATAGTAAAACCTGAAAATTTCATTAGCAGCCATTTTTTGCAATTACACTGAAGGAGGGATCAAATTAAAACAGATCTAGAATTTAACATCAAAAATAAACTTCTTATGTATTTTACTGTTACAAAAGAGAAACTGATTGTTCTACGAATGTTCCCTATGGAGCCTTCAAGTAGCTGCCAAATGTGAACATACTTCTGCCAGGTCAAGCAAAGATTTTCCATGTGTCGTGTGCTATTATCGTGATTCACAATGGGTCACTTTATAAATGCCGATGCCAAAAATCCCAACCAACAAACAAACTGAAGAATTCATTTTTTTCGTTCAATTTCATTTTACGATCTCTTCTAGGAAAAGAGAGCCTTAGCCAGAAGCATTTATAACCTAAAGATCACTTCCTCTTAGAACTTGAGAGTTGTGTGACAAATGTGTTTCTTTGGCTATTTTGCAACCTGACCCAGAGCAGTGACATCGCCAACATAAAAGATGATGCTGTTCCAAATGGTTATCAGGGCAGCAATGGGGGTGGCTGTTCCATAAACAGTGTATATTCAAAAGAAGACGTGAAAGTCTGGTGTTTTGAAAAATGAGTGTCTGCTGGCTGAGATGGGGAAATGGGGCATCTTGCAACAATCATTCACCCTGGCCACTTGTTACGAAAAGGGGCATAATTCCCAAATTTCAAAGTGAAAAATCATTCAGAAGGGATTGAATAGTTCTACTTTGGTGAGTCATTCCTGATAAAACAACACATACTTTAATAATACACTAGGTATAAGGAAATGAACTCTTTTATCTTGTCCGCTTAGAGAGCAAAGCCCACAGCAATCAACATAAAGGCTACAGTATGTACATGTGCTCCTGATGCAGAAACACTTATTGAAGAAATATCAAAAAATAATGCACTGATTACTTTATCATCATCTCAAAAGAAAATTGATTTGCTAAGAAGAAAGGGAGTGTGCCTATTCAGAAATATCAGCTCTCATGTTAGATTAATTATTTTCGATGTTGGCCTATTCAAATGACACCCGTCTTTTCTACTTTTTCCCTAAATTACTTATGCTAAGTTAACTTTTCATGGCTTAGCACAACTAACTGAGATTTTGGCCTGGTTGAGTCCCATTCATTATCACGTCCTTTAAATGTACCCAAAGGCAGGACGCCCCTAGGAGACTATGAGGTAGCTACAAAAATGAGCTTGGCCCAGCGTATCAGTAAGGTTGCCATTGCAAAGAAGAGAAAATGCAATAATATTCAGACCACAAAATTTTTAACCAATGTCCCAAAAGAGAAAATTATTAACTTTGTAATATATTATTAAACATATAAGTTCACAAGATGAATACACTTTGGGGATCTAATGTATAGCAGGGTGACTACAGTTAATAACACCATGTTGTGTACTTGCAATTTGCTGAGAGTAGACCTGAAACGTTTTCACCACACACACACAAATACACACATAGTAACTATGTGAGGTGGTGGACAAGTTAATTAATCTGACTGTGGTAATCATTTCACAAAATATCCATATGTCAAATTATCACATTGTACACTTTAAATACATACAATTTTATTTGTCAATTATATCTCAATAAAGCTAAAAAAATATAACTTAAGATGGTTGGGATTTTTTCCTCCAGAGAACAAAATGTTTCATGATTCCAGATCACTGAGTCTAAGGGGAGAACTTCTGGAGGTGACGGGCTATCTTACTGACCCATCTGCACCTTAATTTTTGTTCTTTTCCACTTTGTCTTGCCTCTAACTTATAAAAGTACTGAAATTTAAGGTTATTTCATAGGACTCAGAGGAAACATGCTATTGCCTCTGGGGGTCAATCCAATTGCTCTATTTTGAAAATGAAAGTATTTGAGCCTTGGTGATGACACTTTGATCAAATCACTCTCACAAGCATTCACGGGTTAAAGTGCAACGCTTTGATTCCTCGGTCTTCAGTGTGGACAATGGTACTCAGTGGGTGACACTGCTTGGTCACTAGTTTTAGGGAATCAAACACAGGGTGTTTTATTGGTCAGTCTGCTTTGGTGAAAGTGAGTCTGGCTTTCTTCTCGGAAGGTCCATGTGTAACCCCTTTATAGTTCTTATAAAAGTATAACTTTCATTAAACTTGTTCACTTTGATAGTTGCCTCTTGAGTTATTTCTACATCATAATAATATCTGACATTTATTACCATTTACAAAACCTTTGGTTACTATTAACATCAATCTATAGATAAAGAAATCATGGTTTCAAGAGGTTGGGTAGCGTTCAATGTAATTTAAACGGAACCTTTGTCTTCTCCTGACTTCCACATTCCCATTCTCTTTTCATCTCCTATTTCTTGGGGAATCTTGCCTGAACTCTCATTTGGGCTTCTATTCCTCTACCTTGCCCTTAAACGTTTTTAGTTCCTAAGACTTTACAATTCTTTATCTTCTCATTTCACTCTACATTCTCTCCTTGGCCAATCTCATCTACTCAATGGTTTCTACCACTAACTTGATGCTGACAATTCACAAATCTATCTGTGTCCATAGCTCTCTCTTAAATTTCAAAACTAAACTTTTGACTAACTACTGTACATTTCAGTCTAGATATTCCTCAGGTATCAACAGTCATCATGACCCCTAAATGAACACGTTACCTGCTCCCTCAAATTCCCTTCTTTTCTTTTATTCCACATTGAGATGAATGGCACTGAAATTTACCCCATCAACCAAACCAGAAATCCAGGTGTTTATCACATCTCCTTTTCTTTTTTTTTAAAGATTTTATTTTTTCCTTTTTCTCCCCAAAGCCCCCCGGTACATAGTTGTGTATTCTTCGTTGTGGGTTCCTCTAGTTGTGGCATGTGGGACGCTGCCTCAGCGTGGTCTGACGAGCAGTGCCATGTCCGCGCCCAGGATTCGAACCGACGAAACACTGGGCCGCCTGCAGTGGAGCGCGCGAACTTAACCACTTGGCCACGGGGCCAGCCCCCATATCTCCTTTTCTTAACTGCCCAAATCCAGTCGATGATCAAATTTTCTCAGTTTTACTTCCTGTATACATTTAAAATTACCTTCCTCCTCATCTTCCTCAGGACTTCTTGCTCCGTTACTTCCTTAGTTCCTGCTTCATCTTGATTCTCCTAAACCAGGCTCATTCCCACCAGTCTTGTACCCTCAAAGGCATCTCTCTTCTCCTGCTAGCGATTAGAATACTCTCCTGCTTGAAATCCTTCATGAATCCTCTTCGTTGACAGGAGAGTCTAAACTTCTTACTTTTTTACTTTTAAACTTTTTACTTTTTTAAAAAAGTCTAAACTCTTTACTTACTTTTCGAGCATCATCTTTTGCTACTTACATATACCAGGCATACAGTCTCACGCTTCTTTATCTTTGTACGTGTTATTTCTTTTGCCTGGAATACATTCCTTTCTCCACTTTCCACCCACAAAATGCTTACTCCAACTCATTTAGCAGGTCACCAGGTGTTAGAGCATCGATTTAGGTCAGTTCTTTTCAGAAGGCCTCCTTTGTTCTCATCAGACCAAATAAAGGACTTCTCCATCTATACTCTTACAGTGTCTTTTATATTTCTCTGTTAGATACTTTTTCCATTGCAGTAGTTTTTTCCTGACATATCTGTGTACTCCCTAGATTTCTGAGCTCTTAGAAGGTAGAATCAATATTTTATTCATTTTGTTACACAGTGGTAGATTAGCACTTAATTTTTTTTAATGGCTAATAATAATAACCAACACTTACTTGAGTGCTTTCCTTATGCCAGGCCCTGCCCGTGAATCATCTCATGAATAGATGAGTGAATGAACACATAAATGAATGAAGAGGGTGACTCAACTGTCCATTACTCTAGACATGAAAAAAGTTTTCAAAATTCTCTTTTCTCACTTGTAGTTAAGACCCTTTAAAGGATTTTAAAAAAGCTTTATTGAGATATAATTCATATACCATAAAATCCATGCTTTTAAAGTGTACAATTCTGTGGTTTTTAGTGTTTTCACAGAATTGTGCAACCATAACCACTATCTAATTTTAGAACATTTTCACGATCTTCCCAGGAATTGCCGAATTCCTGTATCCACTGGTAGTCACTCTCCATTCCTCCTTACCCTTAAGCCCTGGAAACCACTAATCTATCTTCTATCTCTATGCTTTTATCTGTTTGGGACATTTCATACATACGGTACATATAATCTGTGGCCTTTCTTTCATGTAGTATGATGTTTTCAAGGTTCATCCATGTTGACACATGTATCAACACTTCATTCCCTTTTATGTTGAACAATATTCCATTGTATGGATTTACATAACAATTTATTTGTCCATTCATTAGCTGGTGGACATTTGGTTGGTTTCCACTTTTTGGCTATTATGAATTATGCTGTTACAAACAATCATGCACAAATTTTTGTGTCAGCATATGTTTTCAATTCTCTTGGCCACAAAGGCTATTTAGGAAAATATTATTCAAGATAACAGAGCAAGAGACTTTACATATGTGGTGGGACTTTTGAAAAAGCAGAGTAAGGACTTTAGCAACTCTAATTCTACACAAAATCAATTGCAAAAATACTGGCAAAACTATTAAAATCAACCATTTCAGATTCTGGAAACCAAAGGCACAGAACAAGCTGAACATTACTTTTTCAAGAAAAACTACTGAACTTAGATAAAAACAGTGGCGTCTCTGGTGATTTGACTTAGGAATACTCCCATCCCCTTGCTCCCTAGCTCCATGGCACAGTAGCTATACACAGATGGCACCCTGAAACCAATGCAGGAGTTGCACCTCTTGGAGTTCTATTGAAAGCATCATCTTTAGCACACAGTAACATTTTGACTAGTTTCACAGCTCTCTGTAAAAGACCCATTCCCAGGGCATGAATACTATTTGATCTGAGAGCTGAGATCAGTGGAAAAAACCCTACACCAGGTTGCTATTGAAAACAGCAGGAATTGGCTGAAATTGTTAACATTACAGCTACTTAAGGCTCTAATTTCAGTTGGAAGTGGAGCAAACAAGAGTCTGACCCAAAATTTAAAAGAAAGACTTGGAAAATTTGATGGCTATAGAGGATATTGAAAAGTTTTGATACACTGCTGAATATCTAGAAGGCTTGATGTATGCACATGCCCAGAGAAGACATGATGAAAGGAAGGATGTTGGTCCTTCACCTGTGGTTGACCTTGAAAACCTGCACAAGCAGGAAGCGAAAGCAAACTGTGCCTTCATATACAGATGCCATTGGTAGAAGGTGGAAGACTTATTGGCTTAAGGTATTTAAAGAAATATTCTGACCAATAATTGGCTGATCACTAAACTATGGTGACCCCAGGGTAAACACAAGGAAGCCAGGTTTAAAAATGTAAGGAAGAACTTAAAAAAAAAACAAAAGAAAGAAAGTGGAGAAGTCAGTGGCTGTACATTGAAGGGAATACAGAATCTAAAGCAGTGGTCCAGGAAAGTTGCTATAAAAGTAAGCAGCAACAGGGTAAAACAAACAAAGAAAATCAACAACAGAAAAAAACTGGGTTAAGAGAGAGAGAAAGGATGAAGGGGGAAATCTGTAGATTAAGAAACTCAAAATACATATCAAATTAAGGAAATGGGAAACATGAAGTGTGGTACACTTGGATAATAAAATCATAAGGAAATGCAAGGGAGGGGGCTGGCTCCGTGGCCTAGTGGTTAAGTTCAGTGCACTCTGCTTCAGTGGCCTGGGTTTGGATCCTGGGTGTGAACCTACACCACTTGTTAGTGGCTATGCTGTGGTGGCAACTCACATACAAAATAGAGGAAGATTGGCACAGATGTTGGCTCAAGACACATCTTTCTCAAGCGAAAAGAGGAAGATTGGAAATAGATGTTATCTCAGGGCCAAACTTCCTCAGCTAAAAAAAAAAAAGAAAAAAGAAAAGCAAGGAGTGATTATCATAAAAATAAGGATGGGGCCAGCCCGGTGGTGCAGCGGTTAAGTGCGCACGTTCCACTTTGGCAGCCCGGGGTTTGCCAGTTTGGATCCTGGATGTGGACATGGCACCACTTGGCAAGCCATGCTGTGGCAGGTGTCCCACATATAACGTAGAGGAAGATGGGCACAGATGTTAGCTCAGGGCCAGTCTTCCTCCGCAAAAAAAGGAGGATTGGCAGCAGATATTAGCTCAGGGCTAATCCTCCTCCAAAAAAGAAAAAGAAAATTAGGATAGTGGCTACTTTTTAGGAGAGGGAGACAACTGTGACTGGGTCTGGGTATTTGCCTTATAACAATTCATTAAGTCTTATATTTGTTTTGTGTGATTTTATGTACATCTGTTTTAGTTTTCAATTACAAAGGTTTAAATAAAAAGGAAATGGGGGAGGATATCTGATTCAAGAGTGGCTACAATATATTATCTAAAATGTACAATTTTCAGCAAAAAATTATGAGAAACAAGAAAGTATGGTCATAGACAGGATATAAACCAGCTGGTAGAATGTGTTTGTGAGGGGATCCAGATGTTAGACTTAACAGACAAAGACTTTAGATCAATTATAAATATGATTAAAGAACTAAAGGACACTATGTATAAAGATTTAGAGAAAAGTATGACAACTATGTATCACAAATGAAGAATATCAATAAAGAGACAGATATAATAAAGTAAGAATCAAATATAAATTCTAGAGTTGAAAATAATGATTTTTTCCTGAAATGAACTAAATAAGTAATAAATGCAGTAACTAAATGAATCATTTATCATTATTAGTAATAACTAAATAATAATAACTAAAATGAAAAATTTACTCAAGGGGCTCACAGCAAATTTGAGCTGGTTGAAGAAGAATCAGTAAATTTGCAGATAGGTCAAGAGATATTATGGAGTCTGAGAAACAGAAAGACAAAGAAAGAAGACAAATGAACAGAATCTCCAAAGATTTGTGAGACACCATCAAACACATCAACATACCTGTAACTGGAGTTCCAGAAGGAGAGGTAGAAAAACCTATTTTAGGAAATAATGCTCAAAAACTTCCCAGATTTGATGAAAATTGTAATCTACATATCCAAGAAGCTTAAAAACCTCCAAAAACTATAAACTCAATGAAATCCACACCTAGCCATATCATCGTCAAAGTGTCAAAAGGAAAAGACAGAGAAAAATCTTGAAAGCAGAAAGAAATGACTCATCACATAAAAGGAATCATCAATAAGATTAAAAAATGACTTCTCATCATAACCCACAGAAGCTAGAAGGCACTGAAATGGAAATTTCAGAGCACTGAAAGATTGTTAACCAAGAAGTCTATAGACAATAAAACTATCTTTCAGAAAAGAAGTTAAGACATTCCCAGATAAATAGACTGAGAGATTCATCATCAGCAGACCTTCCCTATAAGATAGACTAAAGCGAATCCTTTCAGATCAAAAGAAAAGACACTGGATAATAACTCTGAAGAAGAAATTAGGAGCACTGGTCAAGATAATCATATAAGTAAAAATAAACACAGAACAAACATATTTTTGGAAATCTTTTCTACCCTAAGTTATTTAAATGACAAATCCATAAACAATAATTTCAAAACTGTGCTGATCGTTATAAGAATAAAGATAAAGATGTAATTTGTATGACAATGATAGCGCAAAGGAGGGAGTAGTGAAGGGAGCTATATTGGAGCAAAGTTTCTATGCATTATTGGAATTAAATTAATATTAATCTGAACTAGCTCATATTAAGATCCATATTCTTTTTTTAAATTTATTTTCAGATGTACATCATAATATATTTCGAATTCTGTGTAGAGTACATCATGTTCACCACCCGAAAACTGATTATAGTCCATCCCCTCACATGCTAGCCTAATCACCCCTTTGGCCCTCCCCTCTCTTCCCCCTTCCCCTATGGTAACCACCAATCCAATCTCCAATGCTATGTGTTTGTTTGTCGTTGATTTTATCTTCTACTTATGAATGAGATCATATGGTATTTGACTTTCTCCCTCTGACTTATTTCACTCAGCATAATACCCTCAAAGTCCATCCATGTTGTCACGAATGGACGGATTTCATCATTTCTTATGGCTGAGTAGTAGTCCATCATGTATAAATACCTAAGATCCATATTCTAATTCCTAGAGTAACTACTAAGAAAATAATTTTTAAATATATAGTTTAAAAAAACCAACGAAGGAATTTAAATGATACACTAGAGAAAAAATACATAACATAAAAGAAGGCAATAATGGAGGAACAGAGGAGCAAAAGAGACATAAGATATACAGAAAACAAATAGCAAAATGTCAAATCTAAATCCTACCATATAAATAATTATATTAAATGTAAATGGATTAAAAACTCCAATCAAAGGCAGAGATTGTCAGACTGAATAAAAAACAGGATCTAACTGTTTGCTGTCTAAAAGAGACACCGTTTAGATTTAAAGACACAAACAGGTTGAAAGTGAAAGGATGGCAAACCAAAAGAGAACTGGAGTGGCTATATTAATATCAGGCCAAATATACTTTAAGACAAAAAATGTTACTCAAGACATGAAGGACATTTTATAATGACAAAATGTCAATCCATTAGGAAAAATATTACAATTTATAATACAGATGCACCTGACAATGGAGCCCCCACATACATGAAGCAAAAACTGACAGAATTGAAGGGAGAAATGAATAATTCAATACTAACAGTTGGAGTTTTCAATACTCTACTCTCAATAAGTAGAGAGTATCCCCAATAAGGATACCACAATTTACAGAAAATCAGCAAGGACACAGAAGACTCGAACAACACTGTCAACCAACCAGACATAATAGACATCTATAGAACACTCCATTGAACAAAATCAAAATACACATTTTTTTTAAGTGCACGTGGAACTTTCTCTAGGATTAGGCCATAAAACAAGTCTGAATAAATTTTAAAAGATTGGAATTATACAAAGTATATCTTCTAACTACAATAGAACTAAATTAAAAATCCATAACAAAAGGAAATTTTGGAACTCCACAAGTATTTGGAAATTTCTAAAAACCCATGTGTCAAAGAAGAAGTTACAAGGGAAATTAGAAAGTATTTTGAACTGCATGAAGATGAAAATCCAATATATCAAAATATATGGGATGTAGCTAAAGGAGTGGCTAGCGGGAAATTAGCAGTTATAAATGACTATATTAAAAAAAGAGAAATGTTCTCAAATCAATAATCTTAGCTTTCACTTTAACAATCATAAAAAAGGAGAGCAAACTAAACCCAATGCAAGCAGAAGGAAAACATAATAGTTACTAGAGACAAAAATGAATGAAATGGAAAACAAAGAAATTAAGTTGTTTTTGAACAAAACAAAGGTTGGTTACTTGAAAAAAAAAATCAGTACTTTAGCTAGATTAACCAAGTAAAAAAAGAAGAAACAGATAACCAAAATTAGCAATGAAAGAGGAAACATTACAATTGACTTGTCAGAAATTAAAAGGATTATAAGAGAATACTAAGTTCAAAAACTTAGATGAAACAGAAAAATTTCTAGAAAAACAAAATTACCAAAACTCACTCAAAAAGAAATAGAAAATTTGAATAAATCTATAACAGGTTAATAAATTGAAATTGTAATTAAAAATAGTTCCACAAATAAAATCTCAGACCCAGATGGCTTTACTGGTGAATTATATCAAACACTTAAAGAAGAAATAATATCAATACTCCACAAACTCTTCCAGAAAATAGTGGAGGAAGAAATATTTCCAAACTCGTTCTATGATGCTATTATCACCCTGATACCAAAGCCAGACAAAGATGTTATAAGGAAAGAAAACTATAGACTAGTACCCTCATTAATATAGACGCAAAAATCTTCAACAAAACAATAGCAAACTGAATCCAACAACATACAAAAACAATTACACACTATTACCCAAGTCAGATTTATTTCAGGAATGCAAGGCTGCATTAACATCCTAAAATAGATTAATATAACATACCATATCAATAGAAGAAAGGACAATAAGCACATGATCATCTCAACAGAAATAGATAAAGCATTTGACAAAATCCAATAACCATTCATGATGAAGACTGAAAAAACTTGGAATAGAAGGACACTTTCTCAATTTAATAAAGGGCATCTAGAAAAAATGTACAGGTAACATCGTACTTAGTGGTGGAAGACTGAAGACCTTCCCCATAAGATCGGGAGCAAAGCATGAATGATTGTTCTCTCCAATTAACTTCAACATCATGCTGGAGTTTCTAGACAGTGCAATCAGGCAAGAAAAAGAAATAAAAGAAACTTTAGACAAGGGAATACCTGATGTATTAAAAATTGACAATGAAATCTGGACACTGGATGCAAGTCTTGGCTGTCTTATTAACTATTTGAATGACCTTGAAAGAAATGACTTGAAATTCTTGGGATTCAGTTTTCTTATCTGTAACATGAGAGAGCTCTAAATATCTATGATGCTATAATAATGGTTGCTTGAGTTTAAAGTGATTTTCTTGATGATATTGACCATGCTTGGCCAACAAATATTTACAGAATACAGCAGGATTGCAGGTGCCTGACTTTCCTTTGTTCTAGGTGCTCACATTGCCAGCCACAGAGTCCTTTTTTTCAAAATTTACTTCTTTCACAACACCACATTGTTCCTTAAACACTAATTTTCCTTTTCTTTCTTAGGATTGTAATTTCACAAAGGGATCCATTTCACCAACTGGTTAGCCCCCTCAGAAGAGCACAGCTTAGACACAGGGCAATTTCTACAGTTTAAGATACAAACTGAAGGAGCAAACTCCTTTATCTCCGGCCATATTCTTTGCTTTCTCCCTCCATAAATGTTTGATACAAGGGCTGAATGTGAGCACTACTTCTGGGAGACATTCCAATTGTCAAATGCTGTAGACCTTGCTATCTCTTGGAGGCCCAAGGCTCAGGGTAGGGTAAAGGGGAGTTGAGGGAATAATCTTGGGGATTCATTTGATGCTACACCTTTTATTTGCTCCATCAACTTTGCTCTACAGGAAAAAAAGGACTGATTTAGGTGGGATTGCTGACTGTTCAACTGAGGAGACTATCAAAAAGCCACAGGCTTACTATGAGCAAGTCACATGCTAGAAGCTGGGATAATCCATTTTAGTTATAAAGTCTTGTCCAAAACAAAAGTGCAGCTCTTTCCACAATACTTCATCAGACGCAGAAATTATCAACCTAAAATTCAATCCTTCCAAAGCCCCAAATATGTTTATCCATCATGTTTAGACTCTCCTGACACTTGGAATTCAAGTGTTCTTTCCTCAGACTCTCTATACTATGCAACATTAGATTTAAGGCAATATAAAACAAATGGAACTATTCATAATGCTTGTGCCAGATGTTATGGAGGACACGTGATTCCTGCCCTTGAGAACTTCAGTCTCTAGGTTGAGAGCAACACGCAGAAGTAACTTTAAGATAATCAGTGTTAAACTTATAACAGATGTTCAAGAAAGCAGCAGTAGACGGTAGAAAAGGAAGAGACTCATTGGGAGGGGAGGCATTAGGAAGAGCTTCAGAGAGAAGATGGCTTTGAGTTAGACCCTGAATGGTAAGAATGTCACCAGGTGAAAGTGAGCCAGACAGAAGGTGCTCCAGACCCAGGGACTGTGAGAGCAAACCCTGGAGGCACAGGGTGCAGGGCAGTGTCCAGGATGGCAGATACCCAGGGTGCTCAGGTATACAGGGCTGAGCCTGCTCTCATCAGAGGCTTATTGCAGTGTGTTGTAACTGCCTGATGGTCAGTCTCCTCCATAAAACTGTGGGTTCCAGAGGGCAGTGACCACATCTGGGATCATGGGAATGTATGGACTCCATCACAGTATTCTCAAAGCTCAGCACAGTGGCCAGCATATATTAAGCCAATATTTGTTAAAGAAGTGTGAGAGGGGAGGTCTGAGGGTCCCTAAGACATTGTGACAAGAGGCCCAGTAAGACCTTGATGAGGGCCTGAAGGGAATCAGGGCACTAAGGAAGGCGAAGACCATCGAGGCACACAGGCTGACTCTGAGAACTGGCAATGGCTGACAGGGTGGTGAGGGATGACCTGCAGAGTTCCATTCCTGAGTGACAGAAAGCAGGGGGGTGATGCCTTACACCATGATAGACAGGCTATAGTCAGGCCCAGGAGAATTCATTTCTCTCTTTGGCAACAGTAAGGAAAGAAACTTTCTTAATACTTAAACATATCCAGCAGAGTTTTATTGCTGGCTGGTTGAGGATGCAGCACTTAGTACACAAAGAATTGTTTCTGAAGAATCCTGTGCAGGAACTTTTGGACTACGGCCTGCTTTTACTATAGAAGGAGGTCTGTGCGAGTACACAGTGCATGTGCACTTAGGTGAATTATCACCTAGAACTGAACAGCTGAACCAGAGTAGCGGGGCTCCTTCTCTGGCATTCTTCTGCTCCAGGGTTACCAGTTTTATGAAAACAACTCTTACGTATTACCTCAACATGAATCCTGCAATTATCTTCACTTTAGTTTGCTTAGGATCAAACTGATCACTAAACCAATTTAAGAAATCCAGAGAAAAATGTGATTTGCTGTGGGGGTGGTTGCCTTTGACACAGGTAGTTCCACAGTGTGGAGCTTGCTCTGCTCAACTTCGCTCTGCAATTTGATAAACCTGGCTTCCAGTCTCGGTGGGCTCCATGGCACTGGGCAAGCCACATTGTCCTCCTCATTAAAATAGGGATAACAATACCCATCTTACAGAGTTGTTAGAATTTACTGCACAATAAGAAACTCTCTCTTTCTCTAGCTGTGACAAAATACCCATAAAATTCACCATTCCAACCATTTTTAAGTGTGCAGTTTAGTGGCATTAAATATTCACCTTGTTGTGTAACCATCACCATCATCCATCCACAGAATTTTTTCATCATCTCAAACTCTGTACTCATTAAACTCCCTATTGTGCCCCCGACCAGCCCCTGCCAACCATCCTTCTACTTTCTGTCTCTATGAGTTTGACAACTCTAGGTACCTCATGTAAGTGGAATCACACAGTACTTGTCTGGCTTGTTTCACTTAGCGTAATGTCTTCAAGGTTCATCCAAGTGGCGGCATGCGTCAGAATTTCCTTCCTTAAAGGCTGAATAACATTCCATTGTCTGTACGGACCACATTTTGTTTATCCATTCATCCATCGATAGACACTCGAGTTGCTTCCATTGTTTGGTTATTGCGAATAATGCTGCTATGAACACGAGTGTACAAACATTTGTTTGAGTCCCTGTTTTCAAGTCTTTTGAGTATATAACCAGAAGTAGGAATCCTCCTTTAACAGAAGTACTTAATCTTTTCTATTTCATTTCTTAGCAATTAAGCTACCAACAAATTTGGGGGTCAGCATAATAAAAACAAACCGTCACCACTTTTTTCCCCTGAAAAGACACTCTATTGATCATTTATGATAAGTTTTAAGGACAATAAATAATATAGTGGTATTTCAAGGACTAAATATTATTGTTATGGCTGAAAACAGAACAATGATACTTCTATTATTTGGTGGAAAGTATAGTAATAAATCCAAGTATAATTTTCCTGCCATAGTAATTGCAAAACAGTAATATAATTAAAACTTGATACAGTATTATTGAGAATAAATTGCATTGCCATGATTAAGACATTCAGAAAAGTAATTCCATTAGCAGTTAGAGATTGCAGAAAGACTGTTGACAATAGTGTCAGTTTATGAACCAGTAAGGAAAGAAATAATGTCATCACTAAGAAAGATGTGATGACAATTCAAGTGTACTAGCTGGTAAAGAGCTCACAATGGTACTTCTTAGGAGGGGGTGGAAACAATGACCTAAATGCTGCTTTGAGCTGAATACAGAGTGTTTCTTTTTATCTAAAGAGCATCAGGGCAGAGCAGATGTACTTACACAGATGTAAGTTGACATTGACAAATTGGAGCAGTTAAAACCTGTGTAAAAGTATTTTGATAGATTTTTCACAAAGTGCTTCATATTCTGACTTCATTTTAGACAGAAGAAAAGCTACTAAAGACAGACTTTTAAATAATTCCTTTGACACTGGTTTTCTTCAAACCACCATTGTTAAACACTCTGTGTCTACACTCGCTACTACCATGCCAAAAGGTCACAAAAAGACATCTCTTCCATGTAAGAGTCTTCAATTGATGTGGACACAGCTGTCATGTCCCAGCTGAGCCTTCTCTTCTCCAGGCGACACACCCCCTTTATCTAGTCTTCTTATGTCAATATTTCCAGGCTCTCCAAGACCTTGATGGTTCATCTCTAAAGTTGGTCCAATTTGTTAGTTTCTCCTTGACAACAAGACACCCAGAACCAAACTCAGACTTTCAAATGTGGGCTGACAAGTGCAGAATACAGAGTGGCTATATTGTCAGATCTGTACAAAATCCTCCTGGGACGCAGTCTGAGAAAGCTTTGGATTGTTTGGTCTATGATCACGTTCTTAGCTTCTGCTGAGCTCCTTTTGGACAACTTTTAGATCTTATTCACTTTAAATGATGTCATTCCAATTTTGGACCCTTTTGTTCCTATTAAATTGAAACCAAAGGCTAGTGCTCTCACCCCCATGCAATATTTACAATGTATCCACTATTCTTGCCAGTTATGTGTCACCAGCAAACATGATAACAGAAGCAAAAGTAACAAAATGCCAAATTAGGGGTCCTATGCATTAAAGTGCTTTACCTACAACGCTTATTTAGTTATCACACCAATATTATGGACTATTGTAACAATTATGAAACTTTATTCTCTCTATTTTATAGAAAAGGAAACTGAGGCTGACAAGTTTGTAAATTCAGAAGCAAAAGCTGGATCTATCTAACTTTTGTAGTCTTAACCACCTTGTACCTTCCCCATCAGCATGCCATCTATTTTCTTACCTAATCACTTGTAAAATTATTGACTAGGATTGGGTGAATTGGTGATCTTCTGAGTTGCCTGAGTCCATTAATAATATAGTCTTCGCTGTAAGGCTGTTTTGCATAAGCCCCTATTACCTAGCTCATATTCCTCTGATTTTCATTTTTTTCCTGCAAGCCTATTATGATCCACTGTTTTAAAGGCTATCCTAAATGCAATTTCATTCCTCTGATATGGCTGTCTCAATCATTTCAAACAAGGAAATATAGGTAGTTCTGTATATGCCTTGTTAGAAAATGGCTCCCTATTTTCGAAATCATCACAAACCATCTATTTAAAAATTCATTCTGGGACTTCTCCAAGGATTCACATAAGATTAACTATTTGTGATTTTTAGAATCCTTTCTTTGGAAAACTGAGATAACATTTACTTTTTTCCTGCTAATTTTTCCACGGTTCCCAAAATATTACCAATAGTGATTCTACAATCATATCTGAGTTCCTTCAGATGGAAACTAAATTTTCACTCTTTTGTATGTTTTCTCCTTATTTGTGGCAGTTACCTAGTTTTGGCTCTAGGTTGGGCTTGTGTAGTTGGCCATATTTTTTATGTATGCCCAGTTCAATTAAGGTTTAACTCATGAGGTTATTATATATTGGGGAATTATCTTGCAACCTAATGTAAATATGGCTCCTAGACACTCAGGGCTGCTACTAGCCCATGTAATACGTTTGCACAAATTAGAAAAAGGTAACTCTTCCTCAAATAAAAAAGGTTTAGATTATTATATTATGGTGTAACCTGAATAAGTGATGTCAGCTCACAGCTTAACATGGCCCTTTGGCTCTGGCTAGACACATATATACCCACACTTACTCAGTCTCACACAAGACACAACGCTTTTAGACACTGACTGCTTTACTTCAGCCGAACATCAAAGAAAAAACTGTGGTACCACCTACACCCAGGCCAGTAAAGGCTTGGTGGTGAGCTAAGACTTTCACGCTCATGAGGCTGTAATGAGGTGACCCAACACTACCACCAAGGTGGTATCACAGAAGGCCAAGTAGGGAGCTGGGACTTTCATCCCCATGAGGATTCCCCTTCACCAGTGGTGTCAGTGCAGACCACATAGGAAGCCTGGACTTCCACTCCCACCCAGCAGTAATGAGACATTACTGCCCCTCCTTGCAGGGATGGTCTTAGAAAAGACCCAGTAGGGGGTCAGGTCTTTTAACATTGCCTAGTGATAACAAGGCTGCCCCAGAATGTGGCATTAGTGAAGATCATGTGGGGAAGTGGAACTCCCATTTCCACTCAACAGTAATGAGGAACCCCCAGTTCAGGTGTCAACAGAGACTGAGTGGGGAATTTGGACTTGTATTTCTTTTGGTAGCAACAAGGTGGTTCCCCCTATTCCCCTGCTGGAGAGGAGTTTAAAAAAACCAGCTAAAATAGGAGGTTTAAATAACATCCATAGTTTCATAATATAATACAAAAATGTCCAGGTTTCAGTTGGCATACTAAGAATCAGGGAGGTCTAAACTGAATGAAAAAAGGCAATCAATAGATGTCAACACTGAGATGGCAGAGATGTTAGAATTATCTGAGAAAACTTTAAGGCATCATGATAACGATGTTTCAAAGAACAATTACAAACACACTTGAAACTAAAAATAAAAAAAAAACCAAAACCAGCCTCAGCAAAGAAACAGTCTCATCAAAGAAACAGAAGATATAAAGAAGAACTAAATAGAAATTTTAGAACTGAAAAATATAATAACTGAAATATAAAGCTTACTGGATGGGCTCAACAGCAGAATGCAGGGAAATATTTGAGGTAATCATGTATAAACAGGAGAAAGTAAACAGATGTAAAGGGAGGTAGGTTTCTGGAGTTCACTTAAACTGATAGAATGATGATATCATTAGACTCTGATGAGTTATAATTCCTAATGCTATCACTAAAAAGCTACAAAAAAATACACTCAAAAAAACTATAGGTAAATCAAAATAGAATTCTAAAAAATATTCAAATTTTCCATAAGCAGGCATGAAAAAGAACCAGGGAAACAAAAACCAGAAAGAACAAACAGCAAACGAAAATTAAAATGGAAGACTTAAACACTAACATAATAATTATACTAAATGTAAATGGTCTAAATGCACTAATTAAGACAGAGATTTGCAGATTGAACTAAAACACATGACCCAATTATATGCCATCTACAAGAAACTCACTTCAAATATAATAATAGAAACAAGATAAAAGTAAAAGGATAGAAAAAGGTGTATCATGCAAACATTAATCAAAGGAAAACAGGAGTGGCTGTATTAATATCAGATAAATAAATTTTATCAGTAAAGTTTACTGGTAAAGAAAATGACTGGAGACAGAGAGAGACGTTACATAATGACTAAAGGATCAATCCATCAGGAAGACACAGCAATCCTAAATGTCCTATGCACCAAACAACAGAGCTGCAAATACATGAAAGAAAACCCATAGAACTGAAAGGAGAGAGAAAAATCCACAATTAAAGTTGGAGACTTCAATAACCACTTCTCAAAAATTGATAGAACAACTAGACAGGAAATCAGCAAGGATATAGAAGAACTCAACTCCATCAACCAATAGTATCAAATTGACATTTAGAGAACAAGCCACCCAAGAATAGCTGAATACACATTCTTTCCAAGCACCCATGGAACATATACAAAGATAGACTATATTCTGGGCCACGAAAGAAAGCCTTGATCTATTTAAAATAACTGAAATCATACACAGTGTGTTCTCTGACCACAATGGAATCAAAGGAGAAATCAAAAACAGAAAGATAACAAGAACATCTCTAAACACGTGGAAGTTCAACAGCACAAAGCTAAATAACCTCTGGATCAACAAGGAAGTCTCAATGGGAATTAAAAAATACATTGAACTGAATGAAAATTAAAATACAACATATCAAAACTTGTGGGGGCATGGCTACAGCAATGCTGGGAGGGAAATTTATAGCATATGTTAGAAAAGGAGAAAAGTCTCAAACCAATAATGAAGCTTCTACTTCATGAACCTAGGAAAAAAAGACCAAAATAAACTCAAAATAAGCAGAAAGAAGGAAATAATAGAGATAAGAGCAGAAATCAGTCAAATTGAAAAAAGAACAATAGAGAAAATCAATGAAACAAATTGCTGAATATTTGAAAAGGTCAATAAAATTGACAAACCCTTTGCAAGCCTGACAATGAATAAAAGAGAGAAGACACAAATTGCCATTATCAGGAATGAGACAGAGAACAGCACTACAGACATCAAAATGATAATAAAGGGATGCTATGAGCAACTCTACTCACGGATATTTGACAACTTAGATGAAATGGACCAATTTACCACAACTCACCCAATATTAAACAGGTAATAGAACCATAACTCTTAAGGATATTTAATTCTTTTTTTTTTTTGCAGGGGAAGATTCACCCTAAGCTAACATCTGTTACCAATCTTCCTCCTTTTTCTCCCGACTCCCCAATCCCCAAAGCCCCAGTACATAGTTGCACATAGCTGTAAATTCTCCTGGTTCTTCTATATGAGCCACTGCCCAGCATGGCTACTGACAGACAAGTGGTGTAGTTCTGCGCCCGGGGAACTGAACTCTGGCGTGGAAGCAGAGCACGCCATACTTTAACCTCTAGGCCATCAGGATATTGAATTTGTAATTAAAAAATTCCCAGAAAGAAATATTTAGGCCCAAACTTTTAAATCAGAATTAAAATCAATTATATGAAACTTTTCTATCAAAGTTTTAAAACAGAATTAAAACCAATTATACAAATCTTTTCCAGAAAATAGAAGAGGAGTGAACACTTTCCAATTCATTTTATGAAGCTAGTATTACACTGATACCAAAATCACAAAAAGCACCAAAAAGAAAACTACAGACCTCATGACAGAAAAGTCCTTAACAAAGCATTGGCTGATAGAATTCAGCAATAATAAAGAATTGTACATCATGACTAAGTGGAGTTTATTCCACTTGGATGGGGTAGTCACTTGCAAGGATGCAAGGCTGGCTCAGTATCTGAAAATCAATCAGTGTGATGCTCCATATTAATAGGCTAAAAAAGAAAAATCACACCGTGCTATCAATTGATGCAGAAAATACATTTGACAAAATTCCACAACTCATTCATAATAAAAATGCTCAGAAAAATAGAAATAGAAGGGAACTTCCTCAATTTGATAAAGATTATCTACAAAAACCCTACAGCTAACATTACGCTCAATGGTGAATGTTTTCCCTCTAAGATCATGAACAGGGCAAGAATGTCCACTCTCACCACTCTTATTCAACGTAGTGCTGGAAATTCTATCCAGGGCAGTAAGGAATTGTAAAGAATGCAGATTGGAAAGGAAGAAATAAAACTGTCCCTATTTGCAGATGGCATGATTGACAGCACAGAAAATCTCAAGGAATCTACAAAAAAGTTCTTAAACTAATTAAATTCAGCAAAGCCATAGGCTATAAGGTCATACAAAAATCAACTGTATTTCTATATACTATCACGAAAATGGACACTCAAATTGGAAATATAACACCATTTATAATCACTTAAAATAAAATATTTATGTATAAATCTAATAAAACACGTGCAGGAACTTGTATGCTGAAAACTATGCAACGCTGATGAAACAAATAAAAAATGATCTAGATAAATGGAGGTGCATACCATGTTTATGAGTTGGAATACTCAACATAGTAAAAATGTCTATTTTCCCCAATTTGATATGCAGATTTACTGCACTTCCTACGAAAATCCCATATTTTTGTAGGTATAGAAAAGATTATTCTAAAATCTATACGGAAAGTCAAAGGAACTAGTATAGCTAAAATAATTTTGAAGAAGAAGAAAGTAGGAGGATTCACTGTACTCAATTTAAAGAGTTTCTATACAGCTACAGTAATCAAGACTGAGGTATTGGGTGGGGGGATAGACACGTAGATCAATGGATCAGAATGGAGAATCTAGAAATAAACCCAGACAAATATGCATAACTGATTATTGACAAAAGTACAAAAGCAATTCAATGGAGGAAAGAGTCTTTTCAGCAAATGGTACTGGAGTAATTGGACATCCATAGGCAAAAAAAAAAAAAAAAGAACTTTAACTGAAGTCTCATACCTCATACAAAAATTAACTCAAAATGGATCATGGACTTAAATGTAAAACATACTCTTAGAAAAAACATTTAGAGAAAAATCTTTGGGATTCTAAGCCAGGCAAAGCATTCTTAGATTTGACACTAAAAGAATGATCCATAAAAAGAAACCTTGATACATTGGACTTAATCAAAATTAAAACCTTTGCTCTGTGAACAACTCTGTTAAGAAGATGAAAAGACAAGTTAGAGACTGGGAGAAGATATTTAAAAATCACATATCTCACAAAGGACTAGTAGCTGCTATAAACAAAGAATTCTCAAAACCCAATGGAAAAAAAAACCCAATTAAAAAATGAGCAAAAGAGACATTTTACAAATAAGCCCGTGAAAAGATGTTCAACATTATTAGCCATTAGGGAAATGCAAATAAAATCCGCAATGACATAGCACTACACACCTATCAGAACGGCTAAAATAAAAAAATAATGACAACAAATTTTGGTGACGATTCAGAGAAACACAATCACTTATACATTGCTGGTGAGAATGTAAAATGATACAGCCACTCTAAAACAGTATGACAGTTTCTTAAAAAACTAAACACACAACGACTATATGACCCAGCAACTGTACTCCGGGGAATTTACCTTAGCGAAATGAAGCCTATGTTCACCCAAAAACCTTTATGGGAATGTTAAAACAGCTTTATTCATAATACCCCCAATTGGAAACAATCCAGTTGTCCTTCAATGGGTCAGTGGTCAAACCACCTGTGGTACCTCCACACCGAGGAAGACTCCTCAGCAACAGCCTTGATGGATCCCCAGAGAATAATGCTCAGTGAAAAAAGTAATTCCTAAAAGGTTACCTACTACACGATTCTATTTATAGAACATTCTTGAAATGACAAATCCATAGAGATGGAGAACAGATTAGTGGTTTCCGGGGGTAAAGAAAGGGCTGGGGATGGGAGGGAGTGAATGTGGCAGTGCGAGAGCAACAGGAGGGCTATTTGTGGTGAGGGAAAGGTTTTGTATCTTGACTGCCATATTGGATGTGCTTGTGATATTGTTCTCTAGTTTTGTAAGATGTTACCACTGGGAGGAGACTGGGTAAAAGGTATATGGGATCTCTCTGTGTTATTTTTACAACTACATGTGAATCTACAACTGTATCAAAATAAAAATTTAACAAAACATGATAATTCCACCTTCAGACAACGAATGGGTTAGAATTTAGAAAGAACTAATAACATAGTCCCTTACCTAGTCCAAAGCTAGATGTTGGAACTGAGTTCATGCCTGAAAATAAGCAGAACTAAGTTAATCTCTAAATTTTTAAACTTCTGCCATGAGGAACCAGGGTCTGTGTGTGAGGCAGTGAGCAATGCATACTTTAAGAAGGCACCCATAAGTGTGGGCTTGAGGACCTGGTTAGGCACCACTATGTATGAGGCTCCAGCATGTTCCATTTTCCTTCCCTATGGGTCAGTGCCGTTGTCACTGAAGAGGAAGGAAAGCAGGAGCCGAGGGAGGTGGTGGGACCTTCCTCTTGTTCTTCTCTGACTGAAGCATTCTTGTCCTCTGATTGTCTGGCAAATTCGAGTAGTTCCTAATGACCAGACTATTCTCCTGAGTGTTGCCCTCTGACCTTCCAACACATCACTATCTACCACAGTGCTTTACAGCCACCCCGGTGCCTTAATTAAGGCATGAAAAGACTGGAGGTGGCGGTACAAAGAGGCATTTAAAATACAATGTTAATGTGCCATGAAACACACACGAATGACATTCATTGGCTAATTTTACATCAGCTTTAGCTGTAGAAATGCAATGGTTCTGAAGCTTAGATTTAGAGAAAATAACTACTTATTCATCCAAACAAAAAGGAAACAAATAGGTTTTCCAGGAAACGTGAAGAATCATTAACTTCACAGATTCTGAACGAAGGTATAATTGCCCACGATATAAGGCAGAAACATATTTTAAAGCATTTGTGAGCAAAATGGAAACATGCCCCACCAATTCACTATCACCAGAATCAAACAGTATTCAAACGACCACATGTACTCTGACTAAATCAAGTAGGTACAAAGACAGTAATAATTAAGATTGTTGGCAGTCAAAAGCCTTTCCAGAAACGTGCTTAAATGTTGAAAAGATGACTTCTATCCACTTTTATTACCTTGTGCCATGGTAAATAGTCATTACTTATGCCTCGAGTGAGAGGGAATGGAAAGATAATATTCGCCCTACTGAAGATGGTTTAACTTTTCTATAGAGAAGCATTGAACAAGCGTTTACTAACACATAAAAAGGGATAAAAACTTTCTGGTCAAAACATACTCTATTATGGTAGCAATATAATAGATTATACATATTCGGCTGTGGAAAATCCCAACATTTGGATAAGTGATGTGTATGAAACACCAGCTGGGGAGCTAGGGAATTAGACAAACTAAATAAACTTTTCATATGCTGCTATCTGGAGAGCTAAGACTCGCCCCTTTTCCTTCCCTCTTCTAACCCCTGAGGGTCCTTCCTCTTCTCTGAGTCTTTATTAATTGGCTTTTGTCTCTCCTCTAATGGCAAAGGCACTTCTGCTCTGTCCTACTCTTTTCTGTGCCCAACTATCTAAGCGAGGGAAAGAGCCTGTGTTTCCAAGGAGACATGCCCTGACCACCAGGCGAGTCAGTCCCAGGCAGTGCCTGCAGGGGGCGGTGGACGCCGAGGAGTACGCAGAAGGCGCAGGTGTCAGGACGGTCTGCACCTATTATAAGACATGCATGATGCAAATCTCCAAGAAAGACCCCTGTTAGGAAATCCAAGGTAATTTGCTCAAATCAAGTTGTTAAATGTTTGCTATTGGTGACTTAAAGAATCAAAGGATGTCAAGGGCCTGGATCTTTTCTCAGGCTCTCATTTCACAGATGAGGAATTGAGGTTCAGAGAGCTCCAAGGTCTAACTAGCTAGTTAGCGTCAGAGCACACTAGAACAGAGGGCTACCAACAGCCTGCGGAGCTCTTTAAAAAACTCCAGGTGGCCCCTGCCTGCTAGTATTTACCAGACAAATATTTAATGCTAAAAGAAAATTCCTCTCTCTGAATTAGCATTTCTAGGATTTAAACAGAAAGCGGTGAAGCTCATGAGGAGAAAACAAGCACAAATTTGTAATAAGATAGAATTATGAATATGTTGCAGTATCTGACTATTTTATCACGACCGTAGGGGCTGATGGTAAAAACAGTTAATAAGCTAAGGTGTTTTTGTTTTGTTTTGTTTTGTCTATCAGTATCTGCCTATTGCCTTTAAATATATTCAGGAACAAGGAGTCTTTTCTGGTGAATTACGCATAATATGATCATTTTGGGAATTTTATTATTATTTTCACCCTTTCCTCTATTAGTGAGCCCCACCCCAGAACGATTAGTTTAGGCTCTCCAGGTATTTTTAAAAGCAAGCTACTAAAAATTTGGTCCCAGGACCAGCATCATCAGTATCACCTGGAAGCTTTTAAGAAAGGCAGAATCACAGGCCCCTCTTCAGGCCTACTGAATCAACATCTGCATTTTTTTCTTTTTTCTTTTTTGCTGAGGAAGATTCGCCCTGAGATAACATCTGTGCCAGTCTTCCTCTATTTTGCATGTGGGTTGGTACTGCAGCATGGCTGACTAGTGGAGTACATTCGCACCAGCAGATCTGACCCCCGACCCGGCGCTGAAGCAGAGCACACAGAATTTAACCACTATCCCATGGAGTGGTCCCTCAGTGTCTGCATTTTAACAGGATTCCTAGGTGATTCTTATGTACATTAAAGTTTGAACAGAACAATTCGAAGCCCCCTAGAACTCCAAAACCACCGGGCAGAAGGCTTCACCTCTTTGCTCCTTGTGTTGAACTGGGTTCCTAGTCCTTACCTCAGTGTTTCTGCCAAGAATGAACTTTAGCAGCTACCATTTAAAAGAAGGGAACATTATTACTGGTGCTTTAAAATCAGGCTGGGAGAATAATGGAGCGAAAGAGTTCTTCATGACTTCCCTGTGTATTCTTAGATGAGACTTTTTTTTAACGTGAAAGGGCACTATGTTGATATTACACAAGGAAAGTTTGAAAGTTCTAACATAAAACTCATGGACGCTAAAACAAAGCCAGTTTCTTGGTGGGCTCTATTCCCAGTGCTTGACTCACTCCCTGGCAATGAGTTAGGCTCTCTGACAGGCCCATGAACTCAGTCAGCTCCCAAGATGGAAGGACATTTGGTAATTAACTATTATTCCCAGAGATCATATCTTCTTATTGTTTTTGTTTCATTTCACCACTAAATAAAAAGTTTTTGGAAAAACATGTGCCTAACTATCCTTGACAACAATAACAGTAGGTAAATATTTATGGAATACCCACTACGCACAAAGTACAGTCTTGGAACAAAATATTTTCCTAATTAGTAAAAATAGTTAATATTATATGGCTATCAATGCAAGGGTGTAGGCAGAACATCTGTGAATAAACTGTTCTGATGACACTGTTCCACATATAAACTCATATATCCATTTACTTCTTCACATATTTCCAGAGCGTTATCAATTTGGGGGCAAATGACTTGCTAAATTATAGTGCTATTAAACTTAAGAATTTTGGAATTTGTAGAATTAAACTCATGCAATTTGTTTATTTTGTGTTAAGAATATTGATAATGTAAACGTTGGCATGCTTAAACGAATAAATTTTAGAAGTGTTTTTTAACACATTACTGTATTCAAGTCACAGAATTTTAGTACTGGAAACTTTAGAAATCATCTCTCCATAAGTTTCCAAATAGTAGGTTGGGATCTTCCAGAACCACCCAAATCCACATTTGCCAGTTCGCCCAGCAGGCTGACACTGCCAGGCCCCTCATTTGGGGGGCTCGGTTCCAGTGGGGAGGGGAGCCCAGACTGTCACTATCACCAGCCCCCACCAATACACACACGTAATCTCCAGGTGTGGAGCACCAGTGCCCATTGGTTCAGGGTCTTCGTGGGCAACGAAGAAAGGAAGGTCCCCCGTGTGCTGTTCTGAAGCTTAGAGAAACTGATGATGCAGCTATGAATGAATAACGCTTTAAATGCTCATATTAAACACAGGAATGATGTGGTACCATAAACAAATAATATCTGCAATGATGACGACATTTAGCCATTCATCAAGATCTTTGGTAATGACTGTTTTAATGTTGAGTCAGAAATATTTTTATGATGGAGATTGATGAAGAAATAAATGTGAATAGAGCTGTGGTTGAGGAATAAGGTTCAGCCAAAGGCTTGGGCAAGAGGCCACAAGATATCAATATTACGTGCAAAGCAGCTTATTCAAAGGTATTTCTCTGTGTAGACTCTTGCAGAGAGTGGCTTTACAGATCTCCTAATGTATCACGGCATTCTGATTAGGCTCAAAAATCATGTGATAAAATACTAAGATTTTCTAATCAAATTAATCCCAAATTGATTTTGATCAGGACTACAATTTCTCCATCATTACGTTATGAACACGGCCATATGCCATAAATGAGGACAAAAGACTGATATCTCAAACTGCTAAATCAAAAATCTGAAAAAATTCAAAATATCTCAACAAGCAAAGGTGCAATATCTTTGAATTTCATAAGAAATATCTGTAAAAATGGATCTATCTGCAAGAGTTTTATAAAAGGAATCTGTTGTCTTTGCTCTAAGAATTTGTCAAGGCTAATGCAACTCTGAGTTTCTTCATAAATGTGGAGTAATAATAAATGCTGGAAAGAAGGAGAGAGAGACCTCTTTATAGAGGCATTTGTGACTCATCTATATGAAAATAAAAATCATCTGCCTGTCCATTTAGTTTATAATTTGTCCATTTGTCCTAAAGTTTTGAGTTAGAATTGCAAAAGACATTAGTTGTTTAATTTAACAGATGCTTAAAATTCTCAAAGCATTCAGATTTCTGCTAAATTTCTCTCTCTACGAAGAAGGGGTATTTTCGTGTCAAATGATACAGACAATGAGTAAACCTTAGCAGGTCCATGAATTCACTTTGAAATGCAAAGAATCTATTCCAGGTGGAGAACGGCTTTATGCAGGCTGGCCTGAACTGCCCTAGCTTTGAAAAGGCAACAGAGGACAACTTTCCTGGCTATCGGGACCCAGGTTCTGGAGGAAGCTGCTGCATCAAGCCCCTAATCTTTGGTGCCTCCCTAGAGATTTCTAGGGCACTGCCTTACATGCCAGATGCCACTTCTTCCCCTTTGCCTTGTTCCCTTGTTTCCAAGTGACAGGTGCAGCATGCCCAATCCTTCCTAATGCCATGCTCATACCGTAATGATGGGGAAATTGTTCCAATCATAATCAGTTTAGGTTGACTGAGCTGGTCATTTATCCAATTCACTCATTAATTTACTTATTTAACAATTACCTATTGAATATCTACTATGTACCAGGTACTGTGCTTGGTGCTGGGGATAATAGGGACTAAGTCAATCTAGTTCTCACCCTCATGCTGCTTATAATTTAGTTGGGGAATAAGAGCAACTTTCAGGCATAGGGGGAGCCAAAGCCTGAGCAGAAACAAAAAAGGGGAAAAAACCTAACAAAAAACCCCCAACAGTGATATGCATTATAAAGGAAATAAGTGGAATGCTGAGATAGGCAACAAAAAGGAGGTCTATAGACCCCTGCCTTGAGCACCTGGGCAGTGTGATGACTGTGGAAGGAGCATTGAGATGGAGGAGAGAGCACATGTAAATGCCCTGATGTGGGCGTGTACCTGGCATGTTCCAGGAACAGCAGGGAGGGAGTGTGGCTAGAGTGGAGTGAACAGAGGAGAGTAACAGGAGAGGGAATCAGAGAGGAGGGGGGTGTGTGTGTGTAGACCATGTTGGACTTTGTTAGGACTCTGGCTTTATTTTTGATTGAGATGGAAGCTACTGGAGGATTCTGAACAGAGAGAAACACCGAATGACTTAGGTTTTCACAGAGTTTTCTGATGGCTGTGTGGAGAACAGACTGTAGGGAGCCATGGGTGGAAGTGGGGAGACTGGTCTGAAAGTGACCTCAGTAATCAGATGAGAAATGATGGTGGCCTGCACTAAGGTGTTGGAAGTAGCGGTGTTAAGAGTGCTCAGATTCTGGATATGTTATGACAATCAAAACAACTGGATGTGGAGTGTGAGAAAAAAGAAGAGTCAAGGATGACCTTAAGGATTTTGGTCTGAACAACTGGAAAGCTGAAGAGGCTATTAAATAAAGTGGGGAGACTAAGGGAGGAACAGTTGTGGGGAAGAGACAAGAGTTTTTGTTTTGGACCTGTTAAGTTTGAGATAGCACAATTGAGACATTGAGCAGGAAGACAGAGGTCTCAATCCAGAGTTCAGGAGTCAAGTCAAGGCTAGAGATATTCCATTTTGGAGTCCACGGTATAGATGATATTTAAAGCCATACTAGTCACTGAGGCCACCATGGGACTGGGTCACAGCCCTGAGGCACTCAAACGGGAAAGGGTGGAGAGATGAGGAAGCAATAGCAAATGAAATGAGAGAAGCTTCCACTGAGGGAGGAGGAAAGCCAGGAGAGGATGATGTCCTGTGAGCCAGGTGAAGAAGGTCTTTCCAGGACCTTCTGCCTATCAGCAGGACAGATCAGGCATGATGCGCACTGAGAGCGGACTATTGGATTTAGCAATGGGAGATCACTGATGACCTCAGCAAGAGCAGCTATGGGGCATGGTGGGAGCAAATGCCTGACTGGGCTCCAGAGAGACTTGGGGGAGATGACCTGGAGGCAGTGAGGACACAAAGCACTTTCAAAGACTTTTGCTAGGAAGTGACAGAAAAAGGTGGCAAGAGTTAGAGTGAAAAATGAGGTCAAGAAAGGGGGCAGTTTGGTTGGGGGAGGAAAGAAAGAGTTCAGTTTGGAACATGTTATGGTTGCGACACTCTCAGCCCTTCCAGCGGACCCGTCAGGGCAGAAGGAGCACATAGAAAATGTAGCTTAGAGGGAAAGTCATCAGCACATAGTGCTGGCATTTAAAAGAATCGCTCCTTTCTCTAATAGATGATGAAATGGAAGCCCAAGGGTTCAAGTAGTTTACCCAAAGGTTAATCTCCTAATTCCCAAGTCAGAGCTTTTCCTGATAAATGATGCTTTCTCTCATATTTCTGCTGATTACAAAGAAAACTTGCATATTCATTACATTTAGGTAATCTCACCTATGGATCAGATATTAATCTTTGCCCAAATTTCAACTCTTTCTGCTCGTTTGCAATCATCCCAGCAAGGGGACGTGGCAGAGGAAACCTCACTGAACTTTGACATTTGAATGCGAGTTGGCAGAATGACAAAGGCCTACCGAAGTATTGCGAGAGGTTTGCCAAACTCGGCTAAGTGACACTGGACTTTTATTCCATTTCTAACCTTTTTATCATTTATTTAGTGTACACTTCAGATTTGCTAAGAGTCCTTCATGAGGAAAGCAACCTAATACATGGCCCTCACATTTAAAAGTAGTGTTTATGTGACTTCTCTCCATTCAAATCTCCTGAAGTTAGCTGCATATTGGTGGGATTGTTTATCCATCCTGGGTGTAACCAAAGTGGAACTGACTTTTCAGTTCTAGACTATTTTAAAGTGGAGGTCCAAGAGGTCAAGAGTGGTCTGAACCTTGAGTTAGATTATGAGTAATCTTTTTTTTTTTGAGGAAGATTAGCCTTGAGGTAACATCTGCCACCAATCCTCCTCTTTTTGCTGAGGAAGACTTGTCCTGAGCTAACATCTGTGCCCATCTTCCTCTACTTTCTACGTGGGACACCTACCACAGCATGGCTTGTCAACCAGTGCCATGTCCACACCCGGGATCTGAACCGGTGAACCCCGGGCCACCAAAGCGGAACATGCGAACTTAACCGCTGTGCCACTGGGCCAGCCCCGTGTAATCTTAACATTAAAAAAAAATAGAATAGTCCATCTTAAGTCATCTATAGTCTTAATGGAGCAACAAGTTGGTGGAGGCCAAAAAAAAAAAAAAATCGGTCAAACTAGATATGACATGTGACAATAACTTTGTAGATAATTTTAAAATAAGTTATTTGTGGGGCATATGGTGGATGGAGTCATAGCTTCACTTATTAGAGACATGCACAAACTCTGAGGTGTTTAGAACAAATGTACCAACTACAGCAATGGTCCTCAACTCCGGTGGTACCCCTTGGGGAGCATCCCTCAGGGAGATAGTACATGATACTGATGCCTAGACCCTGCCCCAGACTGACTAAATCAAAGTCTTCGGCATGTGCCTGGGCATCCGTGTCTATAAAATCTCCCCAGAGAATTTTAATTGCAGTCAGGATTGAGACAATGAATCTGTGGGTTCTCTCCCAGAAATAACGAGAACTAGTTGAAATAATCAGAAGCATCATCTTAAAAATATAGAAAGCTCCCAAAGGAAATGAGCTATCAAGCCATGAAAAGACATGAAGGAAACTTAAATGCATATTACTAGGTAAAAGAAACCAATCTGAAAAGACTACATACTGTGTGATTCCAACTATAGGACATTTGGAAAAGGCAAAATTTTGACAACAGTAAAAAGATCAGTGGTTGCCCAGGGTTAGGAGGGAGGGAGGGATGAAGAGGCTGAGCACAGAGAATTTTTAGGGCAGGGAAACTGCTCTGTATGATACCACAATGGTAGATTATTATACATTTGTCAAAACCTGTAGAATGTACAACACAAAGAGTGAACTTTCATGTATACTGCGGACTTTGGGTGACAATGATGTGTCAGTGTAGATTCACTGATAATAACAAATATACTATTGTGGCGCAGGATGTTGATAGTGGGGGAGGCTATGTGTATGTAGGGGCAGAGGGTATATGGAAACTCTCTGTACTTGCTGCCCAATTTTGCTGTGGATCTAAAACTGCCCTAAAAAAGTAAAGTCTACTTTTAAAAAAATAAAGAGAGGATGAGAAAGTCTGGAAAGAAGTTTGGGTCATTGTGTTCCAAGCCTTGGTGGAAAGTAGTGCTGGTCAAATTCGCTGGTGAGAGAACCTCAGTCACATGGGCTGAGCTAGATCAATAAGCACTTCTATTCTCTCTCACCATAAAACTAGCCAAGTGAATTTATTTGCTCATGCAACAAAATGTGTTGACTACCAGCTGTGTGCCAGGTACTATGGTAGAGCTTATGATATATAAAGACATCTTTGGCCTAAGGAAGCCCATAGTCATCAGAGGAAACAGACAAATGGAGAATAAAAATATTGGATGATAAATACTAGGATAAAGATTTCTATCAGAAATTGTTAAACTGAGTTTCTATTACAGTTCTATACTGACAATTTGGAATAGACAATCCAGGTATCCTGTTTGCTTTCAGATAAGATGACTATTGATCTTCTAGAGATGAAGGCTAGATCTGGTAGACCAAGTTCTGGCGTAACTAACTACAGCTTTCTTGAATAACTTCTTGCTCTATGGAGAAAAATCTATCCAAATTCATTTTTAGCTGATTGCTAAATATTATTTATTTTTAACTGATTTTATATACTATATATTAGTAAATATATTCTACTCTGTTTTGGGAGCACCAAAGACTGGTGCTACATTGACTCAAACAGATTATAGAGGGAAATAGATTCAGACACTCTGCTAATATTTCTGTGTCGCCTGACAGTCAGATGTGGGAAGTTATAAATTGCCAAGTAACAGAAAGAACCAAAATATATTTTTCTGTTATTGGGAATCCAAGCTGAGAAATAAGACTTCTTTGCCTAGTCTCCTACCCCGATATTAGGTTGCTCACCTCCCCCACCATCTCCCAGCAGCTGCCACCCTACCTCCATCCCCCTACTTATTAGAAATAATTTTCAGCAGCTGTCTGAGGCAAGTTCTGCAGCGATTGCCAACTTCTGGATTTTGGTAGCATCCATAAGCTGTTTAAACAACTCAGTGCCAGAATTTTCCTCTGCGAAAGTAGTAGGATCCAAGAGGCTCAGATTTCCTGTTTAAGCTTTAATAAAAGTCTGGTCAATAGCTCAAGTCTGCCGGGCACCAAAGCCTCATCATCCCTTTTTCTTTAGTGACAAGGTAATTAATCAGGAAGAATATGTAATAGTCAGTGATGGGAGGGCTTGTTCTTATAAACAAGAGTTCTGAGAAGTCATTTATGATACGATTACCATCAGGAAAACCATGGAATGTTGGTGATGCCTTTTTTAATGCTCATTTAGGAAATTATCTCTGATGTTTTAGGAGGTTCTATTTCAGACGGCTGGAGCCATGTAATGGAAAGGAGGCAGACTCATCTTCCTAGAGGGGCTGGCTTGCTAACTGCTGCTTTCCTTCTTGCTGTGGCAGAAGCTGCTCATCATTAAAGGGGATGGTGGCAGTGGGCCCAGTCATCCCATTCTTTCTATGTGGCCCAACTTCTGTAAAAAATCTCTTTTACTGAAATATGTATATGCAAAAAAAGTACACAGGTTATAAGTTTACAGCTCGGTGAATTGTCACAAAGTGAATATACCCATGGAACCAACTCTCAATTCACAAACGGCACAGTACTAGCATCCCAGTGGCTCCTTGCCAGTCACTACCTACTCCCTCCTCCCCAAAGGTAACCACTATCCTCTTCTAACACCATAGATTTGTTTAGCCTGCTTTAACTTTAGATAAATGAAATCATAAAGTATGTATTCTTTTGTGTCTTGTTCCTTTCACTCAACGTGTTTATAGGATTCATCCTGGTTGTTTGGTGTAGCTGCAGTTTATTTACTAGTGTAAGTATTCCATACATGTACGCCGATACTATAATTTATTTATTCATTTTTATTGTTGATGGACATTTTAGTCATTTCCAGTTTGGGGCTGTCAAATATAACACTGCTTGAATATTTTGTCTCTTTTGGTGCACATATTTATGTATATACCTAGGAATGGAATTACTGGCTTATAATCTACGCATTTTGGGGCGATAGACCACCAGGGGCCCCAAGAATGCCTGCATGTCCTTCCTGAGTGTGTCAAACTTCAAGCCATATTCATCCCTAATGCTGAGACGTTCCTATAGCTGGTCACATAGAAACTAAGTAGGTCATGGCAAGCACAGTGTGACTGCTGCTTGCTCCCTCAAGGGGAATTGGCTTGTTTGCTGCTTGCTATAAAAAGTGCTGAGTCCTGGGCCCTGTGTTCCTCAGCTGCAGCACAACTGTTGTGTTAGTGGCTTCCATCTGGGCCCATCCTGTTGCCCAGCAGGTTCTGGAGGCAGGGGAACCAGCACAACCAGCTGATGTTCCTGTCAGTTGCTGTGTTGTGAGTAATAAACTGTCCTGCTCTGCTTTATTAATCTCAGAGTCCACTTTTGGCAACTGTGGACTTGTGGCAATCCACCCTGTTTGTCCATCAGGCCTCTCCTTTGGGGTCTTATTCCCCCTTGCCCTCCTCCATGAGGTTGGGGCTCTTCCCTGATTATGCTTATGGGGCTGTAGTAGATAATGCTGAACTGTTTCCCAAAGTAGCATACGAGATTTCTTATTGTTCCTCTGACTCAAATTTTTTTAGAATTTGTCGTAACTAGTATTTTATCGGCTATTATATGTGTGGTATTTCATATTATCAAATAGGATAATTCTTACAACTCTGTGAGGTAGGGATTATTTTACCAATTAGGGCACCAGAGGGCATGATTTTACAAATTAGGGCACCAAAGACAGAGGGTTAGGGACACCTTTGATTTTATAAATCTATGATAAGAGTTATCATTACATATCACAATAGGTACCTATTGCATATCAGCCCCTGTTTGGGACTTTATATGTGAATTGTTTCATTACAATGCTATGAGATAGGTATTACTGTCATTCCCGATGAATAGATCAATAAACTGGCACACAGTAAAGTTCATTCACCTGTTCACAGGCACACAAACAGTAAGTGGTAGAGCTGAGGTTTCAGACCAGGCTGAGACTGCCTTCCAAACCCAAACCCTGGCCAGCCGTCACATTTGTGGTCCAGACTTGGGATGTGGTGGAGGCACAGCTTGAACCTCTGTCCTCAGAATCCAGAAGTGGTGCTCATTTCACTGTATGTTTTGCCAAGACACTTCAACCCTCAATAACTGTCACCTAGTTAGAGTTCCCCTACTGGTACATGATTTAATGAGCAGTGAAATGACCAGGGATCAGGCAGAGAGAAAAGAGAGGGGAGAATGGAAAGTCTGTGTAATTCTTGTACTGGATCATCAGCCTCCGAATAACAGATTGTGCACTGAATATAAAATTGCATTCAGAAGGGGAATATAAATCTTTGGAAATATAGAAGAGTATAGGTGGCTAATATTAAAGGAAAAATTAATTTTGCCTTTTAAAGGTCACCAGTGTCATAATCATCATCTGGAGCTGGTCTCCAGGGAAAGTAGTTCTAGAAGGTCAGGAGGGGTGTCTCTATGTGTATTTATAGAACCCAAATGAAACGGATCCTCAGAAAGTCAGCGATCTCCCACGTTTTTTCATCTGACCGTGCTGAAGTGGCCTCAACCTAGATC
The DNA here is from genome assembly GCF_041296265.1 of Equus caballus. NCBI lineage: Eukaryota > Metazoa > Chordata > Mammalia > Perissodactyla > Equidae > Equus > Equus caballus. The sequence continues at coordinate 52,351,333 of NC_091691.1, forward strand.
CAAGAGACTGGCCTCTGGGAGGAACAAATACATGATTAACTTTCACATCGACCCAGTTCTTGGCTTGTTTGCTTGGGGATTTTGGCCACTCTGGGGGCTATGGTGACTCTCAACCATAACCTAAAAGTGAAAATGTTTTTCCTATTCACAGTCCTCTGCCCCAGGGCCAGCATATTTCTTTGGGGACATCACACTATTTCTTTAACCCTGAATGTGATAAGTGGAAATTATGTAACATTTCCTCAGTTGCCATTTTGACAAACCAATTCAAAGAGATCCCTGGGAAAATTATTTTATATATGTGTTTATAAAATCATTTTGAAAGCATTACACATTTAAAAAACCTGTATTTCAACGATAGTTCCAAGTTTCCCTTTAAATATCCAGTCATAGACGTGGCTGGGGTATTTGGGCGGAGAGTGGGGAAAGGGGTTCACATGGATGTTCAGAGGGAAATCCTGAAATATTCCCCAGTGACTAGGGACTCCATGATGAAATGTATCCTCATCAGGGAGGGGCCTCTTCAGTATCAACCCATGTGACCCAAAGTGATCATTCAGGGGATAAAGTGAAGGGAAGACATTGAAGAAAAACACAGAGATAATTGCATAAAAGTGGAGGTGGTGAAGGAATATGCATATCTAGCAGGGGCTAGACAAGTTTACATATTAAAATAAGTTCCACAGAGTCCTCTTGGTTATTGTTTGATATTGAAAATAAGGGGGAAAAATCAATTCTCAGACTTTTTACTTGGAGTTTTTCATACAATATTGTTATGGTCATCTCCTCTTGTAAAAAAAGAAAATAAGAGATACAAATATTATTCCAAGGATGTCTGGGGTAGAGAGTATGTTTTGATTCTGAAAGGTGTTCCAAATCACTGATATGTTTGAGAGGATTAGCAAGACCTTGTGAGAAAATGTCTTGCATTTTGATATTAAATCCTGCTTCTTCCAGTACGAGAAAACAATTATGGCAAAAATAATTGGCTCCTTGGTCCTCTGGGTATTAAGAGGAAAAGGCCAATAAAAACACGATCTTCAGATCTAACATCAGAGGCCTGGGGCGAGGGCATCCTCTTCTGAGATCAGGGGGATGTGTTGGTGTGTGTGTGTCTACAGAAATCAAATGGAATGAATCCTCCCAAAGTAAGCAGTCTCTCACATCTATGCTTTTAGTTTTGCTTTTTATCAGTCCCTCACTTCACAGTATTGTTACTGATACTTACTTGAGAAGAATTTCTGATTACAGACAGTGAATCTCTAAGAGAAAATTTTAATTGTGCACATCAGAGTCTTGAACTAATTACCTTTATGAAACACATAAAAAGCAGGTCATGCCTCTTGTTTTAGCAAAGGTAGGGAAGAAAAGACCTTTCTGATGGAAAGATCTAGGTTAGCAATAAAAGCAGGTTTCCTGATAGTGTGGGCTGTAAGTGCAGGTTTCTCAGGGCTGCGGGGATCTCTTGCTAGGGGGCTCAGGCAGAGAGACCCGTGCACAGCAGCAGCATGTGGGGACACAGGCACACCACTCAGAACGTGCCAGAGTGCCAGACTTCGGGAGCCAAACTACTACGTTTGTGAAAGAGAAAGGCTAAGCATGGATGTTAGAAAGAAGAACAAAGGACCACTATACTCGGGATAAAAAGCCCCTGGGAGAGCAGGCAGGTGAAGCACATGGGTAAAGAGAAGAGACAAGGATGTGACAGAAAGGTGGATCCCGCCATGGAGACACAGATAGGTGCTGTCCAGGCTCTGGCCTTGGCTCTGTGCCCACTCTGCATGGCCACACCCAGTCCTAGAGCTGCATAAGTCACCCTTCTCCCACTGCCCACATGGCGTCTACACAGGAGACTCCCCTGGCATTGAAAACTCAGTATATCCCAACCTGCTGTTCCCCTCACATTTCACATCACTGCTTCCTCTCTTGCCAGCCCACAGATGATGAGTGAATAAGTCTTCCAGAACTGGCTTCCACAGGTTCTTCAAATTTCTAGCTGCATTGACCTCTCACCTTCTGTCCTTATGTCAGGGCCTTGGTGGGTTTCTCTTGTCCAGTCTCCCTTTATCTCTTTGCACTAAAGGATTAATCTTAAAAAGTGACGCAATCATTTCTTTCTGCAATGCCAAAACTTTCACTGGTTTCCACCATCAAGGCCAAACCCACAGTAACCCATGCAGGCCTCTGGGATCAGGCCTAAACACTCTTGCAGGCTGTAAGTCCTACTGCTCTGCTGGCCTCCATGCAAGTTACACCAGAAGGTCTTCCCACCTGCCTGGGTCGTCCCTTTGTTCACGTTCCCTCTTCATTTTGATCTCCTCCTCTATCTTTACTTGTCAATATCCTATCTGTTTAAAATTCAGCTAAATCCTACCTCTTCCAGGAAGTTTGCTCTGATGCAAATGGAAGGAAGCTATCTCTTTCCTTCTCAACTCCCTTAACGGCATATTCCTTATAGTAGTTAGTGCACACTTTCTTTATGATAGTTGTGTGTCTGTCTACTCTTCTCTCAGAGACAACCTCACAGGTTTAAAAAAAATCTCTTAAATTACAAAAGGCATAAATGTTCATATAAAAACAAAATAAATGACTGTACAGTGTAAAAAATAAAAGTATCCTCTCTTCTCACATTAGTTCTACTCCTTTACAGATAACTTATTACTAGTTTATTATGCATCTGCATTTGTTTCCTAATTGCTGCTGTAACAAATTACCACAGTTTCGTGGATGAAGACAACACAAATTTATTCTCTTAGCTTGCGGAGCTCAGAAGTACAAGACAGGTTTCACTGGGCTAAAGACAAGCTGTCTACAGGGTGCTTTCCTCTCTGCAGGCTCTGCTGGAGAATCTGCTTCTAGAGGCCGTGTGTTCCTTGAATCACGGCACTTTCCTCCATCTTCAAAGCCAGCAGTGGCCAGCCGAGTCTTTTGAGGGCTGCATCCCTGTGGTGCTGGTTCTGACTCCCCTGCCTCCCTCTTTCACTTCTCAGGATCCTTGTGAATACACTGAGCCCATCCGGATAACCCAAGAGAATCTCCCAGTTTTAAACTCAGAGGATTAATAACTTGAATTTCATTTGCCACCTAAATTCTCCCTTGCCACATAACATAACACAGTCACAGGTTCCAGGATTAGGATGTGGACGTCTATGGGGGCTATTATTCCCTTACCATGGGATCTTTCCATGTATTTCTTCCTATTTTATATTCATATATCAGTATCTTTATGGAGAGATATTTATTTTCTAATATGTGGTTTTTCAAAAGTGGGAGATATGATATATATGTGATATTATATATTTTGAGTTTTTTTTCAATAAATAAATTTATTTTGTAACTTTTTTGTCAGTTCTTTTGGAGGCTGTCACGATTTTTAATGGTGGCATAATATCCCATGGAATAAATGTTTCATAGTTTATTTAAACACTTTCCTATTAATAGACATTTAAGCAGATTTCAATTTTTTATGCTTGAATGTATATGTTTGTGCCCTTAGACAAGACAATATACAGCAGAGATGTCCATAAGTGGACCTGCTGGGAACAATGGATGTATGTCTATTTTAAAATTAAAATTTTTTTTACCATATTTGCCTATTAATACCATTAAATAAAGTAGAAATTTTAAAACCTGAGATAGTTTGCTGTTCAAATTCTTAAAAATTCAATAAATCCACATCTTTTCTTTTTCTTGACTAATTGAGTTAGTCAACAGCTTCTCACCTCTGTGCAAGGTACACATCCATGTACCTTGATTTGACTAAAACACAGCTATCCTTGTCATTGTTGCCTGTTTATTTGTTTAAAAACTGCACAAGAGATTTCTGGGTAGATCTATGTATCCCAAGCTGTCCCTGATAAGCATCTTGGTTGGGAAGTGCAAGCGACGCCTCAGGGGTCATTAAACCTCACTTCTGCTCCAAGATTTTAGTATGAAACATTAGATATAAAAAAACTGCACAAGCCTAGTTATGCAAGGAGTGACCTGCATGCTGCTGTTTATGCCATGTGTCAGACTAGCCTGGGAAGAACGTGGACAAAGACTCAGAGTCCCTTTAGAGTGGCCCAGGTTGTTTTAGAGAAAGAATAAGCATTGGCAATGAACCTTGCCCCTCTTGTGCTCCTGAAGTCGGCCATGCAGTGACTATGCTGCTCTTCGGTGACTTCCTCCCTAGGATGCTAAGCAAATCGGGACACTTGGCTTATGCTAAGTATGAGTGTTGTAGTGACAAGAAAATGAGTCCCTTCAAAACCAAGAGAACTTTATGTTAAATATTCCAAAAGTTAAAATCTCAAGTAACAAGGACTTCTGCAATGTTTTTACTCCTGTGACAATCATACCTCTTCTCAGACCTTCAATGTACTCCTCTCCTTTGTTCCTCTGAACAAGAATACAACTTCCTTTCTTTTCAAACTTGCGATTGAATTTCTTTTCAAATGTATTTGACCTAATTTACTGTTGTTTTTTAAAAAAATTGTATATTTTAATCCAGTTCAAAAGTGATATCCTTTTGTTCAGGAAGGTTGCAGGATACAAGATCAGTATACAAAAATCCATTTGATTTCTACATAGTAGCTATGACTAAACTAAAAAGTAAATTAAGAAAAGAATTCTATTTACAACAGCATTAAAAAGTAAAATAATTAGGACTATATTTAACACAAGGAAGTACAAAACTTATACACTGAAAACTATAAAATTACAAAATTGTTGAAACAAATTAAAGAAGATCTAAATAAATGGAAAGACCTAAATAAATGGAAATAAACATTCACAGGTTGAGAGACTTAATGTTGTAAGATGGCAATACTCCCCAAATTGATCTATAGGTTCAGTGCAATTGCTACCAAAATCCAAGCTGGCTTCTTTGCAGACATTGAAAAGCTGATCCTAAAATTCCTATGGAAATTCAAGGGACCCAGAACAGCCAAAACAATCTTAAAAAAGAACAAAGTTAGGGGCTGGCCCGGTGGCGCAGTAGTTAAGTTTACTCGTTCCGCTTTGGCAGTCTGGGGTTCACCGGTTTACATCCCGGGTGCGGACACAGCACTGCTTGGCAAGCCATGCTGTGGTAGGTGTCCCACATATAAAGTAGAGGAAGATGGGCATGTATGTTAGCTCAGGGCCAGTCTTCCTCAGCAAAAGGAGGAGGATTGGCAGCAGTTAGCTCAGGGCTAATCTTCCTCAAAGAAAAGAACAAAGAGGACTAACACTTTCTAATTTCAAAATTTACTACAAAACTACATAATAAAGATAGCAACCAAAGAAAACACAGATAAATTGGACTTCATCAAAATTAAAAATTTCTGCAATTCTAAGAATGTCATCAAGAAAATGAAAAGACAATCCACAGAATGGGATAAAAATTTTCACATATCATATCTCTGATAAGGGACTTATATCTAGAATATATAAAGAACTCCTCCAACTCAATAAGCAGACAAACAACCCAATTAAAAAAGACCAGAGTTTCCAAATAGACATTCCTCCAAAGAAAATGTCCAAGTAACTAATAAGAACATAAAAAGATGCTCAATATCATTAGCTATCAAGGAAATGCAAATCAAAACCACAATGAAATAATACTTCACACTCACTAGGATGGCTATAAACAATTATATAGATAATGACAAGTGTTGGCCAGGATGTAGAGAAATTGGAACCCTCATACACATCTGGTGGGAATGTAAAGTGGTGCAACCATTTTGGAAAACAGTTTGACAGTTCCTCAAAAAGTTAAACATAAAGTTACTATATGACCCAGCAATTCTACTCCTACGTATATACTCAGGAGAAATGAAAACACATGCCCACATAAAAGCTTGTACACCAACGTTCATAGTAGCAGTATTCATAATAGTCAAGACATGGAAACAATCCAAATATCCATCAACTGATGAGTGGATAAATAAAATGTGGTATATTCATAAATGGAACATTATTGAGCCGTAAAAAGAAATGAAGCACTCACACAAGCTACAATAAGGATTAACCTTGAAAACATGCTAAGTGAAAGATGCCAGTCATTATGAAATGTCCACAGTAGGCAAATCTATAGAGACAGAAAGTAGATTGGGGGTTGTCTAGGGCTGGAGAAAAGATTGGGGGGAACTGGGGAAATGAGGCCTGGGGTTTTGGAGGTGACGAAAATGTTCTAAAATTTATTGTGGGGGTGGTTGCACGACTTACGAATATACTAAAAACCATTTTACTGTCCACTTTAAATGGGTGAATTGTATGGTATGTACATTTTATCTCAATAAAACTGTAATTTAAAAAAGTAATATCCTTTTGAAGTTGGTTACTTGTGAATACAAGGCTTTTCCTCCTTGTGGATCCTAAAACAATTTCCGGCAAGGATGATGGTGGTGGTGGAGGTGGGAATCTTGTGTGTTGTCATATGTAAAATGGACGGGTTAAGCCCTGAGGTAAGGTTGTTCCCAGCCAGGCCCCTGCCTCGTGGCCTCATTTCTTTGGGTACACAGACCTTGAGCATCCAACAAAAACCTAATTTCAAAATTTTGAGTTTTTGTGGTCTTCCATCCACAACAGGAGTTATTTTGAAGACTAGAGTGGAAATAAAAAAACTGTGTGCATATTTGCCCACAAGTGTGTAAGGGGAGAGGCAGATTAAGGGAGTAGTACCAGCCCCTCAAACCATAGCGTGTCTCTGCGTGGCGGCCTGGGAATCCTGGAGCTGGCTCCTTCCACGGTTTTAGGCACCGGAATGAGAGGCCTAACCTGGGCTCCTCCTCCTCGAGGCCTCCCTCCCCACCCCCAAGGTGTTGGGTCTGTGTGGCAACAACCTGAGGTGAGTGGAATTACTCTCGATCCTCTTCCCTAGTTTTCTATTGTAGTTTGTGCTCCATTTTTTTCTCTTTCTTTCCCTCAAGCTGTTACAGTCTCAGTTGCAATTCAGATCTGCTCTGTGTTTTATGTTTTTAAAATCCTCGGGAGTCTATTTTTACTCATCTGTTCAGGTGTCCAAACGATGAAGATATTTTCTCCCAATCAACGGCAGCCCACCCACAGTGTCAGTGTGTTCTCTGAGGAGGCTGCTTAATGCCGCCAGTTCCTGCCAGGCTCCGCCACCCCCGGGCCGCTCTTCCCGAGCCCAAACCAAGCTGCCGCTGACAAGGAAAATGTGCCGGCCCGGCCGGATCCGCAGCCGGTGCACTGCGCCAGAGCCCAGGGGAAGGGGCATTCTGGAAATCTTATCTTGTTAGAAACGAAATCGAGAAACAAAATGAGCTCTAGAAATCTTCTAAAATTCGAATTTCTCCGGGAAACCTGTAAACTGCACATGCCCGGCGCACTGCCCGCCTCCTTGGCCTCCTCTCCCGCTGGCCCCTCGCCCACTCCCTGCCACTCACCGGCCTTCTTGCTGTTCCTTGCTTCCGACAATCACACTCCTGCCTCAAGGCTTTTTCCAGATTTGGGGGTTTTTAACATCCACCTCAGTTTATGGGCTGAGGAAATGACTGCGTCCTTTCTCATTTTTAAAAATAATCTGTGCAGTCTTTGTGTATTCATTTTATGTCTATAAATAGCCTCTCACTAGTGTAAGTAGCTCTGATGAGACGTGTATTAGTTTCCTGTTGCTGCTGTAACAAATTACTATAAATTTAGTGACTTAAAAACCCACAAATTTAGAAGTCATCCCCAGTAGATGTGCTTTAAGGAAAAAGTGCTATAGGAAGGTTTCAGATGGAAGGATAACGATACCAGAGGGAAAACTGGAACAAGAGGAATTCAGAAAGAACAAGTAAAATGGTAAATATCTGGCTAAAGAGACTATTTTTCACCTCTTAAGTTCTTTAAAATATGCATGTTGTTGAAAGCAAGTAGCAGAACATCATTTAATGGGGTTTTTAGTATATGAAAATGTAATGTATATGATTATAACAAAAGGGGAGAGAGTAAAGGGTTGTATATCGTTTGGGGACGTACTCACTCTAAGTAGAATGTGGAAAGTTGGGTATGTGTTTTGTAATCCTGTAATAACCATTAAAAGATCTATACAAACAGAGTTACAGAGCCAATAGACAAAGTAAAATGGAATATTAGTGGTTGTCAAAGGAAAATGGCAAAGAGGACACAGCGGAACAAAAATCATGGAGACAAACAGAGAATCCTAATACTATAAACTTATGTCCTGTCATATCAATAACTGCATTAAATGTAATTGATCTAAAAACCCCCACCAATTTATCATCTTATAGTTCTGGAGGTGCGAAGTCCAAAATGGGTCTTTTGGTCCACAGTCAAGGTGTCAGCAGGGCTGAGTTGCCTATGGAGGCTTAAGAGGAGAATCTGTTCCCTTGCCTTTTCCCCTTCTGGAGGGGAAAATGGAGTGTATCATTTGCATTTCTACATTGTCGTAAATAAAAAATGGCCATTATCAAATGGTGGATTTTGAGATAAAAAATGGGAGATTTAGCAACGGTTATTTATGCAAGAAGCAGAGGTAATGAGCATTACAAGGCAATTTATGCTTCTGAAACAAAGTTTGGGGAAAATGTTAATGATAATCAAAATAGGAACATCAAAAAATGGCTTTGTCTTTTTTTTGGCAAAGATATAGTGTCATATTGAAGTGAACAAGAGGAAAATCGGCTTATATTAATATGGTAGATTTCCTTGTGATTTCACTGTGGTTAGTATTATTTAACTGATGAGTCATAAGAATATAGTATTATCATGAGGACAAAGGGGACTTCACTATCTTCTGGGAAGTTTTTTCATTCTTGCTGGTCTTTATTTCTTCTGAAAAATTAATGGAAATTCACTCAAAATTTGGGAGCTCTTTTTGACTCCAAAATGCTCCCAGAAATGGGTCACCCTGGAAGGGTCCTGGAGAAGCCAAGAATGTGAGGACTTTTAAGTTGCTTAGCTTTTCCAGAACTCTCTTTCTTCATCTGAAACATGAGAGTTGGACTAGGGATAATTCCTCAGGTTCCTTCCACTGCAAAAATTTGATAATTTCAGACAAAGATAATAATATTATGATAGAAAGGCATGGAGGAAACTTTTAAAAGATGAAAAGAGAGGACTCCAAAACAACAGAGGAAGTTAAATGTTCCTGCCTGGTCTTCCCCGCTTAATCCTTTCCATCCTTGCTGCTCTGGAAAGGTAGATTATCATTGGCCTCCTCTGCCTTCAAAGGGAGCGACAAAGGAAAGAGAGTTATTTCTATCCTATGAACATATTGCAAACCTATAAGATACTAAAAATAATTTCTACTTGTACAACACCCTTTGTCTGGGAATTACAAACAACTATGATTAGGTTTATTTGGCAAATGGGAAAATATGGGCTTTGAGTTAAGTAGTTTTTCAAAGTCGTTACACTTTGGCAGGATCCTCTGGCACTCAGCTCTGTGTATCATCTGTAATATTTACAGGGTTGGCTTTTGGCAATCCTATCACTATCATTCTAGAAATACTTTTGCCATATAATATAGCCATTACAAAGGATAACTATAAAGCCCATATAAGCACATGGAGAAATGGTGATGAATCAATGCTTAAGTGAAAAAAGCAGAACACAAAATCCTATGTCCATTATTATTGTAAGTACCTAGAAGATGTGTGGCTATGGACAAAGCATTGAAAAGACCTGCTAAAAACAAACAACAACAAAACCACCTGGAATGTGGTGATATTATAGCTAATTTTTCCACTTAAAAAAGTCTTTCAATGTAGATTATTTATAGATTTACTCACACAAGAATTAATTTAGCACCTACTATGTACTAATACCTACAGTGTTATTGAAGAAACAAATGGATATGAGAGTTCGAGTTCTCAGTCTATTCCTAGCTCCTAGTCTAGTAGAGGGGAGTAACATGTCAACCAATAGTTACAACACAGTGAGATCAATCCTGTGACACGGGCCTTTAAGAAGAATCTGATGAGGAAGAGAATTTATTAGAGAAATATTTAGGAGAGATAATTAATGGACATTAATCAATAACCTGCTGAAATAGAAGCTGAGGGAAAGAGAAGCGACAAAGGGGAGCCTAAGTGTCCAACTCAGGCAGGGTTTGCATGGTGATGCCATTCACTGAGGTGGGAAACAGAGAAGAGGGAACAGGTAGGGGCATGTGAGAGTGAGGAGCCCAGTTGTGACAAGTTTCAACACTGAGGTGAGGCGAGTGAGTCAAAGATAGCTGGAAAGTTCTAGAAGATGTAGAGTTCAGATGAAAGACATGGGCTGAAGAGGTAGATCTGGGAGTTAAAACCAAACAGACAATGGATGAATCTGCAGTTGTGGATGAGATTGTCTAAAGAGACAGCATGGCATGAGAAGAGACAAAGACCAAGGTAGGAACATAGGGTGTCTCAGTATTTAAAGAGATGGTGAAGGAAGGGGACCTCTAAAAGACACCAGCAGGAAAAAGTCTGATGTTTAGGAGGAGAGCAAAGAGAGAGGGGTATCGCTTAAGCCAAGAGAAGACTTTCAATAAGATAGTGGTCAACAGTGTCAAATATTACAGATGTGCCGAAAAAGATGAGAACTCAGAAATGTCCCTGGGCTGCAGCATTTGGGAGGACATGAGTGATCTTGAGAGTGATGAGGATCAAAGCATTAATGAGAAATACAAAAGAGATGGATAGTGTTACATTTAAAAAAAATTCAGGTTTGAAAGAATAAAAAAAAAAACAATAAAAAGGAGATATCAGAATTTAGGTACCAGACTAAAGTAACCACCAATAATATTTTTAATTGACAGAAGCTATATTCTGGAAACTATTATAAGCAGTAGGTCTGGTACATAAAGTATTTCAGAGTTAAACAAGATTCTTTTAGCCTAAATGTGGGCAAATATTGGTAAGTTCTTCATGGCTTTCAAATATCAACTAAGTACAGTTGACTCTTAGTTTGGGGAAATGCCGATTGGTCCCAGATTATGTCAGAATCAGTGGAAATTTTAAAATTCTAAGTCTCCAAAAAGAGTTTAGAATGAGCTTCCTCTTCTTTGGTTGAAAAATAAGCAGACACCCGGTGAATGGTGCCACTTCTTTGTATGGACAGTTTCAAAGTCTCCCTGAATCTTTGTTTCTTTAATCTCTACAATGAGGAAGCAGGATTAGACTATGATTTTTCATTATCTAGTTTATTCAAGATAGCAAGAAACAAGACACTAGATTTAACTGAAGGAAGAGTACTTGCTTGTGTTTCTTATCCAATGTGTCCACAACAGAATCTGGGGAGAAGGGAAGGACTCGTGGTTTTTAGGAAATTGGACACTAAATTTTTGGCATTGGGAAGTGAGAAGGTTTCCTCTGAAGGAGTCATTGTGAGGGTATTTGGCAGGGTGTCAGCATCTGTCACAAGGGGGTGAGGAGATTTATGTGCTTCTCAAGGAGGCCACTGAACTTGCTTTCCGCATGAGAGAAATCACTGTCACTTTGCAGACAGGCGCAGACAAACATGGAGGCTACTTTCACTTCATTAAAACCAAAAAATCAAGCAGCCTCCTGCAGATGTGGTTTCTGCCTCTTAGAAACGACAGAATCAATTAGTGCAGGTTCACTTTGACCACATGCCATGGGCACGGCTTTTGGGCTGAGGCAGTAAAGAGCTGTCAACTAGGATGACGTTTCAGGAGGACAGGTGGGGAACATGTGGCAGCTCATCAGGATACGAAAAATGATATCCCTCGGAAAATAGGTACAGGCAGTGTAATAATATACTTGACAAGCACCTTAGCTTCTAGCAACTTTGCAAGGTATGATGATAATTACTAATCAAAATTGGCTCAATATAGCATAGCAGTACTCACCAGAAATCAGCGTGGATGGGAAAGCTGTGAAAACCAGCATTTTTTCTCATTAATTTCACGCACATTTGTTACTTCAATGGGATCAGAAAACTCAAAGTGGCTCATAAGAACAATGGGCTATGGATTCATAAAGCTGGCTTGAATCCAGAGCTGTCAAAACTTAGTGTGTGTTGCATGACCCCGTTTATGGAAGCAAGGTGATCCATGGGTGTGCATATTTGTGTGTGTGTTTGTGTGTGTGTGAAAGAGACTGATAGATGCCTTCTTCAGACAAAAGCACACAGAATATTTACTTAAGTGTCAATGATAGTCATTATGTAATATACAGTGTTATGTATAGATAGCCAGGTAATTTATGTGAATTGAAATATATTTTCCTAGAAAGTATAACAATCTCAGCATTTTAAAGCCTGTTGCTCAGGGTAAGCAACTGAAAGGAAGCACTATTAAAATAGGCAAGTAGGCAATTTATCATTTTTAGTTGCCAAGTAATGTGTCAATCCCTGCCTGTTCCCATCTCTGCATGGAGGACCCTCCACCTATAGCTGGCTAGAGCCCTAACCCAGCCCATATCCAACCCGACAGTATCTCATCCCAGGAGCCATGTCCCAGCTGCATGACTGACTGGCTCTGGACACTCACAGGTCTGCAGAGCTGCAGCCTTCTTCCCTAAGCCAAGCTGTGGGTACTTAAGACATCATGATGGAACATTCTGCCTTGGTGTCATATGGATCTCTTTGTCAGAGACCCTGACCTCTCACTTCCCTCCTCTCAACTCCTTCCACCCTGGAAGTGGGACCCTGAGCTCTGCAATTCACTTGCTGGCTCAACACCCACTGCAGACTAGAAGGAACCAGGTGATTCCACTGACCTGACAGCATGTGTCACCACCACCTGTAGTTGCCTTGCTGCACTTCACCACGCAGACGGGATTCCTCAGACTCTGGTTACAGTCCAGATTGAGGCTGAGTTGGCTGAACTGCTAGGATAATGTACCAGATCTACTTTCTGTCCCTTCCAGGTCCTTTTGGTCCTGCCTGACCCCTCGGCCTCAACCCCCAGTAAACCGCTGGCTTTGTGGAGGCTCAGGCTTCCTCATTGGATGACTGGAGGGGCCAAAAGTGGCAACTTGGAAGTGTGGCTTAATTAAAACCCTGTGGGGCAAGTTTTCACAGAGGAGAGACAGGAAACTGGAAGGATCTAGTAGATAAACTGCTTGCCCTTTCTCTCTCTGATGGACTGTTCCGGCATGCAGTGTTCCATATGGGTCCTTGCAGATGTCCCATGTGACCAAATAACCAGCTGTTTTCTACAAAGCTCTGGCCAGCCAGGTTCTGTCCCACCCTCTGTTAGCTTTGCCTTCTTCCCAGCCTCACATGCTCTCCCTGTCACTCCTTCTTCTCCCTTGAGGAAGACAATGGAAGTTCTGCCTCAGGTTCCATTTCTGAGGAACTAGGTGAAGACAATGTGATTTGAACAGCATGATGCCTTTGCAGAAGGAGGGTTCCACTGACAGGCCAGCCAACCTAGACTTGACTCGACCCATTCATAACTTCTCTGGTCCTTGCTGGTCTGTAGCCTCACACCTACGGCCAAGTGGCTTATGGTAAAAATGGGTGGATTCTTGGATAATTTGGTCATTGTTCTGTGTGGCCATGTGTTTTGGGGCCTGGACCAAGGAGAAGAGGTTTTGGCTTAATATTTATAATTTTTAGCAGCCCAAAATAGAATAGGTTCTCTGAGGAGTGGTGAGTTAGTGCCGCCCTTGTAGAGGCGCTCAACCTCGGCTGGTGGCTAAGCTTGGGAGGAGAGTAAGAAGCAGTGAAGGGCAGGCTTGATTTTGTATGAGGACAGATTTTGAGAAAATATTTACAGCATTTATTTTTTCTTAAGTTATTATCAGTTCATATTTCAAAGAGTTGCTGTATTTTTCCTGTATATTACGAGGACAATTTTGTGAAATAAACAAAAGCACAGATGAAACCCCATTAAAACATTCACTGGGGACTATCCCCACTCTTTGCTAACAGGGGGAATGTCTTCACCTCAACATGCTACATGTGGGTTCGTGGGGTTGTGAATTTCCTGATAACTCTGTGCAAGATGCAATGTACATTGGGGAGAACGTACATTGGGGAGAATGTTCATAGCTTCACCACCTCCTCTAAAGGGCTTATGACCTAAATCAATAAATAATTAAATAATCAAGCTTGACCTAATAAAAGAAATGTTTAAAATTTATTTGGTATAAAACAAATTAACCTAATCATTTAGATCTCTTGATAGGAGGCAGTTATACTCATCCCCGCCCCCTACCCAAGTCACAGCAAAGGGGCAGGGGCCTTTAACGAGGGTGCCCCAGGAAACTGCTTTTGGGACTTCTGATTGGTTTTTTACACTTGAATATCCAGAAAGGACCTTCTGTCCTTTCTTCTCAAATCTCCTGCTCTCACAATTCCCCCCACCACGGATCAAAACGCTTGTCTCGGCTCTCTCTTTCACAGCCCGCATTTGATCCATTCACACACCTGGCAGGCTCTGTCTCCACAAGAGACGGCGTCTGTCCCACCCCTGATGAGGCCACTTGTCCAGCCCTCCCTCCTGGTCACTCCCCTGGAATGCAGCCACAGCTTTCTCCCTGCTGCCATCCTTGCCCCCCTTTAGTTTCTTCTCAAAAAAGCAGCCAGTTATTCCCTTAAAATGCCACCCCTCTGCCTACAGCTTTCTAATATCTCCCCTTGTCACTCTGTAAACTCAGAGTGCTCACATGGCCTACAAGCCCGTTGTCAGTCTGGCTTCGTTCCCTCTAGGATCCTTCCTCTACTGCTCTCCCCTTGCGCACTCTGCTCTGGCCACACAGGCCCTCCTATTGTGTCTCAAACACCACGTGCACCCCAGGGACTTTGCTCTTACAGCTCCTTGCCTGAATCCTCTTCCCTCGGACAGCTGAAGCCCTCACTCCCTCACCTCCTTCAGGTCTTTACCCAGATACTCCCTTCTCAGTGTGGCCTTCCAGGGTCACTCTATCTGATGGCATCTCCCCCTACTTAATGTTTTCCTTCTCAGCACTTATCCCCATCTGACCTACTCCATACTTTACTTATCTATCTTGCTTGTTTTTTTTCTACTCTGCTTATATATCTTGCTTATTTTTTTCTACTCTGCTATGGGGAGAGTGTGAGCTCTCCATGAGGGCAGGGCTTACTATCTGTGTCGTTCACTGCAGTATCCTCAGTGCCTAGAATACTGCCGGGTACACAGCAAGTATTAAGTACTTGTTGAATACATGAATATATGAACAAAGATGTCACATGCATTTACATGTTTCATTTCTAACTCTGCACATCTCCTTCCTTCTCCTCTGAAGGGTGGCAGTGGCTGGCGAGGTCCCAGCTGGTCTCTCAGTACTGCCTACCCTCACTCTCCCCTATCTGGCTGTACTTCGTCCTTTAATCCTTCTCTAACTATGACACATGGAAGGTGACAGGTCAGGGACCAGCAAGAAGGAAAGTTGTCAGCTGGGACATAAAATATAAATAAGAGACTCTGTGTAGTTGACAACAGGCATTATTGTGATACACGTTCGAAGCCCATCTCAATTACAGGCACCAATTCATTTTTTTCTGACTTCAGAGCTCTGTGTTAAAAATCTTGCTCCTAATACGTTGCTGAATGTGACTATGGCAATGGGAAGTGATGCCTGAGGAGGGGCCCATGAATAATCAACCCAGCAGGTTCCCTGTGTGGCACTTACATTATGCTGAGTGTAGGAGGTTCCTCTATATGTAAAGAGAGCTTCTCACCTTGGGGATTTTGTGTGAGGCAGGAAAGGCTAACACAGAACAATGGGGCTGAATCATCCACACGGGCTCCCACATGGCCACAAAGGCCTGGTTTGGCGCGCTGCCTCCTAGAGGGCAGATTGCAAAAGTTGGCAGGGACTCCACCTAATTATCAAGGTAGTTGCATGGCTCTGAGCTACTGTTCAAGGTACCCAGCAGCAGAGGAAGCTCTGCCAATTCTCAGCACACAGGATCTGGCTAAATTGATAACATATGGTAGAGAGAAAGTGCGTCACTAGTTTCCTCTCCCACTTCGGCTGACTTCTGCAAAGCTGCTGTCTCCTCGTCTCCCACTGTGAGACCTTGTGCATTCATCCCCGTGCGAAAGATCAGTATCTTAAAGAAGACAGAATATCTTAGAGATTTTAGAATGATCCACGGAAAACTTATTTATTCTTAAGGAAGAAAGTAACTTCAGCCAATATACCTTGTGAGTTGGTCACTTATTTCTGAATTGGCACAACCCTGATACACTGTAGACCTTTGTAACCGGCCAGGATCAGGAGGATCACGGAGCCACTTACTGAGTGTCCAAAGCAACAGGGTGTTGGATGTCAACGGAGTTGGAGCCAGGAAGAAGTCTCCAGACCCCTTGAAATAGACAAGGGGATTTTTTTTTTAATTGAGGTAACACTGGTTTATAACATTATATAAATTTCAAACGTGCATCATTACATTTCGGCTTCTATACAGACTGTGTTGTGCTCACCAACAAAAGTCTAGTTTGAACCTGTCACTGTACTAATGTCCCCCTTTACTCCTTTTACCTTCCCACCACCCCACCTTCCCTCTGGTAACCACCAATCTGTTCTCTGTATCTATGTGTTTGTTTGTTGTTGTTGTTTCATCTTCCACATATGAGTGAGATCATATGGTATTTGTCTTTCTCTGTCTGACTTATTTCGCTTACCTTAATACCCTCGAGGTCCATCCATGTTGTCACAAATGGCAAGATTTCATCTTTTTTAATAGCTGACTAGTATTCCATGATATATATATAAAACACATCTTTATCCATTCATCCGTTAATGGGCATTTAGGTTGTTTCCAAGTCTTGTATTGTAAATAGTGCTGCAATGAACATGGAGGTGCATATATCTTTTTTTTTCTATGTCTTTTTTCATCTTTGGGAAGATGAGCCCTGAGCTAACATCTGCTGCCAATCCTCCTCTTTTTTGCTGAGGAAGACTGGCCCTGAGCTAACATCTGTGCCCATCTTCCTCTACTTTATATGTGGGATGCCTACCACAGCATGGCTTGACAAGTGGTGCATAGGTCCACACCCGGGATCCAAACCGGCAAAGCCCAGGCCACCAAAGCAGAACATGCGAACTTAACTGCTGCACCACTGGGCTGGCCCCTGCATATATCTTTTAAAATTAGTGTTTTCATGTATTTTGGATAAATACTCCGAAGTGGAATAGCTGGATCATATGGTAGTTATATTTTTAATTTTTTGAGGAATTTCCATACTGTTTTCCATAGTGGCTGTAACAGTTTACATTCCCATCAGCAGTGTACAAGGGTTCCCTTTTCTCCACATCCTCTCCAACACTTGTTATTTCCTGCTGTTTTAATAGCCATTCTGACAGGTGTGAGGTGATATCTCACTGTGGTTTTGATTTTCATTTCCCTAATAATTAATGATGTTGAACATTTTTTCATATGCCTGGTTGCCATCTGTATACCTTCTTTGGAAAAATGTCTGTTCAGATCCTCTGCCCATTTCTTAATCAGGTTGTTCATTCTTTTGTAGTTGAGTTGTATGAGTCCCTTATCAGATAAATGATTTGTAAATATATTCTCCCAATCAGTAGGTTGTCTTTTCATTTTGTTGATGGTTTTCTTTGCTAAGCAGAAGCTTTTTAGTTTGGTATATAGTCCTATTTTTTTCCCCCTTGCCTGAGGAGAATATCCAAAAAGATGCTGCTAAGAACAATGTCAAAGAGCATACTACCTATGTTTTCTTCCAGGAGTTTTATGGTTTCGGGTTTACTTTCAAGTGTTTAATCCATTTTGAGTTAATTGTTGTGTATGGAATAATATAGTGGTCTACTGTCTTTCTTTTGCATGTGACTGTCCAGTTTTCCCAGCACCATTTATTGAAGAGACTTTCCTTTCTCCATTGTATGTTTTTGATCCTTTGTCAAAAATTAGCTGTCTGTAGATGTGTAGATTTATTTCTGGGCTCTTGATTCTGTTCCGTTGATCTGCGTGTCTATTTTTCTGCCAGTACCATGCTGTGTTGATTACGATAGTTTTGTAGTATACTTTAAAATCAGGGAGTGTGATACCTCCTGTTTTGTTCTTTTTTCTCAGGATTCCTTTGGCTATTTGGGATGTTTAATTTTCCATGTAAATTTTAGGATTCTTTGTTGTATTTCCATGAAAAATGTTATTGGGATTTTGAAAGAGATTGCATTGAATCTGTAGATTGCTTTAGATAATATGGACATTTTAACTATGTAATCGTTGAACATGGAATATCTTCCCATTTCTTTGTGTCTTCTTTTATTTCTTTCAATAATGTCTTATAGTTTTCAGTGTACAGGCCTTTTACTTCCTTGGTTAAATTTATTCCTAGGTATTTCATTTTTTTTGTTGTGATTATAAATGGGGTTGTATTCTCAATTTCTCTTTCTGCTACTTCATTATTAGTGTATAGAAACACAACTGATTTTTGTATGTTGATTTTGTATCTTGCAACTTTACTGTCTTTGTTAATTATTTGTAATAGCTTTTTGGTGGATTCTTTAGGGTTTCCTACACATAAAATCATGTCATCTGCAAATAGTGATAGTTTTACTTCTTCTTTTCCAATTTGGATACTTTTCATTTCTTTTTCTTGCCTAACTGCTGTGGCTAGGACTTCCAATACTATGTTGAATAAGAGTGGCGGGAGTGGGCATCCTTGTCTTGTTCTTGTTCTTAGAGGGATAGCTTTTTCAGTTTTTCATTTAGTATGATGTTAGCTGTGAGATTGTCATATATGGCCCTTATTATGTTGAGGTACTTTCCTTCTATACCCATTTCATTCAGGTTTTTATCATAAATAGATGCTGAATCTTGTCAAATGCTTTCTTTGCATGTATAAAGATGATCATGTGATTTTTATTCTTCATTTTGTTAATGTGGGGTATCACGTTGATTGATTTGAGGATGTTGAACCATCCTTGCATCCCTGGGATAAATATCACTTGATCTTGGTGTATGATCCTTTTAATGTATTGTTGTATTCAATTTGCTAATATTTTGTTGAGGATTTTTGCATCTATGTTCATCAGCGATGATGGCTTGTTACTTAGATTTTTGTGTTGTCCATATTTGCTCTTGGTATCAGAGTAATGTTGGCCTTGTAAAATAAATTAGGAAGCCTCCCCTCCTCTTCACTTTTTTGGAAGAGTTTGAGAAGGATAGGTATTAAATCTTCATTGAATGTTTGGTAGAATTCAATGGAGAAGCCACCTGGTGCTGGGCTTTTCTTTTTTGGGAGGTTTTTGATTACTGTTTCAATCTCCTTACTAGTGATTGGTCTATTCAGATTCTCTATTTCTACTTGATTCAGTTTTGGAAGGTTGTATGATTCTAAGAATTTATCCATTTCTTCTAGGTTATCCAATTTGTTGGCATATAACTTTTGATATTATTCTCTTATAATCCTTTGTATTTCTCTGTTATCCATTTTAATTTCTCCTCTTCCATTTCTGATTTTATTTATTTGACCCCTCTCTGTTTTTCTCTAGTGAGTGTAGCTAAGAGTTTGTTGATTTTGTTTATTCTTTTCAAAGAACTAGCTCTTAGTTTCACTGATTTTTTTCTATTGTCTTTTTAGTCTCTATTTCATTTATTTCCACTCTGACTTTTATTATTTCCTTCTTTCTACTGATTTGGGACCTCATTTGCTCTTCTTTTGCTAGTTCCTGTAGGTGTAATGTTAGATTGTTTATTTGAAATTTTTCTTGTTTCTTGAAGTGGCCCTGTGTTACTATAAATTTCTTTCTTAGTACTGCTTTTGCTACGTTCCATAGATCTTGGTATGTTGTGTTTTCATTTTCATTTGTCTCCAGGCATTTTTTGATTCTCCTTTGAGTTCTTTGTTGATTCAATAGTTGTTCAGCAACATGTTGTTTATTCTCCACATATTTGCGACTTTTTGAGCTTTCTTCTTATAGTTGATTTCTAGTTTCATATCATCATGGTTGGACAAGATGCTTGATATGATTTCAGTCATGTTAATTTATTGAGATTTGTTTTGTTTCTCAACATATGGTCTTTGAGAATGTTCCATGTGCACTAGAGAAGAATGTGTATTCTGCTGTTTTTGGATGGAATGTTCTATATATATCTATTAAGTCCATCTGGTCTAATGTTTCATTTAATGCCAATGTTTCCTTGTTGATTTTCTGTCTGGATGATCTGTCCATTGATGTAAGTAGGGTATTAAATTCCCCTACAACTATTGTGTTGCTGTCACTTTCTCCCTTTAAGTATGTTAATAATTGCTTTATAAACTTTGATGCTCCTATATAAGGTGCATGTATATTAATAAATGTTAGGTCTTCTTGATGGATTGTCCCCTTTATCATTATATAATGTTCATCTTTGTCTCTTATTATCTTTTTTGGCTTGAAGTCCTTTTTGTCTGATGTTATTATGGCTACACCCACTTTCTTTTGGTTACCATTTGCTTGAAGTATCATCTTCTATCCCTTCACATTGAGCTTATGTTTGTCTTTACAGCTGAGATGGGTCTCCTGGGGATAGCATATTTTTGGGTCTTGTTTTTTAATCCATCCAGCCACTCTGTGTTTTTTGATTGGTGAATTCAATCCATTTCCTTTTAGGATGATTATTGATATAAGAAGACTTAATACTGCCATTTGGTCTTTTGTTTCCTGGTTGTTCTATATTTCCATTGTTTCTTTTTCCATGTGTTTCTGTCTGCCATTTCAGTTTGGTAGTTTTCTGTGATGTTTTTCTCAGTTTCTTCTTTTTTTATGTTTCATGACTCTGCTCTGAAGTTTTGTTTCGTGGTTACCATGATGTTGGTATAAAAGATCTTATCGATAAGATAGTCATTTTTCTGATTATAGTATCGTATCTTCATTTGCCTATGCAGATTCCATCCTTTTTCTCTTCCTTTTCTATGTTTTTGTTGTTGCAAATTATTCCTTTTTGTATTGTGAGTTTGTTACCAAATTGAAGTGGTTATAGTTATTTTTAATGCACCCTTTCTCTTTAACCTTTATAATTGTTTGCTAACCTATTCTGATATTGAGTTGCAACTTCCTGATTCCGTCTGTTTATCACCTTACTCAAAGCCTTGTATGCCTTTGTCTTTTTGTTTTATGTAGGAGGGCTTCTTTCAACATTTCTTTTAAGTCTAGTGCTGATGAACTCCCCCAGCTTTTGTTTGTCTAGGAAAGTTTTTATTTCTCCTTCACATCTGAAAGATAATTTTGCTGAATAGAGTATTCTTGGCTGACAGTTTTTATCTTTCAATATTTTGATATATTATTCTGCTCTTTCCTGGTCTGTAGGGTTTCTGCTGAGAACTTTGCTGATAGCCTAATGAAGGTTCCCTTGTAGGTTATTGTTTTTTCCCCCTGACTGCCTTTCATATTCTTTCTGTATTATTGACTCTTGACAGTTTTATTATCATGTTTCTTGGAGAAAGTCTTTTTGTGTTGAGATAATTGGGTATTCTATTAGCTTCATGGATTTGTATATCCAGTTCCTTCCCCAAGTTTGGGAAGTTCTCAGCTATTATTTCTTGAAATAGCCTTTCTCTTCCTTTCTCCCTCTCTTCTCCTTCTGAGATAACCATATTCTTATGTTGCTTTTTCTAATGGAGTTGGATAATTCTTGTAGAATTTATACATTAAAAAAAAATCTTAGTTCTCTCTCCTCTTTTACCTGCATCATTTCTAGGTTTCTATCTTCGAGCTTGAAAACTCTCTCTACCATATGGTCTGGTCTATTTCCAATGATTTCTAATGCTTTCTTCATCTCATTTATTGAGTTCTTCATCTACAGAATTTCTGTTTGCTTCGTTTTTAGAGTTTCAATCTCTTTGATAAAGTATTCCTTCTGTTTATTTATTTTATTCCTGAGCTCATTAAACTGAGTTTCTGAGTTTTCTTGTAGTTTGTTGAGTTTCTTTATGACAGTCTTTTGAATTCTTTATGTTAGACCACAATCTTCCATGACTTTATGTTTGATTTCTGGAGCATTGTTATTTTCTTTTTGTGATACTGTGTTACTGTGGCTTTCTGTGGTGCTCCCTGACTTAGTCCTCCTCCAGCTCATTTGTCATATCAAACACTTTTCTGATATTTAGGTATAGCTTTGTTTTGATTCAAACTTATTAGAGGCTTTTCTTTTGTCTTTCAGTAGGTGGCGCTTTAGTGCTAGTTTTTGTTTTCTCTTGCTTGAGGTGTCTCTGGCTATATTTGAGGATCTGCAAGTTCCACCCTCTACTGCTTTTATTTGGGGTGTCTCCAGTACTCTCATTGGTGCTCCTTGCACCTATGGGAATCAATGATGCCTTGCTGTTGCTGGTGTTGCTGCAGTCACTGGCTTCACCATTGGGGGTACAGGGATGGCTGACACCTCTGCATTTCTGAGACCACCTAGGTCAGAAGCTTCACCACTGTGGTTGGGGAGGGGAAAGGGGAGGAAGCTGGGTTCACAGGGCACTGCCTCTACTGTTGTCTGTTACCTTGTGGTCACAGGTGCTGATGTGGATGGGATGTTGAAGTTGTGTGTGTGCCTTTGCTGCCGCTACTACGCTCTGAGCTGTGGCCAGGAGCCCAGGATCCTGGGGCTTTGCCTCCACTGCAGCTCCACTCCCCATCACTGCAGGTGCCGTCATAGCTGGCTGGCTGGAGTCACGTGTCTGACTCCACTGCTGCCCACTGGGTTCTCTGGGGCTAGGGGTGGCTGGTTCAGCTACCGTGGCCAGGGGTCCAGTGTCCTGGGCACTGCCTTTGCTGTTCTCCGGCTTAGCCTCCTCTATGTGCTCCAATGCACCCAGCTTCATATGCACCAATGTGTGGATCTCTTTGGTGTCCTCGTGTGTTGGGAAATGTAGCCTTTGTTGGGTTATGGATGTTTTGCTCTGTAGATTGAAGGGGACGGACAAAGGTATCCTCTCGTGCTGCCATGATAATGATGTCTCCAAATCTCCCCCACTGAGTCAGACAAGGGACTTTATTATTGAGACCTAAGCTAGACACTCATTATAATTTTTTCCCCCATTATCCATACCTGTTTTTTTAGGGTTGCATGGCTTGATGAGTGCAAATTACCCAAATAAAACACAAATGTTCTCTTTGTATGTACCAAACAAAACTCACAACAAAATTTATTATCCTTTCATTGCATGATCTCTTCAGGCATCTGACAATGCTATGAGGCTGAACAAGTGGAGTGAGCAGAGCCACAGGTCTTGGCCAATCATAGAGAGATGCCATCTGATGATAAAAGGGTTAACATGATTAAGGAGGTAAGAATCAACATCTCCCACTGGCTTATTGCCAGTTGGCAGCCAGGTTTCCCCAGCAACCTCATAGAGCTATTATCAGAGGTTGACTACTCATGTCACTCCTTTGCATCTGTCCTGGGTTCTAGTGTAGGCATAGAGAGAGAGAAGTTAATTTGTAACTAAAATAGGCATGGCACTTAGAACTCTAGACCCAAGGTCATCTTGGGAAATTTTCCATAGTGAAGCTTTGGAGGAAACAACTCTCGTTTTCTTTTAAAACTTATGCGCTTTACCCATTTTTCACTGGCATTTGGTATTTTGGAGAACATGCTGGCTGAAGAGTAAGAGGACCTGGCCTAAACCCTAGTTCTGCTCATGACTTGTACTTGGTGGAGCAGATTCTCCTGCATAGAAGAGGGGCTGTTCAATGATCAAATGAGATATAATGACAAAGTTTTACAAAGTAAAAACTACATAAAAATGAAATGTTCTCATAACTACTGTATTTGAAAAGTGATTCTAATAGTCATAACACTCTATCAGAAGGACTCAGGCAATGTGTTCCCTTGAGGAAAGAGAAGGAAAATGTACCAAGTGACAACTCATCCAATAGACCTTGGGAGGAAGCCAAAATGCGTAACCTGAGCTTGATCCACGAATATGCTATAAACCTGTCAGTCACAAACGCTCAGCCACTAAGCTAAGAGCTGAAGTTGCACAGGGGGAGATAGGAGCTGGTGAGTTCTCATCATGCTATCCAAGCAACTCCAGGAGCAGGCACTTTGTTGGTAAAAATTATCACTAAAATTCATTTTTAAGAATTTAAAAATGTGTTTCCCAGTAGTTTTCCTTCCTGCGGTGCATCACCATCCTTTCTTGAGCTACTGTGATCAGAGACAGAAAATGAATGCCAGGTGTAGATCAAAGGATGAAACATATGAACAATAAGAGAAGACCGAAATCTTTCTACCATTAAAGGCTAGTGGGCATGCAAACAGCACATTCTTAACATTTTCAGTGGTGGGTCAGGTAGGTTACCCCGTACACTGTCAGAGGCGTATGTTTCACCTAAATTAGTCAAGTTATTCAAGGAATCAGTGTATCATGATGTTCTAAGCCAAAGGATCTGGTCCACCATAACCCCCACTCTCCAACACTGATTTTCTGGAAACACAGGCAAACATACTCATTTAGAAAAGCAAGTAAAACAGTTAGCTTCACCAAACCACAGATCAAGCTCAGCAACCTGCCTGTGAAGTCTTCTGACAGAGTTGACGAATCAATGAGTGGATAAAGGACAGAGACAGGACTTCCAGGGAAGCCATATAGGGCCTCAGTCACAGAGCAAAACTGGAGAGAGCTTGGTAAGAGCAGACTGCTCCTTTAGCCAAGAAGCCTTTCAGGTCAGCCAGGGAAGTACCTTCCTTTTGGGGAAAGGGACCAGAGATGAACCTACAGGGATCAAAGTCCAGGGCAGCTACAAAGTAAAAGAAAAACATGGTCCAGGGCCAGTCCTGGGGGAGCCACTTGGGTTGGAGAATAGGATTCCAGTTCTGTGAGAAGAATCTCACTGGGCCGGGCGGGGTGTGCCCCATTGGCTCGGCACATTGTGGGTAGTTGAGGAACCCATTCTCTGTAAATGTGTCTGTTTCTATGGTTTTCCAGGTGTCTTCTTTCCTCTAGGTTTGTTTGTTTATTTATTTTTAAGTAAAATTTCTATCTTGCACACTGGAAACACTAAATAAATACATGCTTACTGACTAAAGCATTCCAGAATAGGTGCTTAACATTTGTTAGCTCATTTAATTCTCATAATATTTATTTAATTTGAGATAATTAGAACCATTTTAAGAATGAAACAAACACATCCCACACTCAGAGAAGTTAAGTAACTTATCTAAGTTTGCAAAGTGGTAAAGTGTAGATCTGTACTCAGATCGGCCTTTCCCAGTATTTCTGGCTGCCTCTACATCAGCAGGACTGATTATCACTGGTGGGCCCTGGAGGAGTGGGCGCTGTGATGAGAGGAGCGGGAAGACGATGAAGGGAGTGGCTGTCCCTTCTGCCACTGTTTCTTCACAGCATTCCTCTGGTTCCTGAAGTGATTTCATCGTAACAGTATTGAGGGCGGCCAGCAGACTCAAATCACAACTGTTATATTTCAGTATTTTATCATGTCATTTACAAAGTAGAGGTTTTTTTCTCTTTTTAAATAAAGGAGCACAGAATATATTATTAATATATTTAAATTATTACTTAGATTTAACTCCAGGACACAGGAAATGATCATGGAAGCTAGACAGAGGCTCGCCAAGCTGTTTTCCACAATACGCAGCCCAGCTGCTTAAAGTGTGGGTGGTTGCTATGGGCAACGAGTTAATAAACTCAAGGAACGTCCAGAGGGTAGAGTAGTGGAGGTATTTAATGGATTTACTTTATTTGGGAAAACAAAACAAAAAACAACCTAAGATTTATTTTCCTTAAGGGTCACTTCTCCCTCCTGGTAATACTTGAAATTTCCTCTACCCAAAATGATTATTGTTTTTTTCAAAACAGCCCAGGTAAGAGGACTAGAAAGAAGACCTTAACCTATCTTTTAAACAGCTCAGCAAATCTCAAAATATTCAAAAAGGAAAATAAGCTGGAAATTTCTAGTGGTTGATCAAATATCACCATGACCATAAGTTAAAAAACCCAAAAAACAAAAAGTCCACTTAATTTTACAATGGCCTCTGGGTTGTTTTTTATCAATGGTAGATTTTTTATATTCAACCATCCTCTTATAGAACCCAGTCCTACTTGCAAAGAATTGAAAGGCACGTTTTATGATTATATTTTTGATTTTGGTGGCTGGGAACATATTTCACTTTATATTATGCTTTTTGCCTCATTTTCATTCTCTTCAAATGATCAAGTGTTTTGAGATCCTAAGTCTTCACATTTATTGAAATTACCTTAAAATTCTTAGCTCATTCTTGCACTCTTACCCTAGATTTATAGTTTAATGACTATTTTGATAGGTTGTAAATATCTCTTTTTCTTATAACTAAGCCTTTTCACCTTCTATAACTTTGCGTGAAGAATATTCCCCATTCAAAGAGGGAAGTGATTATACAAATCACTGAATACCCAATGGAATACTTTGCAGTTGTTAGATAGAATTTTTTAAAAAGTTAATCTACATGCACTTATATCAAACAATGCTTAAGATATAATTTTAAGTGAAAAGAACAAATTATAGAACTATATGTGAAAAAAGTGTATATGTGTACAAATATATACACATATATGTATAGAACATTTCTGAAAATATGCACAAGAAATGGTTAAAATTCTTACCTCTAAAGAGGAGTAAAAAGGGATTGGATAGGGGAGGAATACTTTTACATATTACTAAAATACTCTGGTGCTGTTGAAATTTTTATGAGTATTATTGTTAATTGTTAACATAATAGAAAAGGAAATCTTCCCATTGTTCCTAAACAGAAAAGAGACATGTGTAGGTCTGGCGCTTGTTGTGGTGGAAGATATCACCACCACAAACAAGAGAAAACTACAAGAAGGGATCTGACTCATTCTTGGTTGACTTTTGATGTTTGGTATCTTCATGTATCTGTGTAACTCTGCACCCAGCCCTTTCTGGTATCACCCTAGTCTATGCTTCTAGCGTTTCATGTGCAGACCAGTGTAACTTTCACTCAGCTCATTTACTTGATTTCAAACTCTCTGCCTCCAGTGCATCTCTCTATCCCATCCAGGGGCAGTACAGTAGAGTGGTTAAAGGTATGGGCTCTGGATTCACATCCTGGCTGGGGCACTTCTAGCTCTGTGACCTTTGGCAAGTCAATTAACCTCCTGAGTCCCAGTTTTCTCAAAGTATAATTCAGGAAAATAATAATTCCTGTCTTATAGGTACCATTGGAATTATTATAGGTACTGACATATAGGGAGTGCTTCATGGTGTTTGTCATTATTATTCTTCCAGATGACTTATTTTGGTTAAAATTAGATATACTCTAACAAACAAAACAACAAAAAAAGAAAAGCACTGAAAAGAAAGCAAAAATCAACCATAAAGCCTCCCTAAAGAGAGAATGACTATGAGATGTTAGAAAACACCCTTCTCGACATAGATACCCATGTAAAGAATAGAGAATACACTTCCATCGAAATAAGAGAAGAGCTGTCTTGTGATTGGCTTTTTCACTCCACACCATGCAGGCCAGCTTTCTAAAACAACACTTCCATCACTTCATTCCGCTTCTCTGTCATCAACGATTCGTTATCACTAACCAGATTAAAATAAAACGAATTCTCTGGATATTTAAGGATCTTGCTTATAACAGTCTTCACTATCTTTCCAAACATAGTTTCCCATTTTTAAATACTCCTTCTTGTGCATCATTCAGCTTGGTTTCTTCATATTCAGATACTTTTCCTCTCCCCAGCCTGTAGCCTCTGAGTAATTATTCAAATTCCAGGTCGAATCCTTTTCCTTTGATGAAGCCATCCCTTCCTAGCTCCACTTCGTAATAACTTTTCTACTTTCTGAACAATTACAGCACTTTTAGTCTGCAGTAACATACATAATGTAATTTAACATACATAATGTAATTTTCAAACTTACAAATAATTATACAAAATTGTTTTCATCCCTGTTGGTGGCACTTAGTCATATATGTGCAGTAGAGACAAAGCCATATATTTCTCTTGTTGCCCTCAGGGAAGGTAGCAGCCTGAAAACTCTGATTTCTCTGGAAGGAATTCATGATTGAGACTGAGAAGGCCTGGGTCCTAAGACTTGCTGAATAGTTTAAACAAGTCATTGCTCTTTTCCAGGCCTCCACCTCCCCGTTTGTAATATAACAGGGTTGGGATCATCTCTAAGGTTCCTTCCAGGTTTGATTCTAAGATTTTTGTTTCATCTTATCCCCAAAGAAAGACTACATGAAGATAATGTGCAATGGTACACAGGTAAATGTTTGAAAACTGTCTCTCTGGGAAGAAACAGCTCTCATTTGTAGTTTATTGATTTCTGTCGTGTAGATATTCCCATCATGGTCAGTATCCAACTACTAGGGTGACAAAACCAGTGTGAAGTTGGGAAGAGATGCACACCATTGGCTCTCATCAGCTGATGGACCCAGCCCAGCATCGCTCAGTGGTTCCTTTCAATGAAGAAGAGCACAGTCTCAGGCTGGATGGACACGGCCAACTATTCTAATCTAGCTTTTCTCACTCTAAAACTCCAACACAAGCTTTCTTCACTGAGTGAAAGGGAACAAGGGAGACAACCAGAGATGGTGGTCCTATCTTGGTTTTTTAATCCCACACTCTCCAGACCTGAGCTCTAAGATCAGTCCAATCTTCTCAGTGCCTGTGCCTAAGAGTGTCCATTTCTCTTGAAATCTGGCACAGGGATGATGCTACCGAGGTGGTGGCAATTTCACATGCAGTTGGTAACCTGGATCTATGCCTGGAGCTCTCAGCTCTGCTTTTTCTGGGAAGAAGCAGTGGTCCAAAGAACTAAAAGAAGTTTCTGAGCCAGAAGTCAGGAACAATGTCCAGATGGTGATGACAGTCTTGTTCGGGGAAAAGTCCTCAGAGTTCCATGAGGCAGTGGGAGGAAGAAAGAGTGGAAAGCAGAGAGCTGGAGCTTAAGACCCAGGACCAAACCCGGCTGTAACTCAAGATGCTCACAACCATGTGAAACTCTTGGTTTATCTGTAAAGTATTGGTTAAAATCAATTCTAAATTCCTTCTGATACCACTGGCAGGATCAAATAAGATGTTCTGAAAACACCTTGGAAACTGTTATTTATAATTATTTCTCTTGAAAAATAGGCTTGGAAGCAAATTAAATATTACCAGTTATCAGGATAGATGATTAAATATATTTCCTCCTCACTGGTTTATTTGGGTTCACAAAGAAGTTTGGAAGAGTGCCAAGTAGTTAATGTGATCCTTGAAGAGCACCCTTCCCCAATTCTAAAAGGACTAGTTAACGCTGGTTTCATATAGCCACTCTCCTCCTCCACACGTAATTAGAAAGAACAGGGATTCCCCAGATAAACTGAGAGAAATATGCTAATGTTCAGAGTGGATGACAGTACTAGGGACGGCTGCATAGATATTTTTAACATGCTAATGTGTACCTGCCAGACTGAGCTCCAAGCCTCCAGGTGCTGGCACTGCTAAGCAGGAATGAGAAGGAACAGGGAGCTTTTCAGAGAAGCACAGATTCAGAGGCAGAGGGAGGGTAAAGAGTCTAAGCAAGCACATACACAGCCAAAGGGTGCCGGGCAGGTGTTAGATGACAATTCAACTCAACAACTACGGGTTCAAGCTGCTGATCAAGGCACCTCAGGCACATGGGGACTGTGCAATGGTGAGCTGGCATTCATTCAGCACCGCCTTGGGGCTGCGCCAAGTGCTTCACAAACATTACTTCAGATAGCATTTAAACCCCCTTTCACATGGGGGATAGAGAAAACAGAACAGTAAGAAGGCTATCACTACCTTGAGAAATGTTTCAACACAGTGCTTTGGGAGCTCTTTGGAGGAAGAAATAACAGCCAATAGGGAGAGGTTAAATTTGAGAGAAAGACTGAAAAGAATGGAGACTTTCTTCTACTCCTCTCCTCCATTAGACTGTAAGTTCTATTATACTAGGAATCCTGACTACTAATATATCCCCATGTTTGGCACATAGAATATAGCCAACAATGATAATAATGATGGTAACAGCTAACATGGTTGGAGCATTGACCATGTGTTAGGCACTATTCTAAGTGTTTTGCAAATGTTACCTTATTGAATCTTCACAATTACTCTTGAGGTAGGAAATATTATCGTTCCTGTATAACTAATGAGGAAATTAAGACACAGAATGTTTTGTTAAATGATTTTCCCACAGTAACACATCTAGAAGTGACTGAGCTATGATTTTGAACCCAGATAACCTCACCTCAGAACCTGCGCTCTTGAGTACCATGCTATCGTAAGTCTCTTTTTGAATCAATAAATGAAGAGGAGATGGCATTCCTGGGGTATAGGATAGGGAACAGTATAAACAAAAGCCTTGAGGTACCATTACTGCTGTTCACCAAATATACCCGGCTTTTCATTTTCTGGGAACACAGTAGTATTTTACTCCTCTGCCTCTCTGAAATTAGTGTGGACATGTAGATGGCTTTAGCAATGAAATGTGAGCAAAGTGATGGGTATCACTTCCAGGAAACACTGCCCAATTCACCACAGTCCCTTTCTCTGATTCAATGACCATGGAAATACCTAATAAGATACACCTTCTGTCTTTTTGGTTATCTGAGTGAATAGAATGAACAGAGCTTCCTGCCAACACATGATGGACACATATTGTGAACAAGAAATAAACTTGTGAGATTTAGGGTTGTTTATTAACAAAACATAACCTAGCCTATCCTAGCTAGTACATAAATTCATACCAGAACTGGGCTACTCATGTAACAACAACAAAATACCTTAAAATGTGGCTGTAATTTCAGGATTTGGTAGCAGGCAGCAAGGTAATTGTTATCAGAGGCTGGAAACATTCTGATCCATGTTATGCATTGGTGAATCATTTGTTAAACTGCTGTCTACAACGCTTGGAAAGTAGATAATGTAACAAATAATTTCTTAACTCTAGGAGAAGTAGTTGCAAGACACAATGTTAATAGCATGTGTTGGGTGCTGTTGGCAGCCTTCAGCAAGGTGTTGCGCAGTTTGAAATAAACTCAGAAAAGAACTGGTTAGATTGCAAGCAGTAATGAAAGGGAATAAGGAGAGGCTAGACATTTGTGACTTGTGGGACTGGAAGAAGTAACTGATTTCAACCCAGTGGTAAAAGGTAAATCTGAGAAGGCCTTTGAGTGATGAAGACATGGTGAGAACTACCCCTTGTGACAAGGTTCAACTAAAGGATATGGCCACCCCATTGTTCAAACCTCTGAATGGAGTGAGATGATTTAGAATGAAGACACAATTAAGTAAATCTTTTTGATTAGACAAAATGATTCAGAGAAAAGCAGCTAGTAAGTTGATAAGCTGAGAGTATCTGAAATAGAGGCATGAGGGTGGGAAGGCAAACAAATAGAGCAAAAATGATCATTATATCTAGAAGGGTTCTGTGTGTGTGATGATCATTACATAGTACTTCTTGGAACCAATAGATAGGAAGTTGACTATAGTCTTGAGCAAGCTACACTACCCAAAGAAGCACAAGCCTAAATTAAAAGACACAGTAATGAGAGGAGTCCTAAAATGTCTTTTGGGCTCCAAGGAGTACACCTTCCCTGATGTGTGCTTTGGATACGGTCAAGGAAGATAAAAGAAATGGAAGACTCTCCCAGAGCAGGGAGCCAGGAGACATGGAGAACAATGAATGCGGAAGTTGGTCTCAGGGAGCAGAATTGCAGCCTAATCAGAAACATTCCCCAACCCTGGAGCCTGGACATCTTACCCAGTGGGATTAGTTCTGGACTAATGACTACTGTTATCTCCCACCTGCTTCCTTTTGAAAGGGAGTATTTATTGTGGATGTTTTGTCCTTGTTCTGCCATTCTGTCTTGGGTGTGTGGGAGGCAAATAGTTTGTCTTTTTGAGTCTGCAGGTCTCCAGACGCAGAAAACCACATCTGGACCAGATGTAGATATTACAGTGTATCATTCCCTGATGTACAGACTATCACACATCACCCACAGACCATAAATTTTGAGGCTATATGGCTAAGATAGGGGCAGGACAGGGCTTTTGGGTTTTCTCCCCTTGATGGTGATGGTGGGGCATGAATATATTTTGCTTGCAAGAAAGGCAGTGAGCCAAATATTTGGTGTCCAGAAGGATAGACTTTGATTGTTATTAATGCTGCTTGACAAATATTGTTTTGTGTATCCATGTCCTGGGCACATGGTAAGATTACCTTCTCTGCCTTCTTTGAAGGCAGACATTGCCATGTTACTAGCTTTTGCCCAAGAAAGGGGAATGGAGGCGACCTGTCCTACTTGCAAGTAGAAACATTAAGACGCTGTGCTCTTGCCCTGCCTTGGTAACTTTGGGAGCCTTTGTTGATGTAGCGTATCCACAACTTGGTCCTGGGTGACCATGGCAAGCAAAGTTCCCTACTGACCCAAGATGGAAGGGTAGCATGAGCAAGAAATAAATTTTTGCTGTTAGAAGCCTCTCTGATTTGGGGGTTGTTTTTTACTTCCAGCATAATCTAGCCTATCTTGACTAGCATGGAACTGAAGCTAGCAAAATAGATCCTAAGAACAATTAGTAGCTCCATTTGATCGAAGCCAAGAATACTTGTAAGGGAAGAGCAGGAAAGAAGATCTCAAAGGGGGATGGAGTCTTATTGAAACTCTGAATGCTCTTGAGGGCTACGTGCATAGACAAAATGGGATTCAGAGATGATTTCCCAGCAACCTCGTAGAAAGTCCATAGAAGGGGCTGCTGCAGAGAGAGAATAGTGGCAACAAGGCAGATTGGTCCACTGCAGTCATTCAAGAGAGATGACTGAAGCCCCAAAGCTTGAAGATGTGAGAGGCTAGCCACAATGTTTCAAGACTCAATTTAGGAGAATGGTAATTCAGGTGACAGAAATGGAAGGGTCAGGAAGAAAAGGGATGCACTTAGGGAGTAGTGAACTGAGTGCCTTGAAATCTCATCTTCCTGCATGCTTAGCTTAAAAATATAGGATCAGTGTACACGATAAGAAGATGTTGCTGGTCTCACGCTGAAGTCTCAGACTCCACAGGCCAGAAAAATCTCATACAGATATTTTGTCCATTCCACCCAAGTCTCCAAGCAGAATTATCAACAGTCTCAAGGAAATATAGTTCAGATTGTTTTAAAAGATGCCTGGAAGTGTCTCTCAAAATCCCCAAATTAATTTATCCAATAATTAATAACTTTGCTGTTAGAAGTTCCTCCTTGCAGCTCAGCTAAATTCTTTGGGCTGCAGTTTTGATCTCATTTCGTACTGTTTTCTACATAGGAATGTCGATGGTTTTGCTATTCCACACGCATCCTCTGTAAAGGTACCATTTATTTAGTACTTACACCCAGCCTGCTTCCAAAAAGGATTAGAGGCAGCTCCTTATACGTCTGCTTAGACTTCCTTTTAAAGTAGCTTTTTTCATTCCGGCATAGTGTGCTGCCATCTGAGGTGCCTGAGGACGATTTCCTTAATGATGTAAAATGAAAGCAAAGCTAATAACTGGAACTATGCTGACAAACTAGTAACCTGTAATAATAATAAAAAAAAAAAGCCCTGCCCATGCCAGGTAAAGTGGATTTTTCTGACCAGAAAAAAATTCTGAACAAAATGATCAATTTTAATACCACCAGCCTCTGAGTTTTAGTTTCTTTCCTCTCTATAGTGCCTGCTTTTGCCATTTTTAGATTCAAGTATATCTAAATACTATAATAAATAAATAAATAAATAAATACTTACTCCCGCTTGACCGTAACCAGATTTTAGTAAAGCATTTAATAAATTTATTGAAACCAAGGTATAAATGACTCCTACAGTACTTCAATATTAAAGGTATTGAATAAATGTTTGTTACATGAATGAATGAGGGAATGATTACGTGAATACAATTTCTGATTGCAGTTAGGGTGTTCTCTTTTACCTGGTTGTCTGCACTTTAATAGGGAACATCAATATTACATTGAGGGAATGGTAGCTAGCAGACAGGCAAAGTAAAGGAATTTTAAGGCTCTTTGCGAACAGCAGTCTTCCTGGCAGGACGGTGGGTAACATTTTTGATCAATACTACCTAAAGGGAGTGGCAAATCTTCATTTCCAGAACCCTCTTCTGGGGTCTTCCCCTGCTCATATCCTCTACTGTCTTTAGGGCTTTGTTTACACAGCCATGTACAGCCAGGTCACGTGAAGAATGCCGATTATACACTGTACAGCCACAGAACAGGTCCAGGTACTGGATTTGCTATTAGCGCAGTCCTGACATTGCTGGACGCAGGCCATCTCTTTTCCCTCTGACCCCCGTCAGCCAATGCCTCCTTTATGCCTGATCCTTTGGTCATTTTGTCCTTCCTCCCTTCACCACAGGCAATCCTGAGTCAAGGTCCTTCCGATTTCGGCTGCAAGTCTGCCTGCTTACACTTCTGGTCAGAACGGACTTCACTGCAGCCTCTGACATCCCCCTCAAATCTACTGTGTTCTCAGAATGAATGTTTTTGAATGTCTCTTTTTCCTCAGCACTGCTTCTCAGCTGTCCATACCCAGTTGATCTTCCTTTTTCTTCCATTTTGAACATTCTTTTACCCAGCTCATCTCTGCAGACTTGGTAAGTCTGGCATTCTACCCAGCTTTTTGTTCTTTCTGCTTTTAACACCTGGGCTCAAATCTTAGCTCTGACAGTTAGTTGACATGTAACCTTGGACAAGCTATTTAACCTCCCTAAGACATAGATTCCTCATTTGTAAAGTGGGGAAAATCTCATGTATAGAGTTGTGGTGATTAAATGAAAAAAAAAAAAAAAAAAGGAATATAAAGCCCTTTGCACTCAGTCAGGCACTTAGAACCTCATTAAAACTTAAATCTCGCTCCTATGTTTTAAACTCTCTTTCTTTCTAAAAAGCATCTGAAATTCCTTTCATTCTTTCACCTCCCTCAAAGATGCACAAGTAATTTTTCCTCTCTGAGGTCATGATCATTGTAGGGACAGCCCAGTCTCCACAGGTTTCCTTCCAAACCAGGCTTTTCTAAAGAGCAATTACATAGCAAGAGACCAGGACATGGTACAGACTACAATACTCACAGGTGCCCATCTCCTTTAGAGCAGAGTATTCAGACCACAAAGAGGGACCAATTTTTTAAGCGGGGTGTGGTGATGCAGGCTGAATATAATAGACGATTTCTTATACAAGCTTTTTTTTGTTTTGTTTTTTAACCAGGCTTATTTCTAGCAGGGAGTTGAAAGGTATGTTGGTAATTTGGCTATGAGCAAGTGAATGAGTTCCCCTCTTTTAAACTTTTTCCATTTCTTATTTTGGAAGTGGGGGAAAGTTGGGAGGATACAGGATAACAGAAGAAAGTGTTATCGTCAAGGACAGGTAGGAAACTATCCTGAGTTTATCACTGAGGAGGTAAATTCACAATTTTGTATTGTCAGGTTGTTATTCTGTTCTCTGTCCCATTGAAAGGAGGATTTGTGTTATATGTTACAATTACACTGAGGAACAGGTAGGAGAGAAATAGCAAAGGTTTTGCAGAAAGCAGACAACAAAGGAAAACAGAGACATTTCATACCATTTAGGACAAAGATGGGATGGTATATATTATGCTATGTTCTTAAATATGGTTCACATCCTTAGGAAACAAGATCGCAATGCTCCCATCTTCATATCCTCCCCCTCCTTTTTCTGGGAGGGGAAGGAACATGAGGAACTGTAGGTGGGTAGGAGGGGCGTGTGGAATATGAGGAACCGGCAGAGGACACAGTGTGTCTAGAGAGAAAAAGGGGAGAAAGAAACCTATACAAAGATAACCAAAAAACAGAGACTCCAACAGGAGGCTACAGTTTTGGGTTCCTGATGTAAAACTGGTTCATTTAAAATTTCCAGAATTAAAGTTGAAGGAGAACACCCTATCTATCTCTTCTCAAATCATTTTGTTTACGGCTACGATGTCCTTTTGTCTCTAAATGGTGAACTGGTGGCTAGAGCAGTGTGTTGAGAGGAGTTCCCAGCCTCAGTGGGAAGGGTGCTGGAATCCATTAAAGCTGGGATCGGCTAATGCTGTCTGCCACAAGGTGCGGGTGCGGGGGTTGTAGGGGTGGTGGGGCAGTTGTGATGGGAGTCATCTACTGGTGTCATCCTTGCTAACATCCCAAGCCTCTCATTTAATTGTGGGGTGGGTGGGAGGGAGAGGTTCAGAGACATTAATCCAGTTGCCAAAAGCCACATAGCTATTTAGTATTTCACCAATTTATTTAAAAAAAAAAAAGTTTCAGCATTAGAGAAAGAATGAAGATTAACAGAATTAACTAGCCTGAAGACGAAAAACTATTTTTCTCCAAGGAATTTAGGACTGAAAATAAACCTTCCTGAAGCCTCTTGTTAGATACTTCATCAAAATTGCCAGGAGCTCTGCTTGGTCCTCTCCAGAGCCAAACAGGCACAGAAGACTGGGGCCCTTCTCGCCAATTTCAGGGGAGATGAGAAATCTGTAATGTTAGAGGCTCGTTCTTCCGGGAGAAGATTTTTCTTAGTCCTTGGATGAAGGGATAAATAAGTATGAAGAAATTTTAAAGCATTATTTGTTTAGGCATTTGAATTAATGGACATTTGAATTTAATTTTAGAATCTTTTAAATGACAGTTCACTTCATGTTATTTTTAAAAAGTTCTTTTTATAGTATATTGAAAAAAAAAGTCCAAGATGGGATTTGGACAGGGTTTTAACTAATCATGGTAGCAGGCAAGAGTATCAGTTCCAGAATAAATAGCATATTGTAGCCAATCCAAGTAAAAGGCTTAAGTGCTTCATCAGAGCCAAGCTGTGATGACATGCTTTGAGGGAATTCTAGCCCCCAAACCTCTCCCCTCCTTGCCTGAGAATTTACTATTAAACATTCAGAAGTTATTTTTGAAAATACTAACATTCTCAGGTGATATACCATTTCGAGTTCATTGTTAGTCAATAGCAAAGAAAGAAGGAAGAGCTAGAGTGGTGAGGTGAAGGGATTGGTTAATAGTTGTGGAAGAAGAGAAAGAAATGAGAGAAATATTGGTCCTCAGAGAGTAGCTACAGGAGTTTTGCAGCCCAAAGATGGAGTTTACTCTCTCAAGATTCCTCCTGACTCCAGGATGTTCAACCGATCTTAGGCCTTATACATCAGAAGACACAATCACGGACATTAAGAAGCTGATGAAAACCAGCCTCAGAAATAAACCCTCCAGATGCCTTTGGAAAATAGAAAAGGGAAAAGAAAAACAATGTAGGAAAGTGTAGGAGTACCTTCTCTCCAATATTTCTGAGAGAAAATGGGAGTTGAAAACCTCAAACAAAATGTCGCCCCAATCTCACTTGGCTAATTTTAGTTATCTTAGTTCATGGCTATGATTCATCCTTAAACCTGTGAATTGCTGAGGAGGAAGGAGGAAAAAAATTGACTTAAATGTCAAAGAAGTAGGAACAAAAATACAGTTTTCTTTTTTGGGGAACTAGAATTCCAGGATATGGGGATCTTTTTTCTCATGAGAGACAGAGTGCTTCAATCTTCTAGAAAAATACTGATCTCCAGTCAAAACATCATCAAGGAATAAAAGACTGCATTGATTATGAGTCGTGTCATATATGAATTTTTGCCTCCATAGTATATTTCCCTTTTCTCTTTGTGTACCTCCTTAAATACCATTAAACTAGTAATCACTAATAATCCTATGTCGTAGAGGAGGATGGAAGCTTCATGTAGACTGTAATGAGAAATGGAAGTCCTAAAGCAGGGGAGGGAGAAATGAATGGAGACAAAGCGAACTATGAGAAATAAGTCTGGGGAATGGGATGGTAGCACAGAGAGGAAAGGCATGTTTGAACAATGGTCAGATGTTGTCTTGCCTGCTAAAAAATAGAGGGCAATGGAGATGGTTTGGTGAAATTCCATCCTGAGTAAAGACAATGTTTTTCAATTTACTAGGGGTCTCCTAGTAAATAGACTACCACTTTGAATTTCCATACGTTTGGGGGAAGAAAATAGCAGTAGTCACTAACTCAACTCAACTCATCTCAATGACTGATTTTACTGTCTGACGTAAACCTCTCTACCATCAGCTTAGCCACTTTCTGTGCATTTGCCTCTTTCTGCTCTTAAAACTTCTGAGCAGTCACAGAAATAGATGATGGTTGTAAAAATAGGGTCCAGGGCATTAAGGGAAGATAGTATTTTATAGAAGGCAAATGAAAGAGTTCCCATGACTTCAGAGCAGATTTCTCACAGTCCTGAAGCTATGACAACAGCAGCCCCAAGGCACAACTGTGAATGTAGATTTCTGCACTCACCCTGTCCTCAGCCTCCTCAGACACTCTCCTCGTCTCCTTAGGGCTCTTCATTTCTGTTCTGATCCCTGAGGATGTGAGCAGCAGCAATCTCTCTATCTCATCATCCAAGACCCAAAGCGTCATTCAGCTGATGTACAATTGCATCCTGACGGATAAACTAACAGGATACTAAGGAGGTGAGAGGGGCTCTGCATGTTGCAGAATCATACCACTTGGTTTACTATGAGAAAAATGATATCTTGAAGGTTCAAGTGACTTTCTTGCCCAAAGCATTCCCTCTTTTGCATCTCTTGGAAGATATCAATTAATGCCATGACTACCTACTATTGTCTTTAGTAGAGAGATATTTTAAAATCCACAGAAGATAGCTGCCAAAAGGGTCCTTGGCCACCCTCATTTCATACCACCTTGGCCCTTTATTACATATCCAGTTATTACATTGCCTTTGTGACACATCCAGTTCTTTCCAGACTAGGTATATTTAATTTTCTGAGCCTCTGTGAGGTGTGCTGAAGTGCAATGAAGACCTATTTCTATTTTTCATTTCCATGATCAACTTTTACCTTGTTTTGTGTCCCCCACATAGATATGTTGAAGTCCTAACTTCAGTACCTGTGAGCATGACCTTATTTGCAAATAGTGTCCTTGCAGATTTAATTAAGCTAAGATGAGGCCACTAGGGAGGGTCCTAATCCAGTATGACTGGGATCCTAAGAAGAGAACCATGTGAAGACAGAGACGGGAGAAGGCAGTGTCCTTTGTCAACAAAGGCAAAGATGGAAGTGCTGCAGCTGCAAGCAAGGCATGCCGAGGATTGCAGGCCACACCAGAAGCCAGGATATTCTCTACAGGTTTCAGAAGGAGCACGACCATGCCAACCCCTTGATTTCAGATTTCTAGCTTCCAGAATTGTGAGAGAATAAATTTCTGTTGTTTCAAGCCGCCCAGTTCATGACATTTC
The DNA here is from genome assembly GCF_041296265.1 of Equus caballus. Lineage (NCBI taxonomy): Eukaryota > Metazoa > Chordata > Mammalia > Perissodactyla > Equidae > Equus > Equus caballus. The sequence continues at coordinate 52,390,461 of NC_091691.1, forward strand.
GTCGTGGTGGCACTAGGAAACGAATACATGCCGTTAAAGGCAAACAGGAAGGACAACTGGAAGCCGAAAGAGAGCAAGAAGAGCTTTTTATCTTGGGTTGGGTTACTAATGTCATTGGTATTAATCTTTTTTTGGAAATGATCCAGAATGGTTCCACATGACCCTTTGAAAAAAAAAATTCATGAGGGGACTCTCCCTGTCTGCTTCTTTAAAATATAATGTTCTTTGTTATTCAAATGAATCCCCAGCATAGACTAGTCAGCTGCTTTTGCAGTGTTGTAGGCTAACAATCTAGTTTGTTTTTCTTGACCCGACTGCTTTGGTCTTTTTTGGTTTATATTTTATTTATATTTGTTAATATTTGTTAATATTTTATTTTGTAATGTGATATAAATGCATGAATAGTAATATATATTTCCTCAAAATATAGAATCAAAGGCACTTAAAATCACGAATTATCCATAATATAGTTTTCAGGTCCAAATGATGATAACATGATGATACGTTCCAAGGCTCTGATTTACCCTCTATAAAGAATGTTAAAAATTAAATCGGGCCTTGCTTAAAATAATCAATTTCAGTAGTTTCTTTTGTGATGCTGTTCTGTGTTTAGGAACAGCATAAATGAAGGTAAACACTACTCATAACCATAGTTTTCAAAATAAAAAACCATTTTTGAGGTCTTACAAATTATAATATGTATTGAGTGTCTAAATTTAAAAACATATCGAGAATCTTCACATAGCACCCTTTTTTTTTCTTTTCAGGAAGATTAGACCTGAGCTAATATCTGCTGCCAATCCTCCTTATTTTGCTGAGGAAGATAAGCCCTGAGCTAACATCCATGCCCATCTTCCTCTACTGTATATGTGGGATGCCTGCCACAGCATGGCTTAATGAGCGGTGCATAGGCCCGCACCTGGGATCCAAACTGGGGAACCCTGGGCTGCCAAAGCACAGCATACGAACTTAACTGTGACACCACCAGGCTGGCCCAGCACCCGATTTTTAAGCATAGTCACATTCTACAAACTTCTCCAAGATAATCTGTTCTATTGTGTTACTTGATTATCTGAAAAGTTCAAGGGTCTTTTAAGGAAGAGTTGCCCTGCAGATTTAGTGCTTGAACAAATGTCCAAGTGTTGGGACATATAGATCCTCTCATTGACCAGAAATCTTAATTCTTTTCAGAAGCCATTCTAGATTGTTTCAAACTCTTCTTCTTGTGGGTTGGGGTTCAGTTTACGATCTATGCAGAGTACACTTGGATGCCCATGTCTTTGAAGGCACTGGGATATGCAAGTCAGACTCAATGTAAAACTCAATAGACCATCCCATGCATCACACTGCTCCATCTGTAGGATGTTTTCTGTCCCACTTACACTAGGAATCACACACTCTGATCCTAGGTGAGATACAAGGAGCTTGGATTACCAGAATTATAGTGTTGGAAACACTTACTTGAGTGTGGTGAGTTCTGTAAGGGATGGTTGAGTAGCCTTGAGATAGCTTTCTCTTCGTGCAGCAACTTTGGGAGAAGGCTTGGGACTTGTGTCTGAGTCCCCACTGTCTTCATCTCCCATGGCCTTGATATAGCTGCCACTCCGCATTCTTCGGCATGGAATTTCATCATCTTTACCTCGAGGGGTATAGCCTGTCCATTCATCTTGGGGAACCTATTCAGATATAAAACATAATTCATTTTTAAAATAAAAATCCTACATTTTTCTTTTCTTTTCTTTTCTTTTGGTATGACCCTGGATATGGTAATACAGATAATTATCTAAAACTATAGACACTAACATTTCAACAATAGTGTTTTACTATAATCAGTTTAAAAATATTTTAAATACATGCAAATCCATGCCTTAATCTTTAAAGATGTTATTTTTCCTTTTTCTCCAAAAACTCCCCGGTACATAGTTGTGTATTTCTAGTTGTGGGTCCTTCTAGTTGTGGCATGTGGGATGCCGCAGAAGCGGAGTGCACGAACTTAAGCACTCGGCCATGGGGCCGGCCCCCATGCCTTAATCTTTAAAATAACCTGTATGTTAGGAAAAATTAAAACCATTGGCTCTGATTGACTTATACGTCTCAGTTTTCTCAGGCTGAATTGAGTCAGGCATAAAAATGCCATTGGAAAGGAGACCAGTTTTATTTGAGCTTTTCAATTATTTGTTTTCAATTGTCATTTAAAATCCAAGAATGTTTCTACTTGATCTACACTTTTCCTGAACCTTCCATCTCTGCCATCTCATATCCAATCTCCTTCCTAAACCAGTAGTCTATACCAGCTGCATTCACTTCCCAATCACCTATTCTTTCTGAATCCTTCTTAATTTGGATTCAGCCTCTGTAGATCTGCTTATAGCACTCTTTAAAGGTTTCCAATGGTCTAGGTTTCTCATGAAATCCAGTGGCATTTTCTTAATTTTAATTTGTCTTGGCCTACACACACATACACACCACCTCTTAAGAGTTTCTCCCTTTTGGCTTTCTGGGTACTCTACTTACCTAGTATAACCAGTACTTATCTGAATCGGTCTTCTCCTCTTGCTTTGCTGGATCCTCCTCTATGTCCCTAATTGTGGTACCACACAAGATAACGTTCTCAGTACATCGCTCTTTTTTCCTTTCTACAGTCATTTCCTTTGAGTTCAGCAGGGCACTACACTAGGTGTTACGGGGCTTCTTTGACTTTCTCTTCAGTTCCTCTTAGATATTCCACTTCAACATGGACTCAACCTGGGGTCTCATTCCTCCTCCATTTGGTAAAAGAAATGCATCATGACCACTCTTTTTATCCACTAAGAAATAACAAACAGTCTACGGTGCACAGAAAGGTGCACAGGGCTTAACTAAAAGAGATAAAAAAGGGGGAGACTGGTTCTTGCCCTCAATATGCTTATAACAGAGATGAGAAGACAAAACATGAGTACATTTGGCGATAGTTCCAAATCAACATGTTAGAAAGTTTTAGATGTGGTGCCGTAAATGGAATATGCACTAACGAGACACAAGAAACAGGAGGTATCAGTAATGGTGATGGGGAAGGATCATTCAGGCAGGGCTCCCTGGGATGGGCCAGGTTTGTAATGAGAAGGTAAAAAGGTATTTAATATCTTCATGCTATTTACTGATTAGCCATTAAAAAATACAACGTTTCATTATTAACATTGGACTATGTAAGCAATTTACTTATAGGATCTTATTTCATCAACACAACAACTCCATGCATTTTTTCTGTATTTCTCAGGCAGGACAGAGAGCTTAAGAAATTTGCCAAAGAACGCATAGCTAGTAAAACAACACATAGCACTGGGAGTTAAAGCATTTTGGTTTAACTCCAAAGATTGGAATTTACTAAACTAAGTTTTATAATTAATAATATATGAATTTTAAATCTAAAGTGTTAAGAATATTGTCCACAATGACACATACACAAATAAGACATAGATTTCCACACATTATAGGTTCTCTGAAGTGAGAATAGCTATTCCACAAAAAACAGCACTCTTGTTTCCTCTTTAAATTATGAATTTATCTATATAATTTGAAAGCTTCTATCTAGAAACATTCGACCAAAGAGATGCTGCCATTCATGGACCTGAAAACAGCAGTTTGTAGGTGGAAATTTTGAAAAGTACTAATAAAGTTTGGTTAAGCTTCACTGTGCAGCTTATTTATTTTATTGAACAAATTCTTAAATCGTGCTTCCTATGTGCGGGCACTGTTCTAAATGTTGTATAAATGTTAACTCATTTGATCCACACGGTTGAGGGGTAGTTTTATTATCCCCATTTTAAAAATGAGGAAACTGAGGTTGTGTAACTCGCCCAAAGTCCCAGCTATGAAGGGCAGAATTCCCACCTGGCAGCTCCTGGGGCTTTGCTGTTGACCACTATCTGATGCTGTCTCTCTTTCTAGACTATGATCTGTGGCACCTACAGAACTGAACAATTATAGTCCCATGACACCTTCGTAATCCATCACATCTGATCGGTTTGCCATTTATTAATTATGGTAGTAACAATGTAGAATTTTTACTTTTGTAGCTAAAAAGCATCAAAATCACCATAGCAACAAGAGAGATTTTTTTAGGGAAATTATAAATGTTGAGAACAGCGTTGTTTTCCTTCAATTGGCAGGTGACTCACTGCAATCATATGATCATGTTCAGGACCTTATTATTGGCTTAGCAATCACATTTTATAAATTAAGTTGGTACAGCTGAGGGTCATAGATGACGCATATAACACTTGCTACTTCTCAGGACTGATGCACAGTTCATAAGCCTTGCTCTCTGGAACATGTCAGAGACTAATGACAAACTTATGAGCTCAAATCGCTTATGAAACAAAATATGCCAAATTTCTGGTTAGGTGTTTTTTTCACAGTTACTTTATGGTAGAAACTTGGGCTTGTGCTAGAAAAAGGCTGCAACTGTTGCTAAGGGAACCAGCTGGGAAGTATATAACTTGTATACATTTCAATTAAACCTGTTTTTCAAATGATAGCAGCTAAGATGTTTACAGAAGTGACCTACACTGGAATAGAATTTAAAAATTAATACATTTTTCATACACCTAAAGGCAGCCTACAACAAGATTACATATAAAATAATACTGAAATCAGTTCTTGGAAAAATGTAAAGAAACAGAAAATCAAGACCTTGGAGAAGAAAAATATTATTGCTGAACTCTAGGGCCAGCAAAGTTGCTATCATTGAGCCACAATTTCTATTCTGAGTTTCTTAAACTCTAAAGCAAAAGGGGAGACAGTGGTTGGGTACATAGTTTTCAAAGAAAGCATACGAGTTTGTACGGACGCACAGCATGAAACGTTACTCCCATTTGATTGGAAAGTAGGAGCATCATGTGGCTGCAGCTACTATTGTGATCTAGTCAAAGGGTGCTGTGTCTTTCTGCAACAGTTGCACAGACAGAAAAGATGTAGAGAAATCCAAAGGAAAAATGAACCTTGCGGCTGCCTGAGAAGGCCTTCACTACTAGTGGTCCTGGCAGTTTAAGGGAATGGAAGTCTTGACAAGGAAGCGAAGCTGGAGCAGATAGAAGAGCAGCTCTGGCACTTGCTGATGACAGGCTAGCCAGATGTCCTGCTTGCCTGCACCAGCTGTGGGGTGGTTGGATCTCCAAAATGTTAAAGAAACAATAATAAAATCAATCTAAAAAAAGTTAGGGTTGGGGCAGGCCTGGCCGTGTAGCGGTTAAGTTCGTGTGCTCTGCTTTGGCGGCCCTGGTTCACCAGTTTGGATCCCAGGCGCAGACCTACGCACTGCTTATCAAGCCATGCTGTGGCAGACATCCCACATATAAAGTAGAGGAAGACAGGCACGGATGTTAGCTCAGGGCCAATCTTCCTCAGCAAAAAGAGGAGGATTGGCAGTGGTTGTTAGCTCAGCGCTAATCTTCCTCAAAAAAAAAAAATTTAGGTTTAACAATAGTTATGGGTTGGAGAAAAAGATTATTTGCTTTTTAAGCATTTTGTTTATGTTCAAGCCTTAAAGCTCTAATGGAGAGCTTTATTTCTGATAAGACAAAATAAGGATTAGTGCACACTCTTCTATTTCAGGTATAGCCAGTTTAAAACTTAAACCACATGTCATTGTTCAGAAGTAAAGAAGACCTACCTCTGACCGAGGAATGACCATAACCAAGTGCTATCATCTTCTAATTACAGGATGAGGATGTTTTCTTAATTGAAATAGTGACACAGGCGCTGAATGACAGGCCTATTCTACAGACGGCTATGGTCTATTCAGTCACAGAACAAGAGAAAATTAAACACCACCTAATGGGGCATGCTTACGTTTTCTATTGTCCCCTCCCACCTTCGTCCTTGGCTCCCTCCCTTTCTTCACTTCTGTAGGTATTTTTTTTCTTGTTTACTTTTCAGCCATGGTCTCGGTGCTGGGAACAGTACAAACATCGATCCCATTCTATGGAGCGTACATTCTAGAAGGATGGCAGGAAGAAATGGGTAACAGACAAGCACATCCATAAGTGAACAAGATGATTCCAGGAATCACAAAAGCCATTAGGAAGATAAGACGGTAATGTGACAAAGTGGCTAGGGCGAGGAGGGGGAGGTGAGTGCTGCTTTGACTCGTTCCTCAGAGAAGCCACCAGGAAGAGGTAATATCGCAGAGGAGATCTGGTGACCAAAGGAACTAGCCTTGAGGAGAGTAGGGGAAGAGCTTCCAGGCAGAAGGATCAGCCAGTGTGAAGTCTCTAGAATAAGAGTAAGCTTGGGGTAATCAAAGCCTAGGAACAAACATGGCAGCGTGGCTGGAAAGTACTGAGCAAGAGGGAAGTGATGTGAGGAGAGGCCGGGGGGCAGGGCCAGGTCACAAAGGGTCTTGTGAGCTCATCTCAGATCTTCCTTCAAGGCTGAACTTGGCTATCCCAAAGCTCCCTCCAGCTGCTCCAGCCTAAATTGATCTCCTTTATGAAATTTATAGCATGTGTCCTTTACATAAGGGGTCGGCAAACTACAGCTCACAGACAAAATCCAGCCTGCCATCTGTATTTGTAAATCAAGTTTTATTGGCACCCAGTCACGTCCATTCATTAAGTGTTATGACTATGGCTGGTTTCCAGTTACAAAGAGTTGTATAGTTGTAATGGAGATTATGTGGCCCCAAACCTGATCCACATGTTCCTTCTGAGTACTTAACTTGCATAACCATACAAGGGCATTTATATACACTGCTTGTTTTGTGTCTTTGTGTCGTCTTTCCAATTTCTTCCGTAAGCTCACTGAGATTAGGGAAGCAGCACTGCCGAAGGGATAGAGGCGCGGGCTCTGCAACCAGACCGCCCAGGTTTGGGTTCCTGCTGGATCAGTAACTAGGTACATTCTTGGGCAAGTTAATTAACTTCCCTGGGCCTCAGTTTCCTTGTCCGTTTCCTACCCCACGTAGTTACGTGTGGATTAAATGAGGTAATGCCCACAAACGCACAGGAAGTGCTCAGTAGAGGTCTGTTTTACGGGAGTTCTGCACTACTCTCAGCACTGGGCGTGTTAAAAGCACACGGATGCTTCCTTATGGTGGATGACACTGGCTTCCCAAGGAGACTTTGATGCCTGCTTTCAGTTTCCTTTGGTGATGGGGGGGCAGAAATAATTGAAATATATTAAGCAGAAATGTAAACTCCTAATATACTGCCTATTGCCATCATTTTTAAGCGAGGGTTCTGCGTTAGGAAGTACTCCGCGGCTCTCTGTCTTGGGGACTCTGTTCTGCAGGACTGAGAGGGCTGCCTGCTTTCTTGGACCACACGGAGCTTGCCTGGCTTCCCACTGATCCAATCTCAAATGCCTTCATTTGGTTCACAAAGCAGAAATCTTGGGGAAAAAGAAACTTCTGTTGGGACTATTTTTGTATTTGGAGAAGATTTTTTTTAGAAAACTTGACCCTGCACCTATGCATTCCAGATGTATGAGGCCTGCCAAGGCCAGCAGCTGGGCGTCAGGGGGGCTTTGGGCTGCATGAAGGTTCTGCTCTGTCCAGCTCTTCTTACAGAGATGAGGGGGGAGGCTGGAAAAGGGGGGCCAATTTCTTATTGTTTATCTCGCTATTTCTAGGGCCTAGTACAGTGCCAGAAACATAATATATTTCTGGGTAAATGTGATGCTGAATGAATGAGTGAATTCTAACACCAGCTTGCTTTCCCTCACTGCGTGTGACCTTAGATAAGTCACTTCATCTCCTTGATTCAGTTCTTCCATCTGTAAAATGGGGATGATAATAGATATATAATGAATAGGGATAATGTGTGTGAATATAGTTTGTGAACTTGAAAGCACCATAAAAATCTGAGACTAAAGGTGAAAAATCTCTCTCTTCATGGCTACTTTTTAAGTATGGCAAGCCATAAATATCTTGGGGATTAAAAAGCAGTGGCATTTTAGCTGACATCCTTCTAGTCATTAAAGTAATATCCTAGAATAAGAACATAAACGCAAATGGAATATATATGTAACCATATGTAAAAATATAAAAATTTCACATCTGTATCTATATCTACATTTATATCTATATCTATATCTCTTTTATAATAAGAAATTGGCTCTCCTAAATTGGCCCACAGGCACAAAAATGTATTTATCTCTCATCTAGGATCTTTGAAAGTGGGCTATCTTCTGGTGCTCCCAATTTCTTTTTCCCCTAAAGGGAAAACATGAAAGGTCCCCAAACTCAATTCAAAGAGGATGATATTAGTCCTGGCAGATGTGTGAGCTAAAGCTACAATGAGCTAGGGGTCCTTTAAAAATCTTTCCCATAGGGAACCTTTAAAGATGATATGATTCAAGGTAATATCTTCTCTTCCGAAGGACTAAAACACTTTGCTGATGTTTTGGGGCCCTATCCCCACTTGGTTAATACAGTTTCCATTTTGAGTAGACAAAGTGTTCTTAGTTTCCCCTCCTTCAGCTTTCCTGTAAGAGCCAAATATCACATTTTACTGAATCTAAGATACCAATGCAAACTCAATATTTTTTGTACCACTAAGAAATAAATGAACATCACCAATGAAACTCTGCCACTCCACAGATTATATGATACATTCCAATATCAAAGATGCTAAAATGTGGAAAATACAGGTCTTAGACTCCAACACCCTTTTAAAGAAAATATGCAAAAATAATAAGAAGAAATGGATATATTCTGGGATAGTAATTATAGAATTTAATGTTCATATTTCTTAGTGACGAAATTAACAATCACAATTAGCATTTATCTATGCCATGCTTTTGCAAAAAACATAAATTCACATGTCATGATCCTTACAACTACTTTGTAGGATAAGACGAGTATTATAATGTCAACCTGTCAAATAAAGAAACTGAGGTCCAGAGAGGTTAGTATGAGTTCTGGATGACACTGTACCCAAGCTGGGGTCTGCCATAGGCATTCCAGATTTTTTTTTCCCCTCCATATTCAGATCTTGGCTGTCTTGTAACAACTGTTATTTTATGATCATCTAAAGAACAGATATTTCAGATAAGATAACTTCTTAAGAGTTTCAAAGTCTGTCTGGAATAAAAAACTTAATAAAACAAAGATTACATGCCTTGAAACAAAAGTTATAAGAAATACTATTTCAGACATGGGAAGGCTTACTTTTAAAAGGCTCTTTCAAAGCACATGTGGTTTGCATCCCCACTTTGGGCTGCAGTCATAAAGTGTAATTCACTGTAGACAGAGTCAGACATTCTGTACCAGTGATGGTCTGAGAGAGGATGGCTGGGTGATGAAGCCATGTGTGAGTGACTGCTTGACAGTGGATTATTTCAAGATGGCAAGTTGGATGGTGAGGGTTGGAATAATGAAAATGTGTGAGATTTTGGGAAATCTGAGAGCCACAAAAGGAATGAAGACACTTAGAAAGCCGGGACAGCTGAAATGGAGCATATGTCCTGAAATATACCAGGGGAGGCCAGTGCAATTCTGTGAGCAGTACTGGACTGAAGAGATTTGGGAGGAAAATTGATGAACCTAAGGCTGAGGTTTGATTTAAAGCAAAGTTCTATTTCATCAGGAACCAAAAAACTAGGAGAAATAACTTAGGCATTTGATTGATTAGGTAGAAGCAAAGACGATATAGCAAGGAAGAGCAGTGATTAAAATGGTAGGTATCAATACTAGGTTTATATCTCCAAGGCCACCCATCAGCAGCTGTTGATTTCTTCAACAACCGGGTATTTCAATTAAAGCAACCAGGTAAATAAGGGCGCTTGGTTATGGCTGAGGGTGTCAACCTACTTGGCCTTTCCTAGCGAGGAAGGGTAAATATGAGGAGGAACACTGTATTTATGAAAGGAGAGCTAGGGATCTGACTTCACAGAGTAATCTGACATTGATGGAATAATATCAAAGGACTGGAAGTGATACCTATGTTACTCTATTTTAATTCTTCCAGCAGTCCTGTGAAATAGGCATTACTGTTTCCATTTTACTACTGCCAAACTGAGACTCAAAAGCTTAAATGACTTGCCCAAGGTCATAACAAGTAGGAGTCTGCATTTGTCTAACACCGAAGCTTTTAATAACATCACCCCACCTCTGATGAATGTATGTCGATTGAGTGCATGAACAAATAAACTAAGGGGAAAAAAAGAGGAACACACACTCCCACTCGACTAATGTTTTTTAATAAAATGCAACTATCGAAATAGATATAAATATTATCTTGTCACTAATTTGCTAGCACAGATAAAGAGGGTTTAAAATAATAAATACTTAAAATAATTAGGAAGTAAAATAGTGTTTGCTGTCTCATGGTTTCGTGGCACCGTACCTACTGTTGTTATGAGACACTGCTTAAACACAAATGCACAGTTGTGGGGAATCAGAAAACTTGCAGGACAGACACACCTTGCAAGAGTGGCTTTGCGGGTCTCTAAGCACTCTAGTGGTTTTTGGCATTTGCAAGGAGGCTTCACCCTGGATTTCAAGTTCCCGCCTACCAGTTTTTACAGAAATGGCTGTAATGTGTTGGCCTTCTAAGCACTTTTAGTGAGCTCTCAGATTCCCTACTCACTCGGCTCCTTTGCATCTTCTTTGCAGCTGGGAGAACTGCCTTTCTGCTCCACACAGCTTTCAACTTGACAAATGCGACTTGGCATAAATGTCCCTGTAGCCTTTTTAGCTTGCTCTTCTCATAGCAAAAGCAGAAAAAAAGAGCAAGAATAGGAAAATTACAATTACGCGATGTGCAGATCCCATGGCCTGATTGGTGTTTTCCAATCAGATTTGCCTGGCAACCGCCCTTTCTAACTCCCCTTGAAGCCCGAAGCTGGTGTAAAACTTAATTTGCTTCAGATTGCTTTAAAATTACCTTTTAAGGACAAGAATAAATACCTACTTCGTTTTAAATAGGCCGTATACCCTTTGCCACATCTCCCTCCAAATAATGTTTTTAAACATTCTCGAATAGAACTTTGTCAACAGTGCTATACAATGGGCATTTGCTCACTGTGACCCTATGGAATTATTCTCACCCACGAACATGTATAAGTATCTACACGGTACCCAGCACCATAGCAGGTGCCGGGTAAATACATACTCTGAAAGCATTTTACAAAATATGGTCTCTGGTCTCAAAGGGGTTTACACATTTTAAGTGGAACAAGCAAATCTGGGGATGGATGAAGGAAAAGAGTAAAAACAGCTTTAAAGCAAGTCAAGCTGAGTTGAGTATTAAACCTCAGTACCTCTGAATTACCTGCTGGGTTTGTCGTTTGTTCTCATAAATACTCTCCCTAGTGGTAAAACTGTTCCTTAGGAGTTGAATGTGTGTGAAGCACACGGATGTCATTGGGAAATGGCACTGCAGGAGGAATGCAGAGGGGCAAGAGCTGTGATCCTCCACGCAGGGGAGGGATCCACGGGCCTTGGAGGGCTGTCTGAAGATGTTATGGAGGTGACGGCTGACACCAAAGGGGGGACCATCCATTAGGAAGATGTCCTTGTGACACCACATCAAGAAACAGTAACTAAGACACTACACTCCAGTATGATGTGGGGACAGGGGAGGAAAATGAATTTTATTCATTGTCCGCTCTGTATTTTGACTGTAGTGGACATTTTTGGGTTTTGCTACCCTCATTCTACTTCTGGTTCCTGTAGTCACATCCTTGTGATTTTGCTTTGGGGAACCTTCCTCCCCCAACTTGAGGTCCATATGTTACAGGAGTAGCACAGGAGGCGGGCTCAGCCAATCAGCACATCACATTCCTCAGCTCCATGGCCTGGCTCAGGGCTGAGTGTGTGATCTAAGCCTGTTCAATCAGCAAGCATCTCTGGACCTTGGGATGCTGAGACAAAGATAGTTCCTCTCTCATTCAGTACATCAATAGGGAAGCAATCAGCCTTAGGACCTGCTGGTAGCCATTTTATAATTCCTAATATACAAACCTTATCTCGCGGAATACAAAAACCCAATGCTGTTGGTAATCCCATTTCAAAGACGAGAAAATTGAGACTTCATGCTATTAAATAACTTAAGAGTACATTTAACAGCTAGTACATCAGAGTCAGAATTGAAAGGCAGGTTTGTCTTACTCAAATTTCTATGCTTTTTTCATCATTTCATGCTGCTGTCTTTGTTTCAAAACTTAGTAATTTTCCATTAAACATAAAATTCAGGTGTTAAGTTGCTGGGAGATTCAATGCTATAACATTTTGGAAATTGTAACAAGTAGTGAGGGTTAGATGCTTGGAAGAACCAAAAGACCTTAAAGTAATGTTCGCAGATTACTCATTACCTAGCAGTTATAGTTGACTACAAGTTGTAGTGAAACATAAGGAAGAACAAAAGAGTCTTGAAAGATTGCAAGATAAAAACAATAGAGGTTTAGGTGCTTACACTGACTATACAGCAGATAAGCTATTTAGAACCCTTTCTTAGTTTTTAATAGAACTCTTCATTTCTAACATGTCTTTGGAGGCAGATCTGTTGGCTTGCAATGGCTTGCTGAGCTATCGTACTTTTCCATTACTGTTGTAGTCCCTTTGTGGTGGTGTCTGTCCACCACATCCCCTGTGATTTGTAGGTAAAATTTCAAAAGTTGAATTCCATGAGGCAAACTAGAATTCTGTCGGGTATTCAGAAGCAGAGATGTGGGTAAGGTCAGTGATCTTCCTCCTGGGTTAACAGAAGCTCAGATACCTTCATCAAAACTAAACTTTAGTGTTGGCTAAAATCTTATAACTCTCTCAGCATGTCTGAGATTCCACTACTTGCCAAATGCTTATGAATATGGATCTTTTTCCTTAGAATTTAAAATCCGATAATTATATAATAAATAGTACAGCTATCTTCCAAATGCTTATGAGTATGGATTTTTCCCTTAGGAAAAAGTTGATAATCTTATTATGAAAAAACGGTACAGCTAGTTTAGAGTCTATAAAATATCAAGCCAATCACCTCTAGTGTTAATATTTAATTTCAAAATTATAAATTTTGAAATAAATTTCAGCAAATATTTTCTGTTATGTTTTCTACCACTAATTTTGGGATACTAAGTTTCTCAAATGAGGTTGTAAATTATTGCACTTGTGAATCATTAACTTAGCTATTTGGCATCCATAAAGAAAAAAGCAATAGATTTACGAAGAGATACAAGTCAAAATTTTCTGCTTTTCATCACTTTCATCAGATTACCACTGCATCTCGGTGCTGCTTGGATGTTTTATTCCAAGTTACATTCACAACACCTAAAAGTATACTGCATTCAAATGGGCCAAAATAGAATCTTTCCTTCATGAATCCCACTCATTCTAATTCAATAAAACCACTATCTTTCAAGTTATGTGAATCTAGTTCTTGATATCTAGAAAGAACTAAATAATATTTTGGGTGTCCTTACGCACATGTGTAATACAAAATTCCACTTTCACAATCACCGTTTGGGGAAGCTGCCTCTTGAAGATTTGTACTTTAAACCTATATTTCAGCCCACTTCCTCTAGGCAGCCTGGTATCTAGAAGTGACAGGAGTTGTCACACAAGCATGTGCCAGATGAGTGTAACACACTCGGTAGCTACCTGAACCAGTATTTCCAAACTGGCTGAAGCTCCATTGAAAGGAAATGTCCCAACTGGAGTTCTCATTGTAGGGTTTGAGGTAAGGTTTCTTAGACCACATTTTATTATGGTCTTCTCTTCCTTCTCCTAGTGGTTAAGCTGGAGTTAAAAGTACCATTTCTTTTGTGACTTTTTCAAAATATTTGAAAGCATGTATTAATTTATTCAGTGCATATTAATTGAGCATATTATTGTGAAATAGGTACTGCTTTAGGTACTGGGGATACAGCGGTGGATAAACAGAAAAAATTCTGCCTTCGTGGGGAAAGAGGAAGACAGACATTAATAAAATAAGGAAAATGTATGTTAGATGGTGATATGTGCCATGGAGAAAGAGAAAGCAGAGGAGGGGGAACAGAGTGGATGTGGAGGAGGGAGGGAGGGGGGCTATGCGATTTTAAAGAGCATGGTCTTTGAAAGCCTCACTGAGAAGGCGACCTCTGAGTAAAGATTGAATAAGGGAGGGAGTTAGCCCTGAGATGTGTAGAGAGAGTGCTCAAGTCTGAAAGAAGAGTAAGTGAGAAGTTCCTGAGAGGTGACACGCCTACAATGCTGACCTGAAGACACCAGGTGGGCGGAGTGGAGGGAGGGGAGATGGAAGGTGAGGACAGACTGATGATGGGCAGGTGTAGGGTCTGGATCACATGGACCTTGCTGGCCATTATAAGGACTGTGGCTTCTACTCAGGGTGAGATGGGAATAGATTGGAGATTCAGATGAGAGATGTGACACATTCTGATTTAAAAGGATCACTTAGGTTGCAGAGTTGAGAGTGACTAGAGGGGAAAGGGGTAGAATCAGAGGGACCAGTTAGGAGGCTCATGCAATAATCCAGACCAGAGTTGAAGGTGCGGAAGGGTGGTAGTATTGAGGGGTCAGGAGAAGATGGGGCCAGTAGGTTTCTTAATGAGTGATTTAGATGTGGAAATTAAGAGAAAGAGAGGAGTTGAGGATGATGCCAAGGTTTCTGTCCTGATCAACCGGAAGAACTGAATTCCCATTGGCTGAGATGGGGAGGCTTAGGGGAGGCACAGAAATGGGGACAAAGATTAGGAGTTCAGTTTGGGACATATTAAATTTGAGATGCCCATGAGATGTCTAAGTAGGTACTGAATAGGGATCTGGATATATAAATTTGAGAGCTCAGGCAATCTGGGCTGAAAAAAGAAATGTCGACATTCACAGGGTATTTAAAGCTCTGAGAACGAACGAGGTGACCTAAGAAATGAGTGTTGGTAGAAGAGAGAAGTGGCCTAAGAGCTGGGCCATTTGGCACTGATCCAGCCTGAGGAGATGAGGAGATGAGAAGGAACAAGCAAGCCAGTCTGAGAAGGATCAGTGAGGTGTGTGAAGGATCAATGAGGTCCTGGAAGCTGAGTGAGGAAGGTTTTTCAAGGAGGAAGGAGTAATGAACTGTCACAGGGATTTTTCTCTGGTCCTAATCCCACTGGGACACCCAATCAGCAACACTCATTCTACTCCTTAGTCATTAGCTGCTTTATGCAAAGTGTTCTGCTGTTCATTAATTAGCTTTATCTTCCCAGCAAGACGCCAGCTTCTCCAGAGCAAGGCTTTTGTTTTCTTATTCTCTCTCTCTTGAGCAGTAGCTTTTAAACAGTTTTTGACTACGTTTCACAGTAAGGAACACATCTTACTTCGGAAGCCAGTATATGCACATATACAACTGGAAGAAAGAAAGAAATACTTAACTTCTCTGCATGCCATGCATTCTGTCTTTTAAAAATTCTCTTCTATTGTCTTCTATTTAATTAGAAATAATGTTGTTGGTGACCCAGTGAATTGATTTCACTAACCACTAATTGATTGCAACCATTGGTTTGAAAAACACCGCTTTTAGAGCATCCAGCACCGAGCATCCATTTATTATTAATCAGAGAGATGCTATTCATCTTCGTTTCTCCCGAAGTACCTTCTGTAAAGTAAATGCTCAGTATGTGTTTGTTGAATGAATAGCTTTGAGACTCTAAAGTGATACTTCTTGAATTGAGCTCTCTTGCTCTTAGTTACCTTTACTTTTACTGATTGTACTCGTGTAGAAGAACATTTCCTGAAAGCTCTCTATCTTCAGAACGAGGACAGACAGGAGCATCTTTGTGAAAGGGCCTCCAGTGTAGCCAAGAGTCAGAGAACTCACTGGCTAGGGTTGGAGCTGCCCAACCAGATGGAGTGAGTCCACCACTTGCGATAGTACCACATGCGCAAAGCAAGGGTAGGCAGCCTGATGTTGAATGTTTTTGCATGTTCTTCTCAACCTCTGTGAGCAGGCACTATGGGGTTGAAAACTGAAGTAAGTAAACACATAAGCAAACAAATAAATAAGTAAATGGCTTTCATTCACCTTAGAACAATCCTGTCTTTTTATTCTAATTTATATGGTTTTTGATGTCAATATGAAATATTTATCATTTAGGAACAGGAGGAAAGAAATCCCATTAAATATCCATGACCAAAATGGATGGAACTGGGACAAAAATCATTAGTAATACGTTTTAGAATTTTGAAGTGTTCAACTATCAACTAAGAAATGATGTGTAATTCAACCGAGACATTTCATTGAAGGAATCTTTCATAGACAAAACAAGAGCTTGGCACATAGTAAGCCCTCAATAAATGTTAGGTAATGTTTAAATCCTTCCCCATACAGCACACCTACAAATGTGGCCCAGAAGAAAATGGAGTATTTTTCCACCATGTAATTCATGCCCAGATAGTTTTTCACTTATAGGCAAGGAGCATAGTGCAATGAATAAACGGTCATGTGCCGTATAAGGACATTTCAGCCAAGTATGGACCACATATATGATGGTGGTCCCATAAGATCAGTGCCACATAGCCTAGGTGTGTAGTAGGTTAGACAATCTAGTTTGTGTAAGTACACTCTATGATGTTCTAACAAGGATGAAATCATTTAACAACACATTTCTCAGAACATAGCCCTGTTGTTAAGTGACACATGACTATAGTACAGGTTTTGGAATCAGGATAACCTGGGTTCAAATCTGACTCTACCACTTACCAGACATGTGATTTTGGCCCAGTTACCTTAATATCTTTGAAACTCGGTGTTCTCAAACATAAAATGAGGACAGTAACATACTTTAGGGACTTACTATAAGGATAAAGATAATATAAAATTATATATATATGTATATATGCATAATGTTTACTAAATAAAAGCTTAGTTTTGGGAATTTAGAAGGTATATTCATGTCGGACTCATGTTGTAAGCTATGGCTAAGTTTCCACGTGGGGCCAACCCCTACAGCCTATTTAATTCATAAAAGGGCTGAACCATGAGGGGATATGCAAAGGTTCCAAAGCTCTTTGAGCCTGGGAGTGGAAGCCGGCTTGGGGTGGGGAAGATAGTGCATTTGGGGGAATCTCCAGAGGCCTGTATGTGAGGGACGATGGGTCAGCCAAGGTTCTTAGAGCAGAACAGAAAAAACAGAGATTTATTTTAAGAAACTGACTCACATGATTATGGGGGGTGGCAAGTGTGAAATCTGCAGGGCAGGCTGGTAGGCTGGAAACTCAGGCAGGAGCTGATGCTGCAGACCGGAGGCAGAATTTCTGCTGCTCAGGGAAATCTCAGTTTTGCTTTTAGGTCTTTCAACTGATTGGATGAGGCCTACCCACATTATCCAGGGTAATCTCCTTTCCTTAGAGTCAATGACTGTAGATAGGAACTGTATCTACAAAATTCCTTCACAGTGACACCTAGATTAGTGTCAGATTAAAATAACTGGGGACTCTAGCTTAGCCAGATGGCTGCATAGAACCAATAATCACAGATGGGAACTTGAGTGGCAACTTCTAGGGTAGTGGGTGCAAGACTCCAGGAGCAGACAGGGCCCCCATAGCACTGACTGATATATGGGTTCTCCTCAGCTGCTAGCTGTATGTGCTCCTTTTATTCTTCTAAGGAGTTAGTTTGGGTCAAAGACGTAAGTGTAACTACTAACTCGCTAACCAGCTGTTCAGGAGGCCCCCAAAGGCCATCGCAGCAGAGTGAGCCTCTCTGTGCTGGCTTTGCACACAAAGCCTAGCAGAGTGCCTGGCACATCAATTTAATTGACAAGTTTTTAAGAGCAAGGGAATTATTCATGAAATTTTCATCTCTTGTTGACGAACGGGAAAAATCTACAGTCACCTGAAACGTCATTATCACATGAAATAAACAGGAATTTCAAACACTGATCTTTTATTTAAACCCTCCTATATTCTACAAGACCAAAAATTCCATAATGATTTGTCTAAATAAAACAGAGAGCTAACCTAGAAAAAATATTTACTCTAATAACCTGAATATACTACTAATGTAACACTTATATTATTTTAAAACCATTTGCTTATAAATCTGTCTCACTCACCAATCTGTAAGCAACTTGAGAGGAAGAATGATGTCATTTGTCTGGCAGAGACTATATCTTATTCATGCCTATATTCCTAGTTTTAAGGAGAGTATCAAATCAAATCAAACACAATACAATAAAATAAAATTGCTCATGAAATCTTTTATTACAGTGCCTGAGTTATACCTGATTTATTAATCAGTCGGGAAGTGTGGCAACTTTTAGTCCTGGATTTAGTCCCCACCAACGGCAGGGAGGAAACCTGGCATTAGATGTGGGCAAGTGGATATCTAAACAGAGTAGGTCATGAAGGAGCTGGTGGAGGGGTATAGTACCCTGGTGGTGGGTTGGGGTTGGGGGTGGACGCATAACCAGCACCCAGAGGAGAGTCTTTGGTGGCCTCCTGGGAGCTGTAGTTGGATGTGTCTATGGAGATCTTCAGGGAACCGCAATCACATCCCACAGCAGAGTCAATGAACTTCACCAGGCCCAGAGAGCCCCATCACCAGACCATGGCAGGACCAGTCAAGCAGAATTCTAAAACTGTCATCTCACTCACTGTATTTCAAAGCACATTTTATGGATCACTCATCCTTAGAAATACTCTGTGGAAGAAGTTTCCAAGATGGAAGAGGTTTGGTTCTATGCTGCATTGCTCTCTCAGAGAGCTGCCATCCATATAATCATCTTAAAGATTCCAGGATGTCTGCCAGTAAAGAAACCTAAGTATATTACTCAGTATATCAAATTCAATTCCTTTTCTTCACATGAACATCTATTCACATCATACTTTAATAAATGTCAACTCCCTCACTTACAAATGAAGAAACTGACAGTTAGATGGCTAATAAGGAGGAGAGTTGGGCTAGAATTCAGATCTCTTCTCTCTCGGACCTGTGCGCTTTCGGCTTCATCAAATTGTAACTATCTATCCACGTAACTCAACAAAATAAAAAAATAATTAATCTATGTGAATACTTTTCAACAATTTTAAAACTGTTTTGATCTCCCTGTATGGATGCGTAGAGGACAAAAAGAGAGGGAGGCTTCTGTGTGTAGAGAGGAGGAGCCATAACAAAACCCAGTCTTTGGGAACTTACACACTGTGTCAAGTCCACGCCGTTATTTGTTCCACTTAAGGAATCTGTGCAAATGAAATACAGTAATAGAGAAATGAAAGTGGCATTGGCCTACTAAAATAGGTGTCACGTCTTGCATTTTATATCATGAATCTAGGCCATGACAACATTTTATGGTAAAAACTCTAATGAGGTAAGTCTTACTCAGGATAATAAATGATTATCTTTGGATGTAGAAGAATCTTTGCTAATGGCATGCATGCTCCATTATTCCTTCCATTGCCAAATACTGACTGGAATTCAGCCTTTAGGGTTCTGTCTCTCACACATACATGAATACATATGCACACTTTATATTCAGTGATGATGCTTTTCCTATTACAGAAGTTGTGAATTACCTACGGACAGTAACAATGTAGATATATTTCATTTGAGAAGGGCTTTTATTTGGTCTTCTTTTTTTCTTTCTTTACCTTTTTGGTAATGAGTCAAACTGACCTGATTTGGGTTCTTTGGATATTCATACTTCCTAGTAACAATGCTGGCTTTCTGCAATTCATAAACACCTCACTACAGCTGGATGAGTGGGCACTTAACCTCCCACTCAAGTTTGCAATTGTTTATGCAGAGTAAAAAATTCTGAATTAATAGGAAAGCATTAAATTAAGCTCCGCTTATGATATCCCATTTGACAAAAAGAAATTATTTTCTTTTTCCCTGAGGCAGATTTGGACAACATCCAGAAAAAGACAAAACAAAACAAACTGTTTTGTGTCAGAATGTCCACAGGGAACTTTTTTGCTAGGAGGACATAGTTCTTAAATCAGAAAAAAAAAATTTAAGCGGCTTCCTAGTTTCTACCCAAACCAGTTGAATGTCCCTGATCTCAATGGAGCAAGTCTGAAGCATAGAGAACATGTTCTGGGAGTGGAGTGAGCCCTGTGGGGTAGGAGTAGGTGGGAAAGGTGGGGCATCTTAGTGCCCTCCCCACCACCGAGGTCGGGGGCAGACACTACTTTCTCCCTTGTATACCCACCTGACTAACAACTCGGATTTCTTCTCTCCTTTTATCTAAGGTGCTCCTAGATGTAAATATTGACCTGATTTCAGTTGTAATAAATAAATGGGGCACAGAGGCAAGAGAAACTCATAAGCACCTTGCCTCTCTGGGGTTTTCAGGGATGGCTTTCTGAACGAGAATCACGTAAGTTAACAATTGATTTTTCTGCCCAATTTTGTAGGAGGCATAATTTTCTTGAATTTTCTATGAATGAGGAAATGCATTTATTTGTTTTGTTTTGATTTACAGAGCATCTTTCCTTTGTTCTTACGTTACATAGAAACCAAAAGGAGACATAAAAATTGTGTCCGGGAAGCATTTGGGTATCGTGAAATATTTAAATCAGAAGTTACCAGCACATGTGATCAATAGAAATAGAGGGATACTGGGCATCTGACCCAATTGCCCTTTGGAGCATTATCACAGGCTAGTATAGGAGGATTCAATTCTGACAAAATTTTAATATCTTCCTTAAGGTACGTGAGGATGTAGATTTACAGAACACAGAGTACCTCAGTGTAAAAATCCTACTACTGCATTAATTTAATTAACAATGAAAAACTCATAATCCATTTCTATAGAAGTTGATGATATAAAGAAAGCATTGACTGAAAGGCTAAATATATCAAAATAAAGTCTGCAATTTATTCAGCTGATAAATTGATACAAAGATTTATTTCCTAGGTGACTTATTACAGCATTGTTTGTAAAGCTAAAAACGTGATCGTGAATAACGTTGCTAAGTATGTACTGTTAACATGCTAGTTCCTCCATATGTAATGTTGAAATATAGTAGAATGAGGTCTTCATGAAGGCAGGGACTTCGTTTCCTTCAAGTCTGTATTCTCAGTGTCTGGAAGTGTGCCCAGCACACGGCAGAGGAGCACTAAACATTTGCTAAACGAATGAACACTCCCATATAGTGAAGCATTTCATAGCTATTAGAAGAATGAGGCGGATCTACATGCACCGACATGGAAAGAGGACCAATATAGTCTATAAAGTGTAAGGGCCAAGTGCTGAACAGTATTTACACACGATACCAGTTTGTTAAAAAAGAAGAAAAAACACATATACACATATATATTTTTGTTTGAATTCATGTATAAAATATCAGAAGGAAAATGTTAAAATGATAACTGTGGTGGTTATCTTTAGGAAGTAGGAATGGGGAGACTGGGGAGCAGGGGCTTTTACTTTTAACTCCATGCCGTTCTGTACAGTTTGTATGTTTTCAGAATTAACATATATAACTTTTTTTCTTTTTTGAGGAAGATTGGCCCTGAGCTAACACCCACTGCCAATCCTCCTCTTTTTGCTGAGGAAGATTGGCCCTGAGCTAACATCCGTGCCCATCTTCCTCTACTTTACATGTGGGACGCCTACCACAGCATGGCTTGCCAAGCAGTGGGTAGGTTTGTGCCCGGATCTGAACTGGTGAACCCCAGGCCAGCACAGTGGAGTGTGCAAACTTAACCACTACACCACCAGGCCAGCCCCAACACATATACCTTTTATTAGACTTTGAGTGGTGAACACGATGCTGTCTACACCAAAGTCGAAATATAATGATGTACACCTCAAATTTACATAATGTTATAAACCAACGTGATCTCAATAAAAAATGAGTTAAATTTTAAAAACTTAGTGAATTCTGTGGCAAAACCTCCAATTCACTTTTTTTTTTTTTGCTGGGAAACATTTGCCCTCAGCTAACATCTGTTGCCAATCTTCCTCATTTTTTTTTTTCTCCCCGAAGCCCCAGGGCGTAGTTGTATATTCCAGTTGTAAGTCCTTCTGGTTCTTCTTTGTGAGCCACTGCCACAGCATGACTACTGACAGATGGGTGGTGGGGTTTCATGAACAGGAACTGAACCTGGGTCACCGAAGTGGTGAGAGCACTGAACTTTAACCCCTAGGCCATCAGGGCTGGCTCCAACCCACTTTTCTTTAAAAAAATGAAATCTGTGGTAGGACCACCGATTTATAGCCAGTACAGCTCTGTTTTATAGAATTTGTGATAGTCTCTGCATTATCTCAATCTACGGCTACTACTCCATCACTTGCAAAGAAAACCTAAAGAACAGGCTTTAACGGGAAACTGATGAAAGCTGGGTAGGAGAAGCAGAAATTAAAATCTTTAAAGAACTATTATTAAAGAATATATTTTTTGTTCCTATTTTTTCAGCTTGTACTAGAATTTCATTTTCAAAGTTATGAAAATTTACACATAATTCTATGCAAAAATCCATATGTTCTGTGTCAGTGTGCACAACTTACTTTCAAGGAGATGAAATAGCTTATTTAATTGCTGAATTTTCCCATTGGGTTTAGACAATTCAGCTGTTTATCCAGAAGCACTCTGCTTAAAAATAGATGGGATGACATTTGTGGGAGCTTTTTAAAAAATATCTTTTGGAGAAAGAAGCAGAACTCTAATGCCACATTTACCATTTACATCATATAAATAAGGCAAGTTTTATTTTATGAGGACTTCATGTAAATTATTTGCTTTTCTAACATGTAAACTGTAGCTCTTTTGGAACCAATTACAATCATCGGATGTACAAGGGCATCTCACCTGAGTTCTACTTTTTGGTGACGGTAATTAATTTAATGGAAACCTAAACATGGTTAGAAAGAGTTCCTTATAATTGCATAAGGAGATTTTGCTCTTCTTCCTCTTTCTAACTGTGTACTTTTCTGTCATCATTCTTCCATCAGCTATTGAGTGCCTGCAATGTGGCAGGCACTGTGGTCACAAGAATGAATATAAAGATGATTTTGAGTATATTTTACCTGACTTTACAGACCTATTCAATAACATTTATTCCAACCTGCCAAAAGTAAGAAGTGGTTAATATTAGCCTTAAACCTGCTGTCATACGATTCCAGAGTCTAGGATAAGAATTAAAATAGACTGAGCTTCAAATATACTGTCACCCAAAATTTCAAACCGAGTAGATATACAGGAGCACTATAGTCAATTAAAGTATAAAATATTAAAATCAGTGTTTCAATCTTGGTAGCATTGCTGATGGCGAAGGATTATGACACCAGGAGGAAATGAAACCAAATGCATCACTTTCCTACCCAGAAAAATACACCTATCTTAGAATCCTACAGATCTGATTTATTAAAAAACACACTTCAGGAGGAAATTGCATTTATTGGGTAATATGAAAGAGGAAACCAGATCTGTGTGAGGGCATAGGTGTATGTCATCACTATGCACCGTTTCCGTCCTCAGTTTTTATAGAAGTTTTCTCTGAATACTCATAAAAGGTAATGGAATTAGATTGTCTTGATTCCTTCGTCAAGCATTCTCCTGACCCTGAATGCTGTCACATGAATGGTATTTGCCCACTGAGGAGTAACTGCACTTTTCGCTCCTTTTGTTACGTGACTTGAATACCTGGCTCGCTCCATTTTGGGCCTGCCACCTGCTCCTGCTCGGAGGTAGCCCGCTGACCTGAAGCCATCATGGTGGGTGGTCAGGCTAAGAGGGAGAAAGAGTTCTCTACCACACATTCTTCCATCTCCCCTCAGAATCTACCTCTCAGAGGTGGCCGAAGCAGCCCTCCTACGGGCCACATTGTTCTACTGCGCCTGTATTTTCCTTTTCTTATGTTCTGTGAATGCTTTTAATGGTCTTCCCCACCTCCCCCAAAAGCAGGGATTTTGTGTTTTCTTTCAAATAGCGTGGTATAGTTCTGAGCACCCCGTGGCAATCTGTAAAAGTGATAAATACTAATGAACAATGAAGCAGGCTCTGGAAGCCCTGGGGCTGGCTACAGGAAAATCCAGAATGAGGGAAAAAATAAATCAATTTCTAACACAAAGGCAAGATTTAGCCTCTCATTAGATCCAACTGTTACATGTGAAAAAGTGTGTTAATAAAATGGTACAGGGATTCTGTGAAGGCAGGGGGGGCCAAGCGTGTGGACTAAGCTTTCAAGATGTGTTTTTCATCTTCTTTCCAATTTTAGGTGTCATGATGTAACAGGATTTTAGAATTCAAACATATGTTATTTTCTTTCCTCTTTTCCTTTTATGTTTAAACCATCACTATCATGAATTAGCTCTCTCTCCTCAATAAGTTAGAGTGTTTATTTCTTTTCCATGAAAATGAGGCTTTTAGACATAAGGCGGTATTTAAGTATTTCCCCTCTTCTGGCTTCTTTCAGCTTTATTTGTATTGTGATTTTTGACTCAGGTGTGAATACATTAATTTCGTCAAGCAATGGACTTACTAATCTAATAGTTTATACAAATGTATCCTCTTCATAAACAAAACTTTCAAAAATACCAAATTTTAAAAAACAGGCATGATTTATAATTTTGTTTCGAGAAAGCAAAATATCCCAGGTTATAAAAGTCATGTGCAGTGATGAATGCAGCTACTAAACATTTTTTTCTCTCTCCAGATTCCATGGCAGTTTGGAAAAGAGGCTTTTTTTTAAAAAAAAAAATGGTATATTACTAGTTGATGACGTCTAATTTATAACTTCAGAAACTGTTTCAGAATAATAGCTGACCATCTGCGGTTAAGAGAACTTCAGTGAGTGGGTAAAGTGACTGAGTTTTCCTGTGCTAGCCCAGCAAAATTCCTCTCCTATCACCAGCACAGGACCTTTTATTACAGAGTAATAAAAGCTAGTAAAAATATAACTAGTCTACTTGAGACAAGAAAATATTAAAATTCTAGTTGTTCTTTCTTCAAGGCAACTTTCTTTTAGCAAGGCCCGGTTTGAATCACACTGACCAGGGTCTTTCAGTTGTTAAGAAATATTCCATTGTAAGGCTTATAAACAAATATGACTAGAAATTCTCTGCAGTTGTAAAGCACACTAACTGGGCATGGTTGCTTCTCATATCTGGATCACCCACAATGCCTGGCATTGTGCCTTGCACACACAGGAAGCATTCAAATCGTACAGTTTGAGGCATGTGGGAAGCGTAGGATTTCACGTTCCCCCACAATTACCCTATTTGGTAGAGCGCTGCAACTTTTTCTGTTCACAGTAATGGGTAAACTCTCAGAGCCAGGTTGTTAACTACGTAATTCTAAATTTACTAAATACTTCGGATGGATGTAGGATGAAGCTAAAGTACTTTATAATTTGTTCCTGAGACTTGGCCATACTAAGTGGGCCTTTTGAGTTGCTTGCTTGCTCTGCTGTGGGAAGATGCTGTAGATATTTAATCACTTGATAATTTATTAGTGATGTGTTTAATTCATGTAAGATAATTTTATTATGAATGTGAACATGATGTGTTTTATTACTGCCCTTACTATTTATTTTTGTAATAAAAAGATAATAGTAGCATTCATAAATAATAGTAGCACGCACTGAACATGACAAATTTAACTTTTTAAGAAAAAAACTGTGAATTTTAGACAGTTTTCTCTTAAATGTAAAATACAACAGGTAAAAATCAACCTGTAGTTTTATTATACTTGAAAATAAATTAGTGTGCATTTAACATAGTATTTTGTTATTCTCCTTTTATAGACAGCCTTGATTAAAAAAATGTCATAAAGGGGATGGCAAATTAGATCTGGAAGTGAAGAAAACTGGTTCTTAAATTCTAGCTCAGATATCGAGTTGTTTGAATTACATAATAGATGATAAAGGAATTAATACATGTTTCATGCATGAAGCAGATCTGGTGTTATCTTCTTTTATAATTTCTTGCTTTTGAGGAATAGGGTGGAAGACCCTAATTTTTTTTAGACATTTACCCTAGGATTCATGAACTTTATTATTTTCTTTATCCCATGATAACCCTGTCCACAGGATACAATTAATGAATCAATTCATCTATCTATTCATTCGTATTTATTTTTTGTTCTTAAAGCCCCCTCATCTTTTTCTTTTTTGCTGTTTCCAGCTTTACTGAGATATTATTAACATATAACATTGTGTAAGTTTAAGTTGTACAATGTATTGACTTGATACCCTTATATATTGCAGAATGATTAGCACCTAGTGTTAGCTAACATCTCATCACATCACTTAAATAGCATTTCTTTTTCGTGGTGAGAGCATTTAAGATCTACTCTCTCACCAAATCATTCATATTTATTGAGTACTGCTACATGCCAAGCACTGGGGGAGCAGAAGACACAAGTATCAACAGACTGGAATTTGCCCTCGGGGACCTCTCTGTCTTTTGGAGGGAGACGTGGAATTAGTGCAGGGGAGGAAGCAACAGGCACTCAAGTGTGGTTACAATGAAGCATGGAAATTGCTAGAAAATACATACTAGATAGTGTAATTAGCATGGAAGCTGGTTCAAGGAGGTCATGCTTGAGACTTGAATGATGGGCAAGACTTTGCCAGCTGGGCCCCAGGCAAAGAAGAGGGAGAGGAAATAGTGTATTTGGAGGCACAGCCGTACGAAAAGGCACAGTGTGTTCTGTAGGAAATAGTAACACATAAATACGCGGAGAGTTCAAACGGAGCAAACGTCCTTTCACACCTAGGCCTCTCTGGCTTCCGCTAGAAATAGATTAAGTTGAAGGCACTCAGTCTCCTGCTAATAGTCTTGACTTGGTTTAAAGCACAACAGAATTTTTCAGAATTCCTTTTCTTGGATTGTCTTTTTCCATCAGTAATATGGTGCTGAGAACAACAGAAAATGGCTCCCTTTTTTCCCGAGACACAGGTCCTCTTTTCTAAATCCACACTTCATCCCTTCCTCAGCACACCTGGTTGCCCAGGGAAATTCCCCAAACCAGCCTTTCTTCTGAACAGGGCGTTCCACTATCTGCTCAGCCACCCTCTCCTGTCATGTCCCACCATCAACCACCATTCACCACCTGCCTTCTCTGAAAGACCTCACTTCTGTTTATGTCTAAACATGGATTCACCCTTCGACCTTCTCCTTCTGGACTTCCTGTAACACACCAGCACTGCAGTACCTCCAACCACGTGTTCAGGCACACATTTAGTACTTGGAGGGCCTCTCCTCCCCACACACCAGCCTTTGTAATATCCCCTTTCTTATGTTATCAGCTCATTTGGAGTCATCTTTCATTTCCCAAAATATCACCACTGTATTAATTTCCTATGGCTGCTATATCAAATTATCACACACTTAGCAGCTTAAAACAACTCATATTTATTCTCTTGTAGTTCTGAAGGCCAGAAGTCCAAAATTGGTTCACTGAGCTGAAACCAAGATATTACAGGGCTGAGCTCGCTCAGGAAGCTCTCTGGGAGAATCCATTTCCTTGGCTTTTCTACCTTCTAGAGCTGCGTTGCATTCTTTGGCTTAAGGCCCTTTACTCTATCTTCAAGATCAGCACCACAGCATCTTCAAATCTCTCTTTGCGTCTGTGGTCACATGGCTTTCTTCTTTAGCCAAGTCTCTCCCTCTTATAAAGACATTTTTGATTACATTTAGGGCCCATCCAGATAAGCCAGGACAGTCTTCCCATCCCAAGATCCTTAATCACATATGCAAAGTCACATTTTCCATATAACGTAACATTCACAATTTCTTTGGATTACGATGTGGCCATACTTGGAGCCACATTTTTCCATATAGCACAACCACCAACACTATCATCATGGTTGAGTGCTTGCTCTGTGCCGGGGGACACTTCACGAGGTAGGCACCCTTATCACCTGTTTTACAGATGAAGAAACTGAGGCACAGAAAAATTAATTGACTTGTTCAAGGTCACATAGATAGGAAAATGGTAGAAAGAGGATTCAAACCTAGGTCTGTCGACTTGAAAGCCTTTGCTCCTCACACAAGGCTGTATTGTCTCTCACGTTTTGTGACTCTGTGTGTCTGTGTGTTGGTTTGGATCCCAAGGACCCTAAACACTGTCACAGTCAACATGAAACGGAACATGGCCCAGAAATTGTACGTCCCTTCTCTAACTGTACTTCTAGATATTTCTTCTGCAGAGAGCACTGCTAATTAAGTGGTTGGGTGGTAACGAGCAGCAATTTGCTTCTCCCATGAAAGACCAATGGAAGCCCCCTACGTAGTGTGACATCGGGCTGTGGCTGAGGAACATTAGGGGCTAACTGAGCTCAGGCAAAAGCACCACAGAAAGAGTAATCATAGAGCAGAACCAGGAAAAAACCCGTGTTGAAAAGGACAATGGAAATGAAACAGAACTGTTTCACTATGGAGAGAGCAAGAAAGGCAGAACACTCCTGTGACACAGGGGCTGCAGAAGAAAGCTGGAGAATAGAGAATAGAGCACAAAGAAAGGTACTTTCAGATTAACAATAGGGGAAAGATACACTCAGGGCAGACTACTGGAGGTCAGAAAGCAAAAGAACAGGCAGGCAGGGAAAAATCAAGAATTTTTCTACAATCCACTATTCATTTCTAAAATTTAAATTTTCTTTCATCCTAAGGAGGCAGTGGGCTATGTGGAGAATACAAAGAGTTGACCCCTAGAATCAAACAGACTGAGGGGCCCATTCCTCACTCTCAGTGTCCCTTATAACTTGAGCCTCGTTCTCTCTATTATAAAATGGGAATAAGAACATGAAGACTAAAGAATTTACATGAACCGCTTTAGCATAGTACTTTTCAGGAATGAGTCACATAAAGATTCATTGCATTTAGTTTCTGCAACCCCATCAAAACAAAACGTAATGGGGGCTGGCCCGGTGGTGCAGCAGTTAAATTTGCACGTTCCGCTTTGGCGGCCCAGGGTTCACCAGTTCGGATCCCGGGTGCGGATATGGCACCGCTTGGCAAGCCACGCTGTGGTAGGCATCCCACGTATAAAGTAGAGGAAGATGGGCACGGATGTTAGCTCAGGGCCAGTCTTCCTCAGCAAAAAGAGGAGGATTGGCAGCAGATGTTAGCTCAGGGCTAGTCTTCCTCAAGGAAAAAAAAGGTAATAAAGCTTGTTAAGGAGTCCTAGTATCTATTCAAGCATTCAGACAGAATTTACTTACGCTTGTTCATGACCACAACTGTGAATACAAGACTAGATATCTACCTCATGAAACTCATAGGCTAGTGGAATAGGCAATCTTATATAAAATAGAAGAAGCATGATAAGGAAATAATGGATGCTGTGAGAATTAGTGGGAGAGGGTATTGGACTCAAACTTGGCCAGTCAGAGAGGACTTCCTGGAGGAAGTACCATCTCAGACATGACTAGAAGGTTGAAAAGGGAGTATGTAGGGGAGAGAGGAGTTTGAGTTGAATGGATAGAAGAGACAAAAGAGGCAGCAGCTCATGCAAAGGCCCTGGGCAGGAAAACATGGCACCGTGAGAAAATTAAAAGTAGATTAGTAGGACTGAAATGCAGAGTGGACAGAGTCAGGGTTAAGAAATGAGGCTGTGAAGAAAAAAGGCCGCCAATTGCGTCATACCCTGTAAGTCATGGTAAAGAGTTTGTGCTTTATCCCAAGAGTAAGGAGGAACCATTGAAGTATTTATAAGCAGAAGATTTAGTGATTCTATTTGTATTTATGAAAGATCATTTGGGCTACAGTATACAGAATGGACTGAACTAAAGGAAAACTAAAGTAGGAAGACCACTTAAGAGGTATCTATAATAATCTAGGTGAGAAACTACGTAGATTTAACTAGGATAGTGGCGGAGGGAACACAGAGAAGTGAACAGAAATAAAATTTCTAGGGCTTGGTGATTTTCCCCCTCATTTATTCATTCATTTATTCAACCAACTTTTATGAATCTACGTTGGAGATATGAGGGTGAGGTAGAGAGAAAAACCAAGGTTTCCCCCATGTTTCTTGGTTGAAAGAAATAGGTAGACAGTGGTGCTATTTACAGGGATAGGAAACACGAGGTAAGGAAGCTTAGTGGGGAAAGTTCTGAGCCCAGTTTTAGAGATGGCAGGTTTTGAGCGATGCCTTTATTTTCCTAACGCAGATATGGGGTCCTTCAGCCTGTGAGCATACATGAAGTAACATTAACAATAATAAGCAAAGTCTAGTGATATTTTAGTCCTCTCTCATCTTTGATCCTCCTCCACTTAATTCTGATTGTCCCCAAGAACGGGCTTCACGTGTATTTGGGAACAAATCTGTTTGCTGCCTTCTGCTCGGGCCTCCTTGCCATGGTGCCAAGAACTTCTTATGATGGTGGGCCATCTGTGACAATGCTGCTGCCTCAGTTACCACTGTCCTCAGCTGATGGGTGCTCTGTGGACTTTGCTAAGTGTGTGTGTGTGTGTGTGTGTGTGTGTATGTGTGAAGGGAACGTAGTGGTGCTGCTTTCTCTAGATTTTCTCCCTTAATTAACTAATATGGAGAGTTAACGTGTGAGTCTGTCAGTAACACATGCCTTGCACTGGCACCTTGAAGGAAGCTTGAAAGGACCGACAACTTTGCATGTCATCTGGGAGCATGAGTGGGTTGACCACTAAGAAAAAAGAATCATGAAAACGATGCTGGTCACACAGCCTTGCATGTTTTCAACATCAGGCTGGTTTTAAGTTGCAAAAGTGGATAAAAAGTCATGTTGGTATAAAACTTTTCTTATTGTACAAAGGACAGGAAATAGAAGACAACAACTTGGTGGTTACAAAAATTGGTTTTTTAGTTTGTTTGTTTCTTCTAGCTTTAAAATGGACACAGTGCAGTGCATAGGTTCTGGACCAGTGATACTGGGGAGAAGGGAAATGGGAAAAATATTAGAATTAAAGAAGCAAAAAGAGTATGGGGCAGCCAAGGATGGTCTGGACTGACAAGTGTGCAAGGGAATGGAGGGAAAGAGGAAAAAAGACCCAAACACCTTACAAATCCAAATAACCCATCATATTTGAGCTTCCAACAGAGTTCTACAAACAGAAATTGAACATATTTTAAAAGCTTCAAGTATGAATAGGTAACATATGTCTGTCTTGGGGTTCTTAAAAATGAACTGTGATAAACTAACATGCCACACTCCTACTTCTCATAGGTTTACTACGTTAGAGGCTTTTTAAGAGAAATGCCTAAAATTGGTAGGTGGAACATGGGTGATAGGTAAGTGGAAATAAGTCACTAGTGGTAACTAAATACTTGTGCTCAAACTTAGCATCTGGTTTGTGCTTCCAGGAAAAACAGACATTGTGAACAATTTAAATGGGGAGGGGAAAGAAAAGATCCTCCCTTTCTGTAAAAGTCCGATTGTGACGTTTAAAGATTTCCACAAAACAAAAATATCTGGTGCCCACATCTCATTTCCCATGCCAAAAAACAAAATGGAAGCTCGGACAATAGGAATATGAGAAACATTTCCCTTCCATTTCTCCAAAATTTCCCAGATACTTTGGCTGTTTTGAACAGACCTTCTAAATCTCTTTTGAGGTCACCTACTTTGAGACAATAGAGTCTCTGATTTTCACGTGACACGACAGTGAGCCCAGAAAACATAAATCTTAATCATATTTTTCACTTTTGCCATTCTTACAGAAAAGATCGCAATTTCTTCCCCATTTTGCAAAGCTTTTGCTAGTTTCAGGGATTTGTGCTACGATCTGACTAAAATAAAAATCCCTGAAAATCTCTATCACAAAAAGCAAAGCCAGCCTAGCAACTGTTCATCATTTCTTGTGTTTGAAGATACAGTAGCCAAGGTAGCAATGGAAGTCTCAGAGGTCTGATGGTTTTTAATCCCATGAACTTTAGTGGACAAACAAGTACCTTTTCCACATGAACTGAAATCATTGCAGCCATGGCAAATCAAGGAAGTAATAATGAAAATTCACATTACTGGTATGCTGCTATTTTAAAAAATACAACCTTACAAAATAAAATCTACCTAAACTGAAGCTGTGGAATAATTTTAACAATTGAAAATTACTACCTTCTCTAGAATAACATGTACTTAGAAATGAAATGACTCAGAAACCAACATGATGTATGTATTCTGCTTTCCTTCAAGCACATTCAACATCAATTTATAATATATCATGCTAAATATTCAATAAGCAGTACTCAAACAATTTTGTCTGTCTTTGCTGCATCTAAATATTCTGCTGTTTAACTAAATTCACTTTGCACTATAAATGATACAAATATTATTATACAGATGCCATTCTTACTAACAAGCTGGATTTCTCCCTTAGCCCCTCTAGTACCATAAGCAACCTAATCAAAGGAAAAGGGTGCATTGGGGGTACTCTGTAGAAAATTGTTCATCCCCAATTCACAGACATCATGAAACATGAAATTAACTCCAGCATGTTAAAAGAAAAATTATGGATTAGCACAGAAATCAAACACAAAGAAACTATTTATTTTCTTTTCCATAGCCCAGAATTGCCATTAGCTTACCTTATTAGCTGAAATGCCAAACAGAATGTCTTTATGGAAAATTAAGTTCATTATTCATCTCAGCTTTGGTTTGGTACAGTGCAGCTGAGAGCATTTAGCTTCTCTCTATGATTTGCCGATGCAAAGTGGGTGAGTAAGGCAGTAAACACAGAACTTGGGAGGTGGGGTGTGGTTGGCCATGGCTCACAACTCTAGACTTGCAAAGTTACATTTTTATTCATGTGAAGATCCTTACTGAAATTAAATCTTATAACCGAAGAATGACACTGAAGTGAATCCTTAGTGCAGATTTTTAAGCCCGTGCAGTTTTGCACAGCAAAAACAGTGTCCTGCATGCTGTCTGTCCCAGCAAAATAACATCGTGCGCTCTTTCATTATCTTGGTGGATTCTTAACCTACTGATTTACTTTGCAGCACAAACAGTGGATAATGTATATTCTGTCTAGGGGAAATCCATGTGGGGGAGCGATCTCTGCAATTTTCTAAAAAAAAAAAAAATACCTGATTGTCTGACTACTGATGGAAAGACAGATGCATTTTACAATTTTGAAGATAAGTGTGCACACACACGCAAATGGAATACAACATTCAGACAGCAAATAAAGACAGAGGCTTTAGGGCTCCAGAGGTAAAACAGCCATAGATACCTGTCCTCCGGACATAAAATTCTCATCATATTCTTTAAGAATTCATTAATTTTCTTCAAATAAATTAAACCTTTGGAAAACACTTTTTTTTCCCTAAAAAAAGTGACTTCCATAGAAAACATCCCATAAAAATCTTAATTAGTTGAAGCATGTGTCTCATTTCCAGATGGGCAAAGGAGCTATGCAGCGTCCTCTCCCAGGTGTCTGACTTCACAGAATTGGAGCAGGCAGCATTTATTAAAATCCAGCTTTACCAAGTAAAATGTGCAATCCCAACACCAAGACCAGGCCTAGATTTATCAATAGACGAGGACAGCGAGACTGAGCAAAGCAATGCTACCTTGAAAACTTTTAAACCTTTCTTGTCTTTATCACGTTGAGAAACCAAACCCTAAAACTCTCCCCTCCTGAATTAATAAGAACATGGCTGCCTCTAATGAGAAACGATAAAGAAAAAGCAATAACGAAATGATTGGTTTGCCTCCAAATATTAACAGAAAGTTCCATTCTTAGGCATACACCCTGGAGAAATGAAAACACGTGTCCACACAAAAATCTGTATGTTCATAGTTCATAGCACCATTATTTACAAAGCCAAAAAGTGAAAAGAACCTTAAGTTCCATCAGCTGATGAATGGATTAAAAAATGTGGCATATCCATACAATGGAATATTAGTTGGCATTAAAAATAAGTAAAGTATTGATACATGCCATAACGTGGATGAATTTTGAAAACAGTATGCTGATTGAAAGAAGCCAGTCACAAAAGATTACATATTGTAAAATTCCACTTCTATGAAATGTCCAGAATAGGCAGAATCTATGGAGATAGGAAGTAGATTAGCGGTTGCCCTGGGCTGCGGGTAGGAGTACTGGGAAATGAATGCTAATGGGTACAGGGTCTCATATTGGAGTGACGACACTGTTCTTATCTCAGATTGTGGTGATTTGCACAACTCCGTGAATATACTAAAACCATTAAATTTTATACTTTAGGTTAATTTTATGGTTTGCAAATTATATATCAATAAAAATGTTAAAATTATTAATTTGTCACAGAAACATTGTCATATAATGTTTGTAAATATAAGAATTAGACATATTTAATAAATTCTGTAAAGGTAGGTAGGGAGAGGTGGTGAAAGAGTAAAGATAACCCCAAACATGGGAAACCCTTAGGGACTCATGAGCAGTAAACCTACCTCAAGGACCATTTATGCTGGTGTCTAATTGTGGCTAATTTTCAATAAGGAAAACTCCCCCAAATCAGAGAGAGTGAGAGTAAGAAGAAGAAGAGGAGGAGGAAGAGAAGAAAGAGAAAGAGGGGGAAGAAGAGAACAAAGAGGAAAGGAGAAAAGGAGAAGAATAAGGAGGCGGCTTGTTTTTGATTAGGTAATGTGAAGGGGCAGAAGGTTCAATGCAAAAGTAGGGTCACAGACCTTAATTCTGATGATACAATATCAAGTGATCTAGATGAGAATAAAAGAAGAAAGGCTTTAAAAAAAAAGCAACCCAAGAGAAGCGTTTCTGAAGTAGAAGGAGGCTTTTGAAGTGTTCAAATTAAAGGAACTTGTTTCAAGCATGCGAGATGGGTTCACAATCAAGGAAGAGCACAGGTAAGTGATGAGCATCCACAATAAATGCACCAGCAGGGCTAGAGCCAAGAATAAAATGAAGTTAGTGAATTAAAAAAAAATAAAAGGAATTTAAAAAGCCAAGGACAGGAAAAAAAAAAAGCCTTTTTAGAAGATATGAATTGGAACAAATAGAAGAACAAGGACAATCCCAAGGCTTGATCCAGATGGTATAATGTGAACAGATGATGATGAACGAGGAGGAAGGGGAGGAGGAGCAGCAGGAGGAGGAGCAGTGGGGAGGAGGGAGGAGGAGAACAAAACATCCACTCTCAAACTTTACCATTTTCTCTATCAAAAACATAATCTTCAAATTGGAAATGGTAGGAGAAGCAGCGTGGTGAAGAAAAATTTGAATCCCAGGAAAACCTCTTATATGCAGATGACTCATAAATTCATATTTTCATTCCAGATCTCCCATAGGAACTTCAGGTACTTGACAACTTCACTTAAATACTTCAAAGTACTTCATACACAGCATCTTCAAAATCACACTCATTTGTTCCTCGCCCTCCATGCACCATAGCTCTTCTAGAATTCCCTTCTTCAGTAAATGGAAACACTATCTTTTATGCAAGTCAGAAATACAGGTATCATTCTGGACACTTCCCTCTCCCTGCCTACCACCAAGTCCGATAGATCTGGAAGGTCTGGAAACTATCTGCTTGCCTCAATATCACTGTCACCATCCTAGTCCCAGTCACCATTTTCTTTCACTTGGAATACTATATTTGTCTTCTTACTGGTTCTCCTTCTTTTATTTTACTTATCTTTTCACTCTATCTAAAGAGATGCTTTCAGAAGGCAAAGCGGATATCAGCTTTCCCCACTCTTACCCTCCTACACACACAAACAAGGATATAAAGATTGAAATTTTAAACACAACCTCCAGGGCCCTGAATGATACAGTCCTGCACATCTTCCCAGACTCATCTTGTACCATCCTGGTGACCTAGCCACACTAGATTTACTTCTGAGCCTGCTGTTTCTTCCTGCCTTTGCATGATCCCCTTGGCTCATTGTCTAATTTACTTTAGGTCTTCCTTCAGACCCAAGCCTAACCATTACTTCCTAGGGCATGTGTCCCTGAACATTTTAAGTCAATACGCTATTACAGTATCATAACCTCCTTTGTAGGTATTGAGAAAAGTGGTCACTTGGGATTGACTTGTACTTATGAGCAGAAGCTTTAGGAGGTACATGAACCACTACACTCTTGGCACTTTGAAGAGATTTGCTTGGGTTGAGTCTCTTAGTTAAACTCACTATGGAGAGACCCTGCCTCCCCATTGGACACTCTTCTAAAAGGGCAAGTAGGAGGGATGCATTGCATGGAGGGAAGGCAGGGAATAAATATTTTGGGGTCGGGGATTCAGAAGTCTGATCTTAGGTGCCAGATGTTTAGAAGAATGCTAAGAAATAGCAGTTGCCTATCTCTTAATCCATAAGGGCTTTAGTCCTATGGGAAGCTGAATTCAGCCACAATTCGTCCCAATGAAGACAGCCCTGACTGCAGACAGGGAAGAGATCCTAGCATAATTCAACAGTAGCCCTTACCATGGTAGCAAATTTAAATTTATCTGTGTGGTTGATTTGAATATGTCCCCACTGACAATAAGGAGCAAGAGAATAGGAATCATGTCTGGTTCTGATCATCATTGTATTCTTTGAATCTACATAGGGCCTGGCATAGTAGGCACTTAATATTTTTTGAATGAATAAATGAAAAAGCTCTTAAACTGGCAGGCTGTGGTGAGAGAGTAATGATAGCATAAGTGCTTCTAGCAAAACAATTTACAGCATGTGTTCTACATCAGGACGAGTCTTGTTTACAAGGTCTGACCATTCTGTATCTCTCCCTGGTCACCATGGCTCTGACGTCACTCCTGTGTGAAGATCCACTATTGTCAAACACATATATTTTGCTTAGAAAATTAGCATGCAGGATGTTGATTAAAACACCATAAGATTTATTAGGTGAATAATTTAATTTTCCCATGAAGATATTTTCCTTTTTAAAAAGAAGGCACACCTAAAAACATGATGCTCAAGTGCCTAGGCAAATTATATCTTTTTGTACTTACAGAGCTTTTGGTAGGACCCCAGAATCAAGGTGGGCAATCTTAAAGATTGTTCGAGGAAATGTGACAGCAAAAGACAAAGATGGACAAGTCTTTTGAATCATCCAAAAGATTATAGCTTGATGGGCTTGTACAAAGCGGCATCATCCTACAATCGGCTGTTCGGTGGAAGGTCTCTGAGCACTAAGAGAAGCAGCCTGGGTTTACAAAGAAGTAGTAGGCTAAGCCGACTCTGCTTTATTTTTATGTTTAAAGATTAACATGGTTGATAGGTAAACAGACATCCTGAGCTTCCTTACGCAAAGTCGTCTTTATAGAAAGAAAACAGGAGGAAAATATTTCTAAATGTTAACAGGACTGGCTTTCACAGGAACTGAATTTTCTCACTTCTCTGCCTGGAATCCTTTCCAAACAACAAAAACAACAATACAACAAAATGAGGAGAAATACCCACAAATCACATTTTCAGCAGAACCAGTAGAAAACCCACAAACTCCAAAGTCAGAGTCAAGCAGAAAGCCATGGAGGGAAGTCACAGTAACGTGGGAGGTAGGTGGGAGGTATGAAGGGGACCTCGATGTGGCAGAGCTCAGAAAGCTCTGTCCAATATACACTCCTCCTCAAAGACTGAGGACCTCAATCTAAGAGGAAAGTGCTGTGGAAAAGGCTCGGACGAATGTAGGTGGTGAGGGTGAATGGGCAAAGCTCGTTAAGAGCCAGAAAAATTCTTTCTGAAAATGACTATATCATTTGTGTCCCCATGTGACAGACAGCCTGTGAGGTCATGCATGAAGTAATTGAGGGAGAAAAGAACTAGGTCTGGTCTGAGAGTCAGAGGATGAGTGTCTACAAAGATGCATCATATTATGAAGAAACAGTTTACAACTGTAGCAACAGCAAAGGAAGCCCTTGATTCATGAAGGCTTGGAAAACTACTGCCCACCATTCCCTCCACAGGAACCTTCTTCTGATTCTTTAGGAAAATGCAACTCATTCAAGTAGCAGTAATATAAAAGGAATATACATGCAGGTACTATAAGGAATATGAAAAAGAGCAGGCACAAATTTCTTGTAAATAATGAAAATGCACTGGAAAAATATGTTGCCACAAATAAGATTAAAAGCTTGACACAAATTCAAAACAATAACTAATGAGGCAATTACAGCTATAAAGGAAGATCACAAAGCAGAATTATAAGAACTCAGGGAAGAAGTGAGAAGGCAACAAAAAGTTGCTGATAGATAGCTGGAGGATGTGAAATAGGAACTGGCAGAATTGAAGGAAAGGAAGGTAAATGGAGACACTTAAAAGATAAAAATGAAAAAAACAAAGAAACGGTGCAGAGATAAAAAAGATAAAGAAGGATTAGGGAGTCAAGGAAATATATCCAACATATGCATTGCTATAAGCCCAAAGGAGGAAGTCAAAGCAATGGAATAGAATAATTATCTTAAAATATAATTCAAGAAAACTTTTCTGAAATAAAAAATGCCTTCAATCTACTTATTGAAAAAGTACCCCCATTTTGTCAGTGAAAAGTCATCTAGAATGGTCAACATGAAGACTTAGAAAAATTTTTGGAAAGAATTCTTTAAGCAGTCAGGCAAAAAGATAAAATCAGTTTAAGGGAGAGGAAATGAAGTTTTGGACTTACCCACAGAAACAATTAACCCCAGCACATAGCAGAGCAACATCTATAAAATATTAAGGCAGAAAGCAGGAGCCAAGGATTTTCTATCTGGTCAAGCTCTCTTTCAAGTATAAAGACTCAAGTAAAAAAGATAGCTTTCAATATGTCAGAATTTGGGTAATATTATTTAAATGAGCCTTTCTATGGGAAAATACTAGAGGACAAGCTATAGATAGACATGACTTCAACAGCAAAACATCAGAAAAGAACCAGTGGCCAATACCCCCACGTTCATTGCATTATTTACAATGGCCAAGATATAGAAAACCTAAGTTTCCATCCATGGATGAAGAGCTAAAGAAAATGTGGTATATATAGAATGGAATATTATTCAGCCAGAAAAAAGAAGGAGATCTTGCCATTTGTGACAATGTGGATGGACCCTGAGGGCATTATGTTAAGTGAAGTAAGTCAGGCAGAGAAAGACAAATCCTGTATGATCTTATATATGGACTCTAAAAAAAAATCCAACCGAGCTCATAGATACAGAGAACAGATTGGTGATTGCCAGAGGCAGGGGGTGGGGGATGAGTGAAACAGGTGAAGGAGGTCAAAAGGTACAAACTTCTAGCTATAAAATAAAAAGTCCTGGGGATGTAATGTACAGCATAGTGACTATAGTTAATAATACTGCATTGCATATTTGAAAGTTTCTGAGAGAGCAGATCTTAAAAATTCTCATCACAAGAAAAAAAAATTTTCAACTATGTATGGTGACAGATGTTAACTAAACTCATTGTGATGATCATTTTGCAATGTAGACAAATATCGAATCATTATGTTGTACACCTAAACCTAATATAATGTCATATGTCACTTATACCAGTGGCCAAAACCTAGTTCAATATATTTTAGAAGTTTATTGTTTTCCTCATGAATTTATAAGGAATACCTTTGTGATCCAACATTACATGAAGTTTCTGTAAGTTATATATATATAGATATACTTTAAGAATTTTTTTCTATTCCTAATTTGGTATGATTTTTTTTTGTTAAATCATTAATGGCTGTTGAATATTACGAAATGCATTTTACACATATATTGAGATAGTCATACACGTTTTCTCCTTTAATCTAATGCTGTGAATTATGTGAATATCTTTTGTAATGTTAAGCCTTCCTTTCATTACCAAATAAATTCCATCTGATCATCTTATTTTACATTATTTATAATTAGTTAAGTTTATTGAAATATTTATTAAGATTTTCGCATTAGGTTCATGAAAGAAATTGTGTTAAAACTTTCTTTTCTTAAATTGCCCTTGTCTAAGACTGCACTAAATCCTAAAATGAATTGGCCAACTTTTCTTTTGTTTAGATCTCCAGAACTTTTGTACGGGGGCAATATCCTTCTCTTGCAGGTTTCATAAAACTATTTGGGTCTGGTACTTTTTTTTCTGAGTCAATTTTAAATTGATGTGTAAATTTCTTAGACTGTTATGGATATATTCAAGGTTTCTGTTTTTATTGAGTTTTGAAAAATTTCTTTTTCTAAGAAATTATCCACTTAAGTTTTCATGTATTTGGTATGAAGTCTATTTCTATTCTATTCGCATGACAGATTTAACATCTACTATATATTTATCCATGTTCTTTTCTTTGTTCCTTATAGGGTTTATACTATGCTTTCTTTTTTTCTCTTTGGTGAGGTTATTCAGAGGTTTATCGATATTACTAGTCTTTTCAAAGAACAGCAACAACAACAGAAATGTTCACAGTGATATTTGCGGGTAATTTCTATTATCTTCTTTATTTTCTTATGCATTTTACAAAATTTTCCCAATAAATGTATATTAACTATATGAACCTCCCCAATAATAACTGTAATAAAATTATACACTTCTTTAAAACAAAATAAAGAAATAAGTACTGAATAGGAGATTCATAACTGGTTGAATGACTTTCCCTAAATGGTATGTAAATAGTTTCATGATAAACTATAGAATGGTCTCTAGTGGCATGCATAAAGCCTTTCTTTTTTGGTTCTATTCTGAACATGTTTTAAATCATCAACTTTGATGATAATATATTAGACATTATTATGAGATTTACAATATAATACCTCTTGGGAAAATATTTAAAATATTGGATTTCAGATTTAGTATTCTCCAATTTGGACAGCAGAAACATTCTTTGCAGTAGTGCAAATGGCACTGTTAGGTGGTTGAATTAGAAACAAGCTGTCCCTTCCTCAAGATTCTACTGCCATTTGCCAGAAAATTGTAGTAATAAATAAATAACACTAAGATAACTACTAACATAAACGTGTTCCCTAGAGTTAGATAGTGCACAACCTGCACAAGAGTAAGGGGTGGCCCTTGGCCAGAAAGACATATTCATATCTATAAGATGAGATTTGATAAAGATAAATATACTATTCTACATTATGTTCAATCATCCAAGTGCAAAGTGCAGGGTGGGAAAAACATGTCAACATGATTTCATGTGAAAAAATGGCTCAAAAATTTTATTTGAGTGTGAGACAGGTTGGCATGGCTGCTAGACAAGCTAGTACATAGATAAAAGTAGGGTGCTCATATCCAAAGATTTTCAGTGGACACTGTGAAGTCTGAATTCAACTGAAATATTGTTCACACAATTTTACATAAGTTAAGAGGGATGTTGTTTGCCTTGGAACTAGATACAATTTGTCATCTGGCATGCTGAAAGTTCTTAAAGTCCTGTTCTTAGAGAATTGCCAATGCAACTAGGTCTTTTGAAGATGGAACAATGAAGACTTAGGGGCAAATAATAATTTTCATTAAACACCGAAGGAGTGCCAGGTGGAAGAGCAGTTAGATTTATTTCACATAGCTCTACATCCAAGTTAAAGGGAGGTAGAGATTTGTATGTACAATACAGAAGAATGTTCTGAAAAGAGTGTCAAGAACGGAAACTGGTACTGGGTGAAAATTCAGACAACCTTTCTAGAGGTCATTTGGTAATATGTACAAAAAGCCTTAACATTTTGCATACCCATTGGCCCAGCTTGTCTCCTTCCCGGAATTTCTACTGAATAAATAATTGAATGCTTCCTGAAGCATCTGTAACAGTAAAAGATTTGAATAGGTTATGAAGTAAAAGGAAAAGAAATGTGAAAAAAAACCAGAATGGGGGCAAAGAGAACTGGGGAAAGAGAATGAACTCAATGGAACAGAAACTACTATTATAAGTACAGGGATGGAAAGGAGAGTGAGGTATTATTAGAAAACTGCCAGTCAAAATAAGGTTGAATGCAGGCCACTGAGGCAATGGCCCAGTTTTTTTGTTAATTAGATGAGAGAATTGTGATTGCTAAAATAAAACTTAGATTGAGGATCTCTAGTGTAGTGAGGTCAACAAAAATAGCTAATTGGTGGGAAATTACTTTAGTCATTTGAAAGTGAAGAAACCTATTACTAAGGCTGTTAAACTGTTTGTAATGTAGAGAAAGAAAACGGCTTCATGCACAGATTATGTACTAGGATGCTACATCAACAGAGGGCTCCGGGATGTAGTGTGCTAAGGAAACACTTGCTTTAGAAGCGCGCCCTCCAGCTTAGACAACAGTCTAGACATTTGTGATTGTCTCCACCCGAAAAGGACATAAAGAGCAAAAAAAGTCTCTGCAGAATAATTATTCAAAGTTAGAATATTTAAGTTATTTGAAGATACTAAGATTTGCTTGCACTTTTCTTTTTGAATGGATGAATTCTAAGTCTAATAGTTGAAAATAATCTAACAAACACAGAAACTGATGGCTTTTCGTACCATCTCCATATAAAAGACACATCCAGTGCATATATATAGTGATCTCATTTAGCTGATATGTGCTGGATGGATGATTTCATGCATTTTCATATAAAGTTTAAAAAATGGTTAGGTTTAAAAAATATATCCCTTATTAGGCAGTAGAGTCTGCGGTAGGCAGAATAATGGCTCCCTCAAGATGCCGGTGTCTTAATCCATGGAATGTGTGAATATGTTACCTTACATGGCAAAAGGGACTCTGCAGATGTGATTAAGTTAATGATCTTGAGATGGGGAGATTATCCTTGACTACCTGAGTGGGCCCAATGTAATTACAAGGATCTTTGCAAGTGAAAGAGAGAGGCAGGAGAGTCAGAGAAGGAGACGGGACCACAGCAGCAGAGATAAGACTGAAGCAATCGACTCCAAAGATGAAAGAAGTAGCCAGGAGTCAAGAAAC
Source organism: Equus caballus (assembly GCF_041296265.1). NCBI lineage: Eukaryota > Metazoa > Chordata > Mammalia > Perissodactyla > Equidae > Equus > Equus caballus. Next base: position 52,433,107 of record NC_091691.1, read on the forward strand.
ACAGGCTGCCTCTAGAAGCTGAAAAAGGCAAGAAAATGGATTCTCCCTAGAACCTCCAGAAGGAACACAGCCCTGTTGATACGATGATTTCAGCTCAGTGAGATCCATTTCAGACTTCTGCCCTCCAGAACTGTAAGATAATAAATTTGTGTTGCTTTAAGCCACCAGGTTTGTGGTACCATTACAGCAGCCACAGGAAACTAATACAGATGCTGTAGGATTTCATTTCATCAAAAGCCTGACTAAATGAAATTGTGATCTCTAAAAGTAACTTCTGCAATCCCTCTTAAATCTGTTCTCTTGTTTCAATTCACGTTGCTGCCACCTGTTTTCAGGCTTAATAAAAATAACAGCATTTATTGAGGCATTATATAATGTCCCTTTTGCAAGCATTGTTCTACACCTTTTACATTACATTAACACATTTAATCCTCTTAAAACTCCTATGTGAGAGGTATTGTTCCTATCTCCATATTACACAGCAGGAGATCAAGAGAGAGGTTAAATAACTCACTCAAAGTTGCATAATCAGTAAAACACAGGGTTTGCACACAGCTGTCAGGCTCCAAGACTGTACTTGCTCTTCCTAGAAGGAACTTCATGGCCTTCAAATGGAACAGCTGTCAATGAGGGTACTCGCCTCACCAATTCACTATTTATATTGACTCTGTTGATAACTATCGTGGTAGAGAGAATTTTGGCTTCCAAGGTCTCCACCCCCTGGTGTCATGCCCATGAATATGTTATGTTTCATGGCAAAAGGGACTTTGCAGATGTCAGTAAAGTTACTAATCAATGATTTTAAAATAGGGAGATTATCCTCTACTAATCTGGATGGACCCAACGTAATCACATGAGCCCTTAAAAGAAGAGCTTTATGTTATGTATATTTTTACCACAATAAAATAAAATTTTTTGTAAAAAAGAAGAGTTTTATCCTGGCTGAGGGCAGAAGAAAAAGTCAGAGAGATGTGGCAGAAGAAGTCAGAGATTCAAAGCATGATAAGGATTCCATGTGCTATTTGTTGGCTTGCAGAGAAGGGACCTCAGTTGTACAGCTACAAAGAACTGAATTCTGCCATCCACCTGAATGTATTTGGAAGCAGAAACTTCCCCAGAGGCAGCACATAAGAGCCCAGGTCAGCTGCTACTTTTATTACAACCTTGAGTGGCCTTGAGCGCAACACTCAGCTGAGCCAGGCTGTGCCTGGACTTCTGACCCATGAGAACGTCCACCTTTCTAACCTCTTCTCCAACTGCTCTGCCACAAGACTCTGAACTAAGCTGGCTGCTGAGATAACTACTATGATGATGTGTACCCTATTTCTTCTTCTCTCCCTTCCTTGCTCTCCCTTGTGCCTTCCCTCTCTCTTGCCTGTGAGCCATCCATCCATCCACCCATCCATGCATCCATAAATGGTGTTTACTAGGCACTAAGTTAGGCATGTGGGACTCAGGGCTGAATTACAGAGAGATTAATAGACAATGGGAAAATGCTAAGACAAACCTCTCTCAATATGCTTCCATAGAAATGAAACCAAAGTTTCAGAGATATAGCATTTCAAGTGGGGATACCTCTCTTCTCGTCTATCCTTCCTTTCCTGAAGCCCAGGTTGGAATTCTTCTTCCTATAAACCCCAATAATCTGTGTTCAGGTCTTTTTATGCTTCTTCTTACTTTGCCTTGTATTTTATTTACCTAACTGTCTAGTTTCCCACCAGACTATAAACTCCCTAAGAATAGGAACTGTTTTACAAATCTTTGAATTCCCTTCTCCTGTTTGCTTCAACCCTTGCATATAGCACATCTTCTTTTTTTTTGTTACTTGAATTGAATTGATTACTCAGGAAAAGCTCCTTTACAGTAAATCCTATTACAAGGTTTACTTTACAGTAGAATCTCCAAGTTATAGCAGAGGATCTACCAATTTTAGGTAATATTCACCCACAATATTTACTCTTTAAAAAACAATTCTTCAAATTATTCTAAGGTTATAACCAAAAAGGCCTTTCTAATTAACTGTTGTAAGGAAAAAGGAAAGTCATCAATTTTAAGTTTTTAAGGAAAAAGCTACCTAATTTTAAAGATATCATAATTTAAACTTGTTAGCAGCTCTTTACCTCTTTCGGGGACATGATAAAAGTTAAGGACTTTTCTCCTAAGTAGGATGAACGCAAGCAGCCGTCCTCCCCAATTTTTTATGTAAGTTCACAAGTTCACTGACCCCCTGGAGTCCATTCTTGCACACCCTAAATGTCCACAGCCCCAGGTCAAGAACATTTGACTTAGGTTGAGGGGTACACCCTGCCTTTCTGCATTTGAGTTCTGCTCAAACGCCCACCCCACCCCTCACTCCACCAAACGCTCTTCTCAGGGCAGGATTACTTCAGAAGTCAGTCAAATGTGCAAGCTTGTCCTTCTGCTCCCGGGCTGCTCCAGCCCTATGAATAAGCTCCCCGTGATACCCTGGGCCTGGAAACCCTCCTCCTCTAGGGTCTGCTATAGGGAGCCCTCCCTTAATAAGCCTTTCTAGAAAGGGCTTCTCTGGAAAGTAAGCTTTTCCATGTGGCCTGCCACCTAGGGCATTTCTCTGGCTTGCTGGGCTGAGGCAATCTCTCTCTTTCGAGGCCTCAAACATGGCCAAGGACACTTGGTTTCAGAGAGCATGATGAGAAAAGACAGTTTTTAAGTTTGGTAGGTAAACAAATGAGGCCAGACAGCATGTTTTTGATAATACCTGTTCCCTTAAAACAGAAGATGACTTTAGAAAGTACATCCTGGTTATTATTCCATGAGACCTCTGACTATTAACTAAACAGGTAGTTACGTTTACAGTTCAGAATGGCGTGCTTAAGTCTAGCGTTGACACCTATAAGTCAGTACATTAAGTTTTTAGGGTGCAGCGGGAAGGTGTGAGACTCCCTCATCTCAGTGAATGGGGTAAAGTAAACGCTGCCCTGGATAACCATAGCGAGCACTGCAAGGCCTTCTGTAGAAAGCTCTTGCCCTTTGGTCAAAGGCAGAAGAATGTGAGCTGGGCAAAAGCGCTGCAGGTAACGAGCAAACCACACCTGCTGGGGGGGTAGGGGACTTGTCTGATTGGCACCAGCTGTGTGACTGGCTGTAGCAGATATTACTATGGCTTGCCATTTCTGAATCCATTTGCACCCAGATGCAGCTCCTAGAGGTGCCAAAACATTGTAATTTACAAATAAATGTGAGTAGGAGAAAAGTTTCGCAGACATCTTTCATAAATGAGGAAGAGAATCACAGATGAGGATTAGCATCTGACAGACAGCTTCAGCCCAAAGCTCAGAGAGTGTGAACGGAAGTATCATGCCAGGTACTGCCTGCTCAGCTAATGGCGAGTCAGGCACAAAATGCAGAGTAAGAGCAGCATAGGACTCCCAGAGGGGACAGCGCCGGGGCGGATGGGAAGATCAAGGGACACAGTGTTGTGATGTGCCCAGTACAATGCCCCACGTGTAACGAGTGACTGATAAATGGTGGGTGGGAATCTGGGCAAAATCCCAGGCGAGTCCTCATGTTTCCAGTGAAAAGTTGGTTGTACTTATTGAAAACTCGGTACTTTACAGGATTTACTCCTCAGAAGAACTCCACAAGGTGAGTCTTTTTGCAAATGAAGAAAGAGAAGTTGAGTGGTGGAGTGATATATTTAATGCCATCTAGGCGGTAAGTGGAGGAAGAGGTGTTCACACCGGGCAGCCCTCACTCTCACTGTGCCTCCCTGTGCCCATGTGGACACACAGAAAAATACCAGCCAGCTCGGACACCTCTAAGCACTGGGACATCACAACAGGATGTTACCTTGTCTTGGCAAAGCCCAAATCTCTAATAGAAGTCAATATATTAAAATGGACAAAAAACAACTACAGCAATGCTGTACAGAAGAACTTTGTATGACAATGGAAATGTTTTACATGTATGGTCCAATACAGCAAACACCAGCCACACATAACTACTGAGCACTAGAAATGTGGCTCCCGGGACTGAGAAACTGAATTTTAATTTTTATTTAACTTTAATTAATGTAAATTTAAATAGCCACATGTGGCTACCATATTGGACAGCATAGAACTAGATTATTTGATTTAAAAGGAACCCTAGGGGCCATGTGCCCTCATTTCACCAAATAGGGAAATTTCCTTTGCTCTATCCCTGACGTGTTCATCCAGCTTCTTGTTACACATTTTTAATAACAAGCATCTTTTCACCTTGCTTGAGATCCGATACCTTTGTTAGGAAAACTCTTCCCAATCTAAGAGTTGCATCCTCAAGTGTATGATCTGGGGATACAGTTAGGTTTTGGTGTAATAATAAACCTACTCATTATTCCTTGGGGCTATCTCCTGACTTGCCCTCTCTACTCTTCTCGTGCCTGTGAACCTTTAGGTCTCCAAGGGTGGGCCAGCTGCACTTCAATTCTCCGGGTGCACAGTACTGCACCGCCATCCACAGAATCTAGGTGATCGCATCCTGTTGGCCTGCTGCTGAGCTGAGCTGAGCCCCCAGTGCTGCATGAGCGTGAGGATGCTTTCCCTCACCAACAGTGCTCTGCCATCTGCTCAGATTGCTTCTCCAGGACCCGTCAGCCCTTCTGCCTCTGGGGCCAGCAGCTTGGTCACTGGGCTCAGGAGCCTGATGCCTCTCATGCCACTCTGGAAAGACCGTCCCTGCTCTTTCTCATCCTCACACCATTGCTTGTCCTTAGAAATGCCACATTAAGTTGAGAGAGTTAAATTGCTTGGACTTGGCCTCCAGTCTTGACCTCCAGACTAGGCTGTTTCCTTCATCTTCGAGAAAATTGAGTGTTTTAGAAAAAAATATTTCATATCATCTTATCACCTAGAGACGAAATCCTTCATTTACTTATTCTCAGCAGCAGGGTAGTCAGCTACCCGATCTGTTCTGTTCCTTTCTCTAAACTGGTCTCTCCCTTTCCCACTTTCATCTAGTCACCTCTCCTGGATTTCATTCTGGGTCAAACAGGTGCTGAATAAATCTTGGCTGAATTAAAGGCTTGTTGAGAATGGCAGTTCTATTCAAGCATTTAACAAAATTTTTCATTATACACTTATGGTCTAGATGATGCAAAGGGAATACATATTATGATAGTTGGATAGATTTATCACTGGTTGAAGCTAAGAAATACAACGCTACCTTCTATTCATCCATTACTATAATTAAACGAGATTAAATTGGTGTGGTTTAATTTTAGTGAATTCTTTCATTTCTTAGTTACTTACAAGTCCCTGTTAAGTGAATAATTAATACTTCATTCTTAGGCATGGGGATATTTGATAAAATATTGAAGCAAGAGAAAGTGGAGGCTGTGGAACATATTAAGACTGTATTCATTACTTTAAATTAACTTCATCTGGGCTTAAACAAAAAGGAGAGGGCATTAAAAGAGGGCTTGCTAGAATAGTGAATTATCTGCAATGAGACACATGTACATGAGGAAAAATCCAAAGTGAGCTGAGAAGAAGGATAAGGAAGACTACATTGACTTCCAAGTTCGTAACTGAGTATGGCACCTTTTATCCTGATGGATTTCAAAAGCCTGACCATTCTGTATTATTATCTATTATAGGAATTTAGTTTAAACTCTACTAACATTCCCTAACAGCACTATTTATTGGATATATGCAGCTGCCTCTAAGATAATATACACGAGAGCTCTGCATTGGATATTATGTGACTCACCTAATTCAGTTTATATTTTTATAGGTAATTAAGAAGCATTCTAAAGGTAGTCCTTTAGGGAAACATATCTTTTCTTTCTGACTTGGAGTGGTAATTTAATAAATAGTAAAATTGGTGAACTTTGCAAATATTTAGTTAACAATCTAGGATACATGGAGTTCATGCACCAAGCAGAATTCTGGCTCACAATATGCCTGAGAGATAACTATCCCAAAAGGGCAAAAAATAAAGTCATACTGACATAGAGGAAATGGGTTTGGGGATTCCTAGTTTAGTTCTTCATCATTTCAGTGAAATTATTTCTTATAGAAGCAAACATCTCCAAAGTAATCCAAGCAAAGGATATTAAATGGGCAGACAGCATTTGTTTGGACATAACCTTACAGTGTTATGAACAATGTTCTAACTACAATCAGGTTGGCAGTCTCAAGAGGTCAATAGTATTGTTTCTCATTGAAACAAACAAAAAAGCAAAAACAGCCTCGAGCGATGATTCTTTCATAGGCTGAGACATAATTTTCCAGTACATAAAATAATATTGTTCTACTACAATTTAACATTTTATATATCTGGCTTTGCAAATTAATCTCATATATTACTTGCTTTTTAACATGGCAACTTTCCAAACTGGATTTAGGTTTACACTTAATCATAGAGGTAGAATCTGTTGTTTAACTATAGTTAATCATTTTTTAAAATTCCTATTAAAATAAATTCGCATTAACAAACAATTCTTCAGGAAAAGGTCAAAGGGAATATTCACAAAGCAGAGGCAGCATGACATGGTGGAAAGTGAATAGATTTTGGAATCGGACCGATCAGGGTTTAAGTCTATGTTCTTAAGTTCTATGTTTCAGTTCTCTCAGATATCTGCTTATACTGACTGCGCATGTTCCCTGGAAGTTCATAAAGAAAGGCACAATGAGATGCACTCTCTAGAAGCTTAAGCAACAGACTAAGCCACAACCCAATTAGACCCAGTGAATAGAAGGAAAAGCAGGGGGAGGGGCCAGCAGCAGAATTTCTGGAGTTTACAGAACACCAAGGTTAATGAACACCTCGTGCTGCGTGACTGAGGACCACCAACAGATGGAGTAAGAGGAATTGAGCAAGACCGCCTGCTGTCTCTGCTTCTCCACCACTTTCTCTCTACAACTGAGGAGCCATGCAAATGCCAGTTAATATCCAGGCCTCCGTTTCCACATCTGTAAACTGGGTTTTGAATAACCTCCCATTCCACATTATAGAATAAAATAGCTACCTAAAAAGTAAGGGAAAGAAGAGAGAAGAGGAAGAAAGGAAAAGGGGAGAGTCCTGCGAAGCCCAGTTCTCTTTTGCTCAACAGGGTGAGGGTGTGGGAAGGCGGCAGCAGGAGGGAGCCTAGTTAACCTCACGTATGTGATTTCCAAGGCTGATGGCAGCGAGATCAGAGAAGGATGATATTAAGGTCTTGCCTGCCACACGTCCAGTCTTCCAGGGAATTCCATGATACCACTCTGGGAGACCTGGTGCTGTTGACGATGGGTGGGCACAGAAGACAAAGAGAAGGCAGGTCAGACAGTCAAAGCTCTCTGGAAGCAAGGACAGTTTGGAGGAGAAACGAGGAAGTAGTTTCAAATTTCCTATCATAGAATAGCTACAGAAACTGGTTACTAGATTTACCAATGGAATCTAATAAATAACAGCTGGCCTTGGGGGTTTTTTTAAAAAGCAATGTGAAAGGCAAAATATGTATCTTTAAAGAAGGCTGAGAACGCATATGAGATATTTTTGATTGACTGTTCAGTTCATGAGATCATCTGGCATGAAATAAAATGCTTCTTTTTTTCATGCAGTGATTGCCTAAGTTAAATATGGGAAAGCGACCTACACGACAATTTTCGGTTTGTGGATCTGATTTTTCATAAGCCTCACCACACACCCCTCACCAAGAGTTCTTGTTTCTGGTGGATTTGTTTCACCTCCTTTGTGAAAGCCTCAGAGAGAAGGCAGCAAGCAGGAAAATCTGCTATTTATAGACGTTTTTGACTAAAAGTGTCTGCTCAGCGTGCCATGGAATACTTCCAAGAGGTGGGAGAACAGGAAACTATCTAAAATCAACTAGAAGGCTGGAGGAGTGTTATGGGGGAAAGATTTTACACGGGAGTCATTTTCAGAAAGCTCAGGTTTCATTTGCAAACAAATGACAGTTACTTTCACTGACACCCCCTGAGTTACCCAAAAGCCAGCTAAACTTCTACTAGTTAAGGAGAGAAGAAAAAAAGACATGAATTCTCTGAGGATTACAAGTAACTGGGATCCTTTATGGGACTTAAAAGGGAAAAGTCCTGAGGAGTCTCTCTCTCCATACCTAATATTTACTACCGGGGTGGGGGGGGCACCCGTCAGGCTGATGCCTGTAGCAAACTTGGGTGAGCAGGCAGCCTTCTAAGTGGGGACTGCAGGTCCTGGGTGACCTAACAGGTGTCCTACTGTGCCCACAGGAGGATCTTTATCACCACTCCTTTCCACTTTTGTAACTAGACACAGCAAAACCATTTGCTCAAGTTTTCATAATTAAGTCCTAATTTTATTAAATGTAGCCCACTCTTCCCGTGACTTCTGATGGGCTTGGTTTTCACTGTTTTGGTGGCAGTGGGGAGGCATGTGAGGTAGGGAGTCTTTACCGGAAAGAGAGAGCTGACAGGAAGTGTGGGCTTCCATGGCTCTGTGGAGAAAACAGGTTCTGATAGAGAACTCGCTTCAATGTTCATTTGCTTTGTTTGAATTTCTACAGCCTTATAAGAATGATGTAGCTGGCTTCAGAGAATGGTGAGGATTAATCAGAGACCTTGGGCATGAGCAAAGAAGAGTGATGGACAAGGGCCTGTTGTCATCGGCTAGCAGCGGTGGAAGAGCTCCCACCTATCACAGTTGCCATGATGGAAACACACCTCAGAGAACCTGGGTAAGCCAAAACAGGTGATGAGGAGTCCCCTATAGACAAGCCTCATAGCTGCTGCTGTTAATGAAACTGTCCTGTTGACTTACCAAAGCTGCCTGGAAGAAGGCAGCCGGCTCTGGACAGACTCAAGGCATGAAAACAAACGGAGGTTTTATCTGAACAAACTAAAGCTCGAGGAGGCCAGAAGAACTGTGTTCCATCAGTAAATACTAAGCCCTGGGAAAACCTGACCCACTGACGCTGAGCTAGCAAAACATTGACCCTTTGTGATCTTTTTACCTGCAGACAAAAGCTCTACGTGTTTAGTTGGCACATGGGATGAAGAAGCCTTAAACCTACACTGTGACAAAGACCTGTTGTCATTTGACACTGGGAGAGGGCTTTCCTTTACCACGGAATCAGATATGCTGGTTTAAAAAAGATTAGATCAAGAAAAATGTAAAAGAAAAAGTGATGTGGTACATGAAAGACACGAAGAAGAGGGGAAGCATCTGAGGATGTGTACATTCAAACACTTCACATGATGGTTTTCACTTACTTCCCAAATTTGAAATTAAATTTTTTTCTAAGACCTGAGCAAACACAAGAGTCACGTCGTTATGCCCATTTTACAGACATAGAAATGGAAGCACTAAGGAGAAGGAGTTGAAAGTCAGCGGCAATGTTAAAGCCAAGGGACCCGATGAAGCTCATTTTCATCTTCTAGACTCTACTGCCTCCTTCAGCAGATAAAATAATATAGTCTGACGGTTACCTAACAAAATTGGGTTAGAGTGCGGTTCTTGGATTGATCTCTGTATCAGAATCATCCCAGGACTACTGAGTCAGACTCTCTTGGGTTGATGCCAGAAATCCTCATTTCTAGACACTCTCAAGGTGATTCCTGCAGACAGAAATTTAAGGAACCTCTGCCCTAAATATTCCATGATAGAGCAAGTGGCCACACAGACATATGATTCTATACATGCAGACGAATGTGGTATTATTATGCTAATTTTTACCCACATGATGCCACCATGTAATGCTTTGTTCAGCATTTCCAACTTTACAACTAGATCTTTCCAGTTACTCACTTTTTAATTTCAAAAGCAATGACCAAGAATACTCAGTTGACCAAGGAAAGACCTCTTATGACCTGTAGCCCTTGGTATCTCCTATGCTCCATTCCTTTCAGATTTTCAAATCTGAAAAGTTGCCCTGATTTAATATATTTGGTCTTATTGTTCCAATATATTTTCTTCTACATGTCACTATAAATTCTATTTTTGACTTTGGAAAATATGGTTACGGCTATGTTAACAATTTTTATTCTAGGCAAGTGAGGTGAGAGGTGAGGGGAGCTGGCTGCCAAGAGAGTGAAAGATGCCAGAGAGAAGTGGTTGTCTTCATATCCGGTCTCAGGGCTCTGAGTGTAGGGCCTAAAGATCGCAACTCCAAACATGGAGCAGTGCCACTCCATTTGTCCTCCTTTGGAATGTGGTTTACTCCTAATGAGACCACTGGGATGCAGGAGGGACTGACAGGGATAACAGGAGAAACATATCCATTTCCTTTTTTTAGAAGTGACAAATACTACCCTGCCATTTGTAACCAGAGAATTACAAATTGCAGGTAATTATTTAATTCACAACTGTCTTCATCTGTTGTGAACATTTTCAGCAACAAATATGCTTCAAATCTGACTTTCAGATCAGTTCTTTTCTCCCTTTGCCTACTTGTGCCTTGACCCTATAGACTTAAAAGGATGTAGCAAGGGGCTAGCCCGGTGGTGCAGTGGTTAAGCGAATACATTCCGCTTCAGTGGCCCGGGGTTTGCCCGCGTCGGATCCCAGGTGCGGGCATGGCACTGCTTGTCAAGCCATGCTGTGGTAGGTATCCCACATATAAAGTAGAGGAAGATGGGCACGGATGTTAGCTCAGGGCCAGTCTTCCTCAGCAAAAAGAGGAGGATTGGCAGCAGATGTTAGTTTAGGGTTAATCTTCCTCAAAAAAAAAAAAAAAAAGGAGGTAGTAAGAATGGGTAAGCTAGTCTTTGAAAAGAGCCTTAAAGGTTTTCACAATGTGTAAGATATAATGGAAAAAAGAAGAGGGCTGTAGCTGGGCAGCGAGCAGCTCATCTCAGCCTGCTGCTGACAAGATGATGGATCTTGTATGAGTCAAGGTAACTCCTTCGTGTTTATTTTTCTCACTTTTAGAAAGAGTGGGTTGGACTAAATAATCTCAAATAATTCTTGCATAAAGTGATTATCAGAGGAGAAATAGGCAGGTAGAAAGATGGTATGTCCACCTTGCAGGGAGACATTTGTGAACGAGATGGTTTACCAGATGGCCGTCCAATGAGGCGATTCTAGAATGCTAAAATTGTCATTTTTTTGAAAAACAAAAAACAGAACCTGTGTGGTCCTTTCATTGTACACCTTAAGGTTTTAGAGACCTGGACAGGAAAATCAGGGAGGAGTCAGAAAATCCTGCAGGTTTATGTTAAACAGTGGTTAAAAAAAAAATAAGGGAAGCAGAAGTCATTTCCTTCCACTGTTTAATGTCTCTTTGTATGAGAGAGATTTATCCTCACACCAGAGATGCAGGACACTTCTAACTGGTTTATACTAATGGCTTGAGATCAAGTTCAATATAATCATTGTAAAAGCAAGGTAATGAGTTTTCTAGCGGGATATGTGAAAAACTATTTCCCACTTTATAGTCATTCTTCTTACATGGACTTTGTGAAAAGACACACTTAAAATTGATCTTATGTCATGAATCAGAGATCAAAGAAAGCATATGTATAAATACATATTTTAGAAGTATCGGTGTAGAAATGCCTATGCAGATGTAACATGTATATATAGACCTCTACTCATGTGCACAGAACACAGTAACCCTAACATGTGTATACGGACCTCTACACATGCACACAACATCCAGTAACCCCAACCTGTGTATATGAACCTGTACATGTGTACACAGCATCCAGTAACCCTAATCTGTATACATGGACCTCTACACATGCATACAACATCCAGTAACCTCAACCTATATATGCGGACCTGTACACAAATACACAGCATGCAGTAACCCTAACCTGTATATATGGACCTATATACAAGTATACAGCATGCAGTAACCCTAACCTGCATATATGGACCTGTACAGGTGCACACAGCATACAGTAACCCTAACCTGTATATATGCACCTGTACACACGCACACAGCATGCAGTAACCCTAACCTGTATATACGGACCTGTATACACGCACACAGCATGCAGTAACCCTAGACCCCACAACATTCTGCTTCATAGATAGTTCTGTCATACCACAAGCCTGAATTTTGTAGGAAGTTTCCTAAATCTGTGAGGACAATGGGTAGAAATTCCAATTGATAGAGAATAGTGACCTAATGTACATGAAAGAAAAGATCTACCTATCTAGAAAACTCATTTTGCAAATCTAATTAGAAGTCTCTTTATCTTAGAAATGGAAACAAGGCAGCATATTGCTAAACTTCAGCAAATTAAAAAAAAATCCCAGTTTTTAAAGATAGTCCTATATATTCTTATACTTAAAGGACCAGAGAATCATAAGAGGTCTTTCCTTGGTCAACTGAGTATTCTCCAGGAAATAAAAGAATTAAAAAATACAATAAACAATTGGTCAAAGGCACAGAAGGAATAGATAATATGCTTCTCCTTACACTATATTCCCTCCTTTATGTGTAACAGTAATTATTTTCTTCTTTATATCTTTACCTTTTAGCTACAAATAGAGAGGACTGGGTCGAAGGAAAAGAAATCATCCACTGAAAAAAATTAAAGCACCCTCAATTGTGGTTTCAGTCTAAGAATTTATAAAAACACTTAAATATGCATTAAAAAAATAAGACAAAAAAAATTTTCCCTGTGCCAAATGTGTTGCAAATGGCAGTTAGGAGGGCCAGAGCCTGCTGGAGGGGGATGAGGGAAGATGGTGTTGAGAAGCAGATAAATGAGCCCCAGAGGTGAAGTTACACATGCTTGTTATTTTTATCCAAAGGGAAAAGTTACGGGTTCAAAATTTCAGATGAGTAATGCAAATCGTTGTGAGGTCATATAACTTTTCACGGATCTTATTAAAAATAACCTGGTTTTACCTGAAAAGGCCAATTTTTTTTCTCTACCAAGTTTCCCTAGCAAATGACAGAATAAAATCTGACTGTTAAGGGATACTAGAGGTTGAACCAAATGAAGTTTCAGATTTCAACTGTTTAGATCTATAAAAATACAATTTCTCCATGATTCAGCTCCATATCAATGAGGTCTAGGGCCAAGGACCCTAGCAATACACGCTTTTCCAAAAATGAGAAAAATGATACCAAGCTTAATTAAGTAAAAAATTTCTTCCACTGAACTCTAAATTCACAATAATCCAGTAACAGAGGGTGTTGCCTTTGAACCTAACGCCAAAATGATTAAAAAAAAAAACCCTAATCTAGTCACCAAATCAAAGTCAGCTTGACCATATTGCACACATTTTTTATTGGCCCCTATACAACCTCAAATAAAAGATCAATGTATTCTACCATTCAAAAATCACTGTTTGTGTCAAGTTGTGTAAAGCCATGATTTCAAATGGACCAGAGATTGTGGATGGATCTTTTTCTACAAAGTGGTCAATGATTACCTTCAATTCCTGTCTTTAACTTGCACTCACGCAAACTGTCCTCTAAGGAGAATGGAGAAAGAGGAAACAGAGTCCACTGGCCACTAAGAAATCCAAGGCTAGTTTTTCTCTTTTAATCTGTGTTAACCAATGCTATTAGTAGCCTTCCATTAGTAGACTGGACTCGGTGGGATCAGAAAGCATTTGTTATGAAACCTTTGTGGCTAACCAAGTACTTCTGGTGTTGTCGAAGCTGTCTTCAGAATAATGAAATTGCAGACCAAGAATAATAAAGTTTCTTTAACAGCTTTCAAGAAGGATTTCCTATTTCTTTTTGATCTTCCTGGTCCTACCACTGGCTCCTTCTGGACCCCTGCTTTCTCACAGTGCTTTGCCAATTGTCTCTCCTCCTCCCATTAATCAGATATGGACAATCATGGGAATTAGAAAGAATTAGTGAGAGAATTACCAAGATTTAGCTGCTGATCTCTGATTCTACATTCAAAGTCAGCATGAGGCAGGAGTAATCTCAGTTTTCTATCAATGAAAGGGAACATCTCCAATAAGATCAGTGATAAATAGGGAGACGATCGTGAAAGCCAGAGAGAAAACATAGTCAAGAATTTGTCTTGCTGGATTATTAAGGAAATTTAAATTAAACATAAAGAAAATCATCACTGTGGTAGATGGGGTTTAAAAAAAAAAGGCAGCAAGGAAACATCACAAGCAGAATTGCTCAACACTGTCATACATTTTACACAAAGTAGTTTCAACTGATTTAGCATAATTTAAATTGTTCAAAAACAAGAGTAAGGAAAACAACAGCCAGGGAAAGAAAATCCCCACTGGGCAAAGACTGAAATAATCTAAAACAAAATTTTGAAAAATAGTTGTACCTGCATCAGAAAAAATCCTGGGTTCATGCTTGTTATGAATGATTCTTCAGTGATCTTTTCTGGAGTCTTATTTAACCAACAGACCAAAAAAAAAAAAAACCACCCCCCAAACCCAACCATCCAGAAATTTTAATTTTGCAAAGGAATAGTAAGCATTCAGAATTCTTGTCATGGAAAACGACTGATCACATTTCAAGCATTAGCCATATAATATCCTATAATAGCACCTAGCACCTTGCATCCTCTGTGTCAATTAAAGATTTTATGAAGCCCCCGTGGGGACACAGATTTGTAGGTATCTGATGTCTCAACCTGGTTTCTTACCATCTGCACACACATTAGTTTGTTAGCTCTTTCAGTCTTACTAGCCATTCTTTAGAGAAGAAACACAATAACAAAAACTATCCTCCTTCCTCCCCCAAAACCACCCAAACCAACAACACACGATCACCAAGTACAAAGTAATAAAAGAGTTGTACCCAAACCTGGTCAGTCCTGCCATTTCTCGAAACTTGCACACAAACTGAAGAAACCCACTCAGCCTTAAAAAGGTCGATCATTTTGGTCTCCTAAAATTTCATCTCTGAGAGTGCTTTCTTTCTCGGTCTCTGTCTTGCTCTCTCTCTCCCTCTCTCTCTGTGTTTGTCTCTACTTCTACCGGAGAGCGTTTTGTTTCCCTTTTCCTGTTTCTGCTGCTGGATGAATGCAAAATACGTGATTTGAAGGGATTTTTTTTTTAGGTTAACAGTTGGAAATCTAAAATCTTGCTCTTCTGAATGGCTTTATATGCCAGTCACTCAACACAGAACATTTACATAAAGAGGTATACACAGAATCAAGAATGCTGCTTTTGTAAAGCAAAAACAAAACAACAACAAAAACTCCTTTCAACCCCTTCCTATTTTGTTTACTTACCCTGAGATGTGCCATAAATGCTTTATTCCAAATGTATAAAAGCCAGCCACATCTCAACTGAGAATTAGACAGTTTTAACGTCTTCAAATCCATATCCCTGCTCCAAACTCCGATACAGACAGTCACTGGCAGCGGTACAATAGTTCTAAACAGCAGACATCTGATTCTTGACATTTAAAAATAACAATATTGGGGGAAAAAAGTGAGCCTTTTTTTTATTAACTACAAACAGCTTGTGAGTGAGCACATATCACCAATGGACTGTAGTAACTTGCAATGATTTCAAGCTACAGTTTTTTATTTCTAAAGTAATGTCAGACAAATACCTATAGACCTCTCATTTTCTATAGAATCACGGCAATGACCTAAATTAAATGAATTCCAAGTGATAATTCTACAAAGACAGAATCAGAACTTTGCTAGCATTTAGATTCAATTATTGGTGAAAATTATTTTAACCTTTGTTCAGTCTTGAATGAAATTAAGAACATATCAGTCATTCCACTGCAAGCCTAAGAGGGATCACATTTCATATACATGCCTTCTTAACCGCCTGCACACATATGAGGTCAAATGAATGCATGGATTTGCTACAGAACAAAACAAGTAATAAAATGAAAAAAATGCATTTATTTCTCTCTTTTTTTGGTGAGGAAGATTCACCTTGAGCTAACACCTGTGCCAATTTTCCTCTATTTTGTGTACGTTGGATGCCACCACAGCATGGCTTGATGAGCACTGTGTAGGTCCACACCCAGGATCTGAACCCATGAACCACCAAAGTGGAGCATGCAAACTTGACCACTACACCACCAGGCCGGCCCCCATTTCTTTCTTTCTTTCTTTTTTTTTTTTGAGGAAGATTAGCCCTGAGCTAACATCTGCCGCCAATCCTCCTCTTTTTGCTGAGGAATATTGGCCCTGAGCTAACATCTGTGCCCATCTTCCTCTAGTTTACATGTGGGACGCCTGCTACAGCATAGTTTGATAAGCGGTGCACAGGTCCGTGCCTGGGATCCAAACCGGTGAACCCTGGGCCACTGAAGCAGAGCGTGTGAACTTAACTGCTGTGCCACCAGGCCAGCCCCCTATTTATTTATTTATTTATTTATTTATTTTTAAAAGATTTTATTTTTTTCCTTTTTCTCCCCAAAGCCCCCTGATACATAGCTGTATATTCTTCATTGTGGGTCCTTCTAGTTGTGGCATGTGGGACGCTGCCTCAGCGTGGTCTGATGAGCAGTGCCATGTCTGCGCCCAGAATACGAACCAACAAAACACTGGGCCGCCTGCAGTGGAGCACGAGAACTTAACCACTCGGCCACAGGGCCAGCCCCCAAATTATTTATATTTTTGAAGCACACTATAGACTTAGATCTGGGGTCAAGTCTTAGCTCTCCCACTTACTATCTATGAGTTACTGGGAAAATGATTTAATCTTCTGTGCCTCAGTTTTGTCATCTGTAAAAGTGGAATAAATAGTAACACTTTACAAGGTTGTTTCAGGTACTAAATAAGATACCATATGGTTTCTGTCACATAATAGGTTTCTTACCTATGCTACTTCCTCCCTCTTTTATATTTGGAGTGAGTAGGGATTGAAAAAGGTAAATGGGAAGAGTCCGGGCTTTGGAGGCAGATACTCAGTTTGGACCCACCATGTTGCCATGTACTAGCTGTGTGTCCCCGGCCAAGTTACTTAACCTAATTTACTAAGTCTCAGGGTTTTTTTTTTCTTTGCTGAGAAAGATTCTCCCTTAGCTAACATGTGTTGCCAATCTTCCTCTATTTTGTATGTGGGATGCCGCCATAACATGGCCACTGAGGAGTGGTGTACGTCCATGTCCAGGAACCAAACCCGGACACTGAACCCAGGCTGCTGAAGTGGAGGGCATCAAACTTACCCACTAGGCCACTGGGGCTGACCCCTAAATCTAAGTTTCTTCAACTGTAAAATATCTCATAGAATTTTAAAAAGAAAATTAGATAACATTGGAAGAACATCTACTCTTGGGAATCATTTATTAAATGAGAGTTCCACGCCTTACAACTCTCGAAAGTTGCTCTAATTAGCACTCTACATGTGTCACTTGGGAGTTTTAAGATATGGACTGAAGAGCACAGGCCGCCTAGACCAAGTGCCTCACTTTACAGCAGAGAGAGGAGACCCAGAGAGCTGAAATGATGGTTCCAAACCACATCACGAGTTATAGAGAGTGATCACAAAGTGGCAAATAGGGACTAGAACACAGATCCTCATATTTAAAGTTCCATGCTTTGTCCACTAAACCCTGTGAGGTTGAAGTTGAACACACCCAGTTTCACTATTACTTTGTAATTAAGGCAATACAACTGAAAAAAAAAGCATCTATGTTCCCAAGTTTGCTTCTAAGAATAAGTTTTAAATGAAATCATCCCATGGGAGCTGGCAGAGGCAGGCCACCTGTGTCTTCCCGAGAAGAGCTTCGGCAGGCTGGCAGTCTCCCTTTCCTACAAAGCAAGAAGGCGGCTGGAGAGAACGTCCACTTCTCAGGAGTTCCCCTTCTCCTCCCCCCCCCCCACCCCCCCGTAAACGTCCAGCTCCTTTTGTTTCTTTAGAGGAACTCTTCAACCTGGCACGCTGGGTGGGAAGAACACACTGTTCTGCATTTAGTTTACTTGCTAAACATACTACCTCCCCACATTGAAATAGCGAATTCTTTTTCAGCCTGAAAGCCTGGCACAGAATAGGAGCTCAATAAAAGTCAATATTTGTTAAAGAAGGTGTGCCTTTGAGCTAAGTTTATATTCAGTGTTGAACTAGCTTGGTTTAGGGTTCACTACTGCCCAATGTAGAATAGAAAATAATTTTTTTCAATCTTTCCATAATTTCAGAACTAAAAACAAAGGTACTTTGGGTATCAAAGTCAGATTAGCTATTACTCTGGGGAGGAAGGGAAAGAAATGGGACTGAAGAAGCTACACATGTGATCCATTGTAATTAATGTTTTCTTTCTTTTTTTTTTTGAGGAAGATTAGCCCTGAGCTAACTACTGCCAATCCTCCTCTTTTTGCTGAGGAAGCCTGGCCCTGAGCTAACATCCGTGCCCATCTTCCTCTGCTTTATACGTGGGACACCTACCACAGCATGGCTTGCCAAGCGGTGCCATGTACGCACCCGGGATCCAAACCACAGAACCCCAGGCGGCCCCTAATGTAACAGAACGTGCCAACGTAACTGCTGTGCTACTGGGCCGGCCCCTAATGTTTTCTTTCTCTAGTTGGGTGACATATAAATAGGTGTTTATTTTTTTCTTTATATCTTTCTGTAAGCCTCAAATATTTCATGTAAAAAAACTGGCTTAAAAGAAGATAAATAATTTGAAAATAGAATTTCCAAATCTTTATGATATGAGATCCAATAACGCTACTATACTAAATCCCATTAAATCTTCCGAGCTTTTCTTCTCATTTTACCGAAGAACTTTAATAATACTATGTTTACTTTAAAGATGATTTTTCTCCTTGCTCACCATTTTCATGCCCTTGGTTCCAGGGCTGTGCTGGGGTGTCGTGGACAAAGGTCTTTTGCATCAAATAGATCCAAGTCTAAACCTCAGGCCTCTAACTTACTGGTCACGTGGCTTTAAATCACTTGATATTTAAGGTTGGTCCTAGTTCCATGGGGGGCATCCTTCTTTAATCTGATATGTCTCATCTCATCTTATCACTACTTATTAAAGTCCAGGGCTTGGTTTTTTGTTTTTTTAAAATTTCTCTTGTTTTTGCCACTTATCATAGAACCTTCATAGAAGAAATGTATGCTACTCTAGGGTGTCTATCTCATTACCAATCTTTTCTTCAAGACAGATATTTTTGTCAAAATACTTTATCCTCAGCGGTGGATGAAATTTACGTGCTTAAAGAATCTGTAAAGCCTTCAGCTGTAACTCTTATAATGGTCATTTCTATAAATTAAGAGACTTCGGCTCCAGTCCTACCTCTGCCACATAGTAACAGTGTAACCACCAAGCCATTGCCTCTCTTTGAGCCTAGTTTTTTCTATGCTAAATGAGGAGGTTGGATTAGATGCTCCTTAGCTCTAAAATGCTAACAGTTCTTGATGACTTCTAGTGAATCAGGCAATACCACCTCCAGTGGGACATGCTGACCATGTAATTGTGTGTTGTTTGTGAAAACTATCCACACACAGGTGGCTTCTTCTAGACTCTGGGAATGGGCTCTGGCACTGTCCCTGCTCACTGACTGCCAGCCTGGAATATTCTCAGGGCTGGGTGGAGGCATTCTCACGGGAGCCAGGTTGGTCAGGAGGAATAAAAGGGAACAAAAAGATGAACTCAGCGCAAAGACTTTTTTCTTGTATTTGTTCTCAAGGTGAGAGTGGGAAATGATTATGTCACGCTTTTTTGTCCAGCTAAAACTGTTTTTAAAAGATGGGGAGAACGGAGGAGAACAGAGAAAAAGACACTCTGAAAAGGAAAAATATGAGGGTCCTTTGTATGGAGGATCGTGTGTTGCGAAGACTAGAGGGAGGAGATAGGGAAGAAAAGAACTCCTCCCCGGATATTTTTATCCAGGTGAAATTTAGTTTAAGTGAATTGAAGGGCAGCTGGGAAAAACACAAGCAGACAGTGGAAGGGGAGGATAGGCCTGCCTTGGGTCTCTAAGTGTGTGGGATTTATACGCTGACACTAATTGTATTTTATTGCGTGGATGCTTCCCTCTTCTTTTCCTCCTCTTCTCTGTTGCCCTGAGTCGCAGCAGCTGTGTTTGTCAGGTCCCCAAAGCGGCTGATCTCCACCTCCTCAGGGCCCAGGCATTATCCCAATTTCCTGTGTTCCAGGAGTGGGGGCTCGAGTGAGGGTGTGGTTAGCGTTGGCAATGATGACAATTGCGATAGTGAAGACGTAGATCAATTCACCCAAACTAACAGCTTCAGGATGAATTTTACAATTAAAAAATAAAACAAAACAACTTGGGATAGATCCAATTAAACTCTTTCCAAAAGTCAAAAGATTACTGTTGACTTTTGTAAAAAGGTGGATTTATTTTAAAATTCTGTGTAGACTCTGCTTTTTTAGCCTCCCTATCCCACGATCCCTGAGACAAAGAAGGATCACAACACATTAATAACTCCTTGCCTTTATGTAGGCGTGCTTTTCAAAGCACTTTTATATCTAGTATCTCGAGATAACTGGACGAAGTTGGTAGAGTGTTTGTTTCCTGATAGAAACACTTCGCCACAGAAATGCTAAATAATTTGCTCAGGTTCATGCAGACAATTCATAGTAGAGCCAAGACTAGGACCCAAGAGAGACACCATGCAAATAGCAGATACAATTTCTAAACATCCGTCACTCGACATAAGTGGTACCTGAAGGTACTGGCAGGAGCGTTCTTGTTGACACGACTCTGACTTCACCATGGCCTGGTCCATGTTGACCGAGGCTTTCTGGTAAACCTCCCGGGCTCGGCTCACCGTCAGGGTGGAGGACCAGGCGCTCTTCTTCAAGAGCGGTGCGTCCAGGTTGACGGGCAGGTTGGCGCAGGTGGAGCACTTGACGTCGTTGTTACTCCGCGAGGCCTTTACCGCCTGCTCGCTGATGGTGTTGTAGGCCTCCATGAAGTACTGCGAGGCAGAGCGGTCGGGGCACCTGCCCATGGTCATCACGCCCGAGGGGCCGTGGTAGATGCACATGTCGCCGTCCAGGTTGTCATCCGAGCTCCACCAGCCCGGGGAGGTGTTGGGGCGGGCCTTGGGCTCCGCGCGCCGCTCCTTGCTCTTGCTGCGCTTGCCATATCTCACGGTCTGCGTCTCATCGGGGCTGGCTTTGCCCCCGTTGACGCTGCCCTTGGACGGCCCCTCCAGGGAGTGTGACTTGGTGAAGAGCTTCTGGACCGAGTGGACCAGATGGCGTATGCGGCCGGGGCTGTCGCTGCGGTGCTCCACGGCCGTGCGCTTGTACTGCAGCGTGTGGTAGCCATCCCGGTTGAGCGGCAGCTGCCTCTCAAACTGGTCCAGGAGGTTGGCGGGAATGCGATTGGCCTTGGTGGCCAGGGTGCGGGGCACCAGGGCGCACTCGTCCTTCAGCTCCTGCTGCGAGTTGTAGTGCCTGCGCGGGAAGGTGCTGCTGGCCAGCGGGTCGCTGAAGGGGCCCACGCACTCGGCCTGGAAGGAGTTGCGCTGCGTGTAGTAAGGATGGTCCGCGGGGTGGTGCTCCACCGGGCTCAGCAGGTATGGCTTGCGGTCCGAGTGGTGCGACAGCGAGTCACAGGCAGAATCACAGGCGACTCCGTGGTGATGGCCGCGGCTGCCCGATAACCCTTTCATTGCTGATGGGGCACAACTGCGGGGGTCATGGACACCCAGGGGTTAGGTTCCAGACCCGGCTCCCGCAAAGACCTGGGGGCAATGAAGAACAAGAGGGGAAAAAGGTTAACGCTCCCCTTGGTAAATACATACCGCTGTTTTTTGTATGTACTTTCTGCTACTGTGTTCGTTTTCTGGCAGAAGAACTCATCACTGTTCCTAAAGCTTTAATGCCTCGGTGGAAGAGCTCTATCACCTCTGAAGGGTGGGAAGCCGACTCCAATCAGACATGGGGAGATGGCAGCGGTGAAAGCTAGCAAATCTGGAAAAGAAAACTATCAGAATATAAAAATCGCTTAAAAATTATTAAAGAAAAACTCCCTCTCCCTCCCTGATTCCAATAAGCATCTTTCCCTTGCTTCTCTGTTTTTCTTTACTCTATGTTCACCATAAAGCTAGCACACGTGCAGGGCTGTTTCTCTGGGAAGCCTTTGCTGACCCGCGCCCCTTGCAGAGAGAATTAGTTCCCCTCTGTTTCTAGGCATGGAATCCTTTGTCTCAGGCATTCTCCTGGTAAGTTCCTGGCAGGCCAACTCCCTCTTAGTCACCTTTATATCCCCCTACCTAGCACCAGGCCAGGCATGTAAATACACAGCAAGCACTCGTGAAATAAATATGAGTGGAAAAAAATAAATAAGAGGCTACTGGCACCTTATAACTTGACTTGAGGATGTATCTATCTTCTGTCACATGCTTTCCCAGTTCTGTAGTAAGGATTACAGCACACAAACAATCCCCTCATGGTTAATTAAGACTTGAAAAAAGTAACAGTGTGGCAAATCAGTCAGAGCTGCCGGGAAGATCTGCCCCTGTATTTCTGTCATGGGAGGGAAAGAGCTTCCTCTCAACAAATTGAGAGCACTCACCGAGAAATAAGCTCAAACTGGCTAGTTTGACTATCATGGCATCTCCTCCGCCTGGATTAAAAGATTCTGCTTAAATGGTTTAACTAAAACAACTGCAACAAAATAAAATACCCACACATGGACATGGACTTCTGAGGGGTCAGGTCTTGTCTATCCCATGGGACGTGCTGTACGTGGGAGCTCCTGACAAAGATGAGAATCTCTAGCCATGCTTTATGAAGCTCCTTTCTTCCTCCTACTCTCTCAGTTTCTGGATTAATAGCTTAGGAAAACTGATGGGAGGTTTTCATCACTGGAATCTTTCGAAATTGGTTAGCTAGTAAATTATGAGCTCCTTGAGGGTAGAGACTATGTTTGACCCAGCCTGTGCCCAGCAAAGTGCTTGGTTGATGGTGAGAACTCAGTAAAATGTTTATTCAATGAATTAAGGCATTGATGCAAAATTTCCCAAAGTGGTCCATTCTGTAGTTCAAGTCCCATCGACGGAGTGGAAAGATGACTGTGTGACAAGGGAAGGGTCAAAGAAGGAAGGGACCGAGCATCTCACAGGTGTTCTAGGGACCAGTAGTTTTCAAGGCAAGGCAGGAGGCAGGCAGGTGAATGCTCCCTCTGCCACCCATTAGCCTCCACAACCCACCAGAGACTATCCCACTTCTTGAAGTTCTGAAGTGCTACCTGCCTTGACTGTAAAGGCTGAGGAGTTTGCCTTCCTGGGGACCACAGGATGTCTAGACAAAAGACAGTCTATTTGAAGGAGAGAAATAAACTGACACCTGAAGAGACAAAAAGGAAAGCAGGACTCATGATACCTGTGGATCAGGAAGAACCTATATATCAAAGCTTGCCCACTGAGGAGAGACTAATGAAACAGGAAATTTTAGCATAAAATACCTTAGGACTGCTTTGCATGAAGTTATGATCCCAAGAGTGGGCGGTGGTAAGGAGGGACGTAAGAGGGTTAAATATGTATTTTTAACAAAACTGTGGCACAAACCAATTTAGATGGCAAAATCCACTGCATGAAGAAGTCTTTCTATAAAACAGCTCCCATTGAAGACATTTTTGCCTTTTAAAAAACAAAAACAATCCAGTTGGATTATAGTGACGTAAGTATTATGATTACACATAATAGAACATCAATATATGAAATAATCCTTCAAACTTTCCTTCCGAAGCAGCTTGGTCTTGGGTAGATATTTTCTGCTAAATGAAATGTGAAACTGGCAAGAGCCAAAAATGTAAATTACATACACTCCAAAATGTGAAATATTATTGAATTATATATTCAATATTTAGTTATCTCTAATATGTGAACAGCATTTCATGAGAGATGATGTTACCTGAGGACGAGCAGAGCAAATGAAGAGCCTTTTTAAAGCCATTAATAATGAATTAAGTTAAATGATGTAACAATATCATTTTTGTAAGTTACACATACACAATGTGATTTTTACTAAAACTAAAGTGGGCTATTTATATTACAAGCACTTATATTTTCTTAGAGCATAATAAATTGCATCAAGGATAAATAAGTTACCTTTCCTCCTTCTTTACTTCATGTTGTAAAAGGATATTGACATCTTGTCCTTTTCCTCTACAATGTGGGCAAATAAGGTCATGAAAAGAATGGTCATAAGCATTTCCAAATGCTCAAGCTATCTTTTTGGTTAAGGCCAAATGAATGACTTAATATCCTGGCCCTTTCTATAAAAAAAATCTTACACTCTCTTCTACCCTCTTGTCACTATAAAAGGAAAGTAGATCAATTTGTAATTATAAAATAAAGCAACACATTTGGTGACATCTTGGTGAGCAGGGGCAGATGATCTAAAACCCTCAATGGATTAAACAGTTGCTGGTGGCATCTCCCATGGAGGTCCTGCTCTTCCTTCTGGCATTCTTCATTTTCCTCTTTCCTCAATCTTCAAATCCCTTTCCAGCACCCTTCTTTCTGCCACTTATTTTTTTTTATTGTCTCCTAATTAATGTTTATGAGTGGCATCCATGGACATCAGTTGCTCTAGGCTGTGGTGTCACTAAGAGCATCCCCAGGAAGAATTAACCGAGCATCCCTCCTGGGCAGGGCCTAGAGTTTGCTGCTGCACACAACCAAATGCATAGCGCAAACCCCTAGTGGCAAAGGGCTAGGATGTGCTCAGAGGGACATGAGCCAGTCATGAAAGAAGATACGTAACAATTCTTATCTTCTGCATCCTTGGAGAGGGAAGCTGCTAGCCCCTGAATTAGATTTTAAGTGGCCATAAAAGATTTCTGAAAATAGAAAAAGAAATTGTCTTTCATGCCTTTCTCTTTGAGCAAGGGCGGGAAGTGTGAGTCAACATGCCTGCCAGAGAGTTTCTATGACTACGGTGATCATCTCTCATTTTTTCTTGTTCACTATGACTTCAAAATTGTGTTTTGTTGTCCTCCTAAGTTTGATTTTACCGTCAGACTGTATGTCCTGAGTTTTGGCTTGGAAAATTTGTTGACTATATTGGCTACCATGAGGAGGGCTCTGAGTGTGAGGTGCACCCGGTTTTTACAGAGTTCGCACACTTGGAGCAGAAGCGTTGTTGTAGAGACGATGACTAAAGCAAGAACAATCCAGCCCTTT
Organism: Equus caballus; assembly: GCF_041296265.1. Lineage (NCBI taxonomy): Eukaryota > Metazoa > Chordata > Mammalia > Perissodactyla > Equidae > Equus > Equus caballus. The sequence goes on from NC_091691.1 coordinate 52,458,076, forward strand.
AAAGGAAATTCTCAAGGTAGGTAATTTATTAGATCGGAGGAAAAAACAAACAAACCGCATATTAGAAGATGCTGACAAGGGGAAAACAGTCTTGCAAAGCTGGCAAGTCCTTCTTTCTTTTTGATTTCTGTGCATGTCTTTATTTAGAGCTGCTGTTCTTGATTTTTCTTTACACAAAGAGAAAAGAGACAAGTGAAGGGCTTCCATTCTCTCACTCAGTGAGGACTGACAGTCAGGCCATCACGACTTGCTTTAGAAAGAACAATGTGGGGGACCCTGCCCAGGAGAACAGGGAGCACTGTCTTCTGTTTTGAGGAGATATCTGGAAGAAGAAATCTCCAGAAATCTTTTCAGGGTCAAGTGGTTTTTTTGGCTTCCTTCCACGCAACCTGTCCATGCCAGGTTATAACATTCCACTGAAGAGAATGAAAAGATTCCCTTATTGAAGAGGATAAAATAGTTCCCGAATAATGACTACATTTTCCAATCTCCTTAGATGTGCACAGGTGACTAATTCTGGCTAATGGAATATAATTGGAAATGGCATGTGCAATTTCTGGAAAATGTCTCTACAGTGAAGGGCGTACCCTGCCCTACCCCTTCCCTGGCTGGAATGCAGAAATGAGGGCTGGCTGAGCAGTGATCTTGTACCACGAGGTGGAAGTTACAGTCTGAGGATGGGGACGATCAGACCAGCACAAGGTGAAGGACCTGGCCACAGTGGAGGGCTGTGTCAGCCCTGGATGTGTACCTATGCATCTTGTTTATGTGGGAGGAAATAGGCCTTTATCTTTTCCTCTGCCACTATTATTTTGTTTTCTGACTCTTGCACCTGATCCTATTCCTGAGTGAGATGGGTAGTCAGGGCCAAATCCCAGAGAGCGTCTGTAAGCTATCCAGGTACAGAGACTTTGCTTTGCAGGTGGTAATGCTCCATGAGAGCGAGAGAGTTCTCAAGGTTCTCCAAGCTGCATGAGGGCTCCAGGCTCCGTTAAGCTAGGCAGTGACACAAGCATACTCACACTAAAGATTTCTCTGGCTGTAGTTAGAGACTGGATTTAGGGGTTGGGAGAGGCAAGAAGATGTAAAAGAAGCAATTATTTCTTGCTTGGGCAGTTCTTGAGAGAAGACAGAAAGGGAGGAGGGAGTACCCTAAAAGAGGGTGAGAATGTCCTGGCCAGCTGGGACAGAGTCCTCCATTTCAGGCCTCCTTGCCCCACGTGTGTTTCCATCACAGTCTAAACACACATGAGCACTTTTTCTAGACAGAACAAAATTCAATATAATATGGGTGCAGATTTTTTATTAACAATTTTCCCCTCCATTAATAATAAATCTCAATTCTATGGAGATTGAGAATGAAGAACTAAATGCTCAACAGGCTTACGATTTTAAATAAATTTTTTTTTAAAAAATAAGAGAGCAGGGGGCCGGTCTGGTGGCATAGTGGTTAAGTTCATGGGTTTAGATCCTGGGCGTGGACCTACACACTGTTCATCAAGCCATGCTGTGACGGTGTCCCACATACAAAATAGAGGAAGATTGGCATAGATGTTAGCTTAGTGGCAATCTCTCTTAAGCAAAAAGAGGAAGATTGGCAACAGATGTTAGCTCGAGGCCAATCTTCCTCACCAAAAAGAAAAAGAGAGAGAGAGAGAGACAGAATGGGGCCAGCCCCAGTGGTCTAGTGGTTAAGTTCAGCATGCTCTGCTTCGGTAGCCCGGGTTCAGTTCCTGGGCATGGACCTACACAGTTCTGCTAGGGGACATGCTGTGCTGGAGGCCCACATACTAAAAAATAGAGGAAGACTGGCACGGATGTTAGCTTGGGGTGAATCTTCCTCAGCAAAAAAAAAAAAAAAAAGAAAGAAAGAAAGAAAAAAAAGAAAAAAAGGGAATGGTTCTTATTAATACACCACTAGAAAAATGAAGCCATGCTCTTTTAGTGTAAAAGTAAGCAGAAAACTCAACAGAGGTGAGAGTGTGAGTTAACATTGCCCAAAGACCCACTTTTCAGATATTTTCTAACCTTCTGAATTTGTAGCTGCAAAGCATAACGGAATGCCACTTTCTTTCACTTTTTCAGTCTTCTCTAAGTGAAGGTTTTCATGTGCTGTGTACTTAAAATCATACAAATACTTTGAGAGCACCTTTGAATAAGCAGTCTGAAACACACATCATATTCCTCTGAGCACGACGCTAAGCCGTTTTATATATACAGAATGTATTTTGGCTTTTCCATAACAGTCATTGCTATCCTAATCATCTGCAGTTTCATTTTGTTTGTGAATACTTCCTTCAATCAGTCTGCTCCTACAAATAAATGCCTTTGGAGCACTTCCCTTTCAAAAGATATGGTATTATAAAAAGAACAAAACAAAAAACCCGCAAACCTCCTCCAATTGGGTCACAGTAGGGAGCACAATTACAACTGTCTTTGTCTTCATACAAAGCTTTAAAAAAGCAGTTTCATTACAGTTTTTGAGCATAAAAAGGTGGAGAGTGGTGTTCCTTGAGAAATAGTTAGTAAGTCATTAAGATTGGTATATACTTATTGCTGGTTGATTAAAATATCAGAGGACCTAGGAGGGAATCTTTATGTGGAGATAATTGAGGCAGCACATTATAAAACTTCAGAACGTTATTTTGGATTGACTCAGGTGGGAAGGTGACTGTCCTGACTCCATGTGACCTTGCAGATGTGCTCCCATTGGAATTGTTCCCATTTGCATTTCTAGGAGAGGGTCTAATGATTTCAGCCATGCCCACAGATAGACCCCCCTGGGAGTTACTAAGAAAATGTGGTCACCTCGACCAGCCATGACCAATAGCTCTTCAGGAGGCACTATGGGCAGGGAGCCACCCTATCTTATGGAAGCAAAACACATCTGCAGAATTTTCACAGAGAAGAGCAAAAATCATCAGGTTCTATTCCAAAAGAAAAAAAAATTGAGAAAAAACGCAAGCCACTGATTAATCTAGGAGAAACAGGAATGATGATAGAGAAAAACTGTTTAATGGGATATAAAGACAGCCATGATGAAGAGATGGAAAAATGCAAAAACAGTGACAAAACAACACAATACAACTTGAAAAGAAGCAGTGGAAATAGCCTCTAATGAAAACTGAGTTATTTTTGTCTACATCTCTCATAACTAGTTGAATAGTTTTGTGAACATGTTCTGGCACATTCTAGACAACTTGCTTCACAGCCAGAGTATTTTTTGTTTTTACCTGAATCAAAACTTTTTTCTCATAAATTCCCTTCTTTTAAACGCTGCTGCTTTTTGTACCAAGTATGCTCTACAAATCTAGTTTACTGAGTGCTGAGGCCCCCAAATTACCTATAGTGATCCCTTTTGTGGTAGCTCTTCAGCTGACACTTGCTTCTGAGAATTCTTTCCCTACCTATGGCATCTGCTGATGATGTCCTGGCCAGGAATGTTGAAGGTGATCACCGCCTCCTCTGAGCTGACTGAAGTGGGTTTGAAGACCCAACTCAGGGGCCATCCATGCAGAGACCTAGCTGAGATAGTCAGCTGCAGGCTCCTGGAAATTTAAATGGGAATATTCCTAGAGCCACTGGACCCTGGTGAGTTTAAATGCAAAGTCAAGTAAAGGAGGGGCCAGCGTTGGCACCATAGGAAGTTCGAATTGTGCACCATTTGAACCTGTGGGGCAGCAGAAACAAGGGTCCTGCAGAGAGACTATGTGAGGAGAGAGGAGGGGAGCCAACATTCAGAGAAGCAGATCCAGACTCCATGTAGCCCCAGGGACGGAAATAGAGAAGCTGCCTAACATCCTTCTAGATCGAATAGGCCCAGCTCCCCGCCCAGAGCGGCTGAGACCCTGTCGTTGTCTGTGGCAGAACCATGGCAGACCCACAAAAGCACGCCCATCAAGTAAAGGGACCCTCCTGCCCAGCTGGGGCAACTGCAGGCAGGATAGGACCACCCCCAAAGTGCTCTATGTCCCAGAGGTCCAAATGTGAGTCTCGGAAGCAGCCCCATCACAACTGGCTAAGGAGTCTTTATATGGCCTTATCAGCTTAAGTATTTATTAGCTCCAACAAACTGTGCACACTCATTCAGATTTTATATTCACTCTTTCAAGACTCTCATCAGTGTGTGCATGCATGAGAGAGAGGTGGTCAGATAGCACACAGGGGTGAGGACAAGGGCGGTCTCTGAACCAGCCATTTTCAACCCCCTATGGAGGTTTTTCTGCCTCTGAGTTCAGCCTTCCCTGGGCCCTGTAGTGGCTGCTGTTGATGAGAATCAGATTTGCGATTCCTCCAATGCACCCCCTTCTTCTGCTTCCACCTTCACATAATTTGTGAAGTGCCTTATTCTTACTCTTCACCTATCTAGCAATTAGACTCCTTCTTGGCTTTTTTCATTTTGGAACCAGTCTTTTATTCCCCTCTGGATTTCTACACAATCTTAAATTTTAAACAAATCCTTCTCTCACTAAACTTTCTGAAAACACTATTGCTGTGGTAGAGAAGAAAATATGACGACATTCATTGTCCCTGGATTAAAGTCATTCAGTTTTGACAGGCAAGGATGTTAGCCTGTAAGACGGCAGTCAATATATTGTTTAAATGTACTGGGCATGAAGTCAAATCAAATCAACATATGAATTTAATTCAATATTATTTATTGCATAACGATTGTTTACATGCACTGCACTGGGCACTGTAAAAAGCATTAAGGATTCTTAATATCCCAACCTCAACTCCCTAACTCTCAAGTTTTCTCATTTCCTTACTCCCACTTCTGCTGCTCTCTGAAAGCTCTCATAATTTCTTCCGTTCTCTGGTTCCTCAACTCTTCCCTCTTCTCCAGTACTATCAGCCCCTCAGCGTCTCCCTTCCTTCTCTTGCCAGCCCAGGAGACACATCATGTCGAACAGTCTTTTGTTATCACCCTCAGCTCCCTGCTCTGTGATCCTTGTGTCTCATCTATTCTGGACTACATAAAACCAAGGACTGATGCCACCATCCTTCTGTCCTTCCACAAGGGGGCTGCTGAGTGTCACTGGGGATGGGACTGATGCCACGACAAATTCCCAGTGGCCAGTCTCAGCCCCACTCCCAAAGCTGATTAGGAATAGCATCATGGGTCTCCTGCTTCTGTTCAGGCTGTTCCAAGGTCTTGGCTTTCTCATCTGGCTTTGGTTGGAAAAACAAAGACAGGAAATAATAAATACTAAGTGAATAAAAAGGAATAGTCTCTGTGCCTCTAGCAACCATAATAATTACAAGCATTTTTGAGCACCTATATACCAGGCACATGTTGACCCCTTTGAGTGAGGATTATCTCATTTTATCCTCAAACAATATACGGTAGCAATTTATTCTCTGGATCAGAAAACAGGCTATTAAATATTAAATAATTTGTCTGAGATCAGATAATTAGTACATTTTGAACCCAGCATGCTCTTAGCTACTATGCCTTAATGACTTTGTTTTCACAACCTCTAACACACACACACACACACACACACACACACACACACACGCCCTCCACAGTATTTTCCACAATGCTAACAGCATGATTTGCAATGTGATCTTTGTTATCTAGTCATGCCATTTTTTAGCTTTAAATTCTTCCCAGACTCCCTATACCTTTACAATATAATCTAAACCTTTGAATATAACCTAAAGTGGAGATTTTAATGATCTAGCCCCCAACTACGAGACAGCTTTGTCTCTCATTGTCCCATCCCCTACACCAGCAATACTGGACTCGGTGTCTTCTTCCCCATAGGCCACACTCTCCAGTGCTCTGTACTTTGTGCTCTCTCAAATACTCACTTCTGTCCACTAAGCAAATTCTTATTACTCCTTCAAGAGGAGGTGAACATATAGCCTCTCCCTAAAATATTTCTTGTGCTAAAGGAAACATGGAAACGAGAGGCCTTAGCTAATTTACAAACTAGTTGAGGAAGTAAACCACATAAACATGAAACAATCAGAGAATAATACAAGGCAGAATCTAATCAAGCACTAGATTGTGTGGTACATGTTGCATATGTAATGTAAGGAACCAAGTAAAAACTTATGAAAAAACAAATCTAGAAGGTGCAAAAGTTAAGGAGTGCAAAGACATCTCAATTTAGGAGGTTCAGAGAGTCCAGAGCAGCACATTCTTCAAAGATGAGGTTCTTAGGATGATGTGTAACGCCTGTTCTATATTGCATTCAAATCCAACCATTTGATCTTTCCCTTGGCTTTTTTAACGCTTCCATATCTACGTCTCCTTTCGTCTTTGATGATACTATTGAGATGTGAGTCAGATCATCTGAGACCTACAAACCTGACCTCATCATTAAGGCCTTTCACTGGATTCCTTTCACTGAACTTCTCTTTGATGCCACTGGCCTATGGGAAGGAGTTATAAGAAATACGTATTTATACTTGTGTGGTTTTTACTGTCAGGATCTCATCTATCTCCGCAAAGAGTGTCTTCTGAATGAGGCACCATGGGGAAATCCCTCTCAGGTCTTAGTATTAGTAAAGCTGTGTGTTTAACAACTGCCACTGAATCTTGCAGGTAGCGTTACTCTTGTAGGTGAATGTATTTCCACTTATGCTTTGAATAGCGCGAAGTTTATTGGGAAATTTATGACAAATAGTAATGGTTTTATTGCTTCCCTACTTTGATTTTACTTTCATTTTGTTTCTTTTGGCTGTATGCTTTATCCCTTTTCATGACATATAGAATCTTGTAAACCACCCTAAACCTTTGTAGAAACAAGTTGCAGTGGGGATGGCAAATTTATATCTATCTCGATATCTCTGTATTATGTAAAATATAAATAATATGTTTTTGTTTCACTCCTACAGTCAATACCATCAATTGACTATAACAATTCTCAACTGTTCTCAAACTGGAGTGTGTACCAGAATCAGCCAGAGGGCTTGTGAAGACACAGATTGCTGGACCACATCCTCAGAGTTTCTGGGGTGGTTCCCAAGAATTTGCATTTCTAACAAATTCCCTGGAGATGGGATACATCCCCAGGATGAAGCTTGTTGAGGAACCACACCTTGAGAACTACTGAACTAGACTCTGTATTCCTTCCATCCGTGATTCTTCCTGAACTACACAGCTTCCTTTCCTCTATCAGGCTAAACTTACACTTTTCCTTCAAGCCCTGCCCAGTGGTCCCTTTTTTGGTGAAGACTTTGTTGAGTCCAGTGAGCAGAGGTAACAGCTGCCTCATGTGTTCTCGCAAAGCACATGATTCGCACCTCCACCAGGCACTGGAATGTCTGCGGTGATGTACTGCCTTGTGTGTCCATCCCTCCCAGTAGACCATGGGATTCTAGGCAACACAGGGAGTCTCACTCATTTCCAGATCACCGTTTCCTAGGAAAATCCGACACGCAGTACGCACTCAATAAATGTTAACTGAAGTCTCCTGCTTGGGAAAAAAGATGTTTTCATGGGAAAAAATGCAGTAATTTATAAATAAAATTACTGTTTGTGTACCAGGAATAACGTGTTATTTAGTGTGGGCCCTGTGCTAATCAGTCAGTATTTGAGCAGCGCCTAATGAAGACTGCTGACGGGAGCCTGCCTTGCTGTCTCATCCACAGCACACAGGCTGCATCTGTCCTGTGGCTCACTCATCCTCCTTCCGGCTTATCAGCAATTAGAAGCTCTTGAGCTATAATGGCAGTGATTGAAGAAACTGTTGTAGAAAACTCCATGTCAAGTTCTCTACACATCTCTGAAGACAGGGGGACTTTCTGGTTAGAACCTTGCTGCTAATAAATTGATGTCACAAGGGAAGACTTTTTCTCTTTCTGAAGGGGGCTACAAGGTCCTCAATAAGCTATGGAATGATCTTACTGAAATTGTCGAATCCGGTGAAATACAAGCTTTGCTTTATTACATGCCTACTGTGTGCGAGGAACTGAATATACCTTCCTTTGAACCCTTGAAAGCTTGGCTTGATTTCCTCTCTTCACACAGATGAAGAAACCGAGGCTCACAGAACTTAAATAGCTTGTCCAGAAGCACAGTTAGTAAGCAGCTAAGCTAGGACTTGAACCCCGGTCTGGAAAACTTAAAGCTCGCGCTCTTCCTGCCCCATCAACAGCTCCAAGAAACATCAGCACGCCTGAGGCAGCACAGCAGGGATCACCCTGCAAGCAGTGCATCTCCACAGCTTTTGGACTTTCCTTTCAGGAAAGGTTTAGCTGCTAAAAGACAAAATGAAAACATGGATAAAACTACCATACTTTATCATATCACCTCTTTTTGATACAAGAAGACCCATCCAGCTTAAACATTTAATAAACGTTTATAAGCTAACCAGGAAAGTGCTCCCCGGGAACGCACATCCTCAGGTATGAATAGTGACCCTGAGGTCTTGTTTAGAAGTCAGTAACTTTGTACAAGTCAGAGATGTCAGCCTGTCATGCTGCTGAGTCCAAGGCCACAGCTGTGCAAATCCCTTTCTTCCCACCACCAAGACCTGTATATAACATGTGGATAATGTTTTTAGTCTCAATATAGAATTGGGCCACTGTAGGCAATCACTTCTCAGTTATCCATAAAAGCTACTAAAAGAGCTAACACTCATGTATTCCTTTTTTTCCCAACAAATATTTATTATCTATTAAATGACAGGTACAGTTCTAGGGACCAGGGACCCAGTAGTAAACACAACTGAAAAGTCCATGCCTACATGGAAAGTACATTCTTGTGTTAGGAGACAACATACACTGTATAAAATGGTGATAATTATATCATATAATCTGTCAGGCAATGATATATTAAATGCCTTCTGTAAGTGGTCTTTTTTATAAACTCTTCACTGATCTGGAGGCATTGAAAATTTTACAAAAATATTGGCGTATTTTTTAAAGAAGTAGTTTAGTAAAGTCTGTACCCGTTGGTCTATTTCAAGAAACATTAGGCAAATAGATATGCGTATGTGCCAGACCCTGTCCTAGGCACTTTATATGCACTGTCCCATTTAATTATCTTAGCAGCCCCATGAAGTAGGTGCTCTCATTATCTTCATTTCCCAGAGGAGGAAGATGAGGCACAGAGATTAAATAATTTACTCAGAGTTAATCCAGGAATTCGATCCCAGAGCTCGCACTATGCACCTCTACGGTATCGATAACAAAGTTTGTCTTTGTCCTTCAAGACGGTGATGGGATGTCACCCAGGCCGCAGCATATGGTTGCATAAATTGTGTAAGGGGCAACCGTAATGGGCAAGCTGATGTTGTGTGGTGCAGCAGCCCTGTCACTTTGTTGTCACTGATGGGCCAGCAAGGAATGTGCTTTCATTTAAATATATGACACAAGCATAATTAAAAAGAGACACCGGAGAAAAATCATGCATTCCAACATGAAATAGGATTATTTCAGAAATAATCTGTTTCCATTCAGAAACAGAAATAGGATTATTCATCCATTGTTATTATCTAATAAGACAACAGTTGAAACCATGGAGATTACATACATATTTCAGAGACATACACATGTATTTTACGTATACATCATCCACACTTTTAAATAGGGCTTTTAAGGCGAAAAATGCTAGAAACCTAGAATTTATGAACTTCTCCATACAAAATGCCTTTTTTCTCTGCACATCTCTAACCTTCACCTGGAAATTTTTAATTTCCGCATGGCCCCTTCTCCTCACATCTGCTAATGCTGGCACCAGGGGTAAGTCACATTATTCAAGGAGGCATCCTACACTACAGTGTTAAGTAAAGAACTGTAAGCCAAATGAAAGAAATAAGTGGGGGAAGAGAACTCATAAGAAATACTTCATCGGTGCATCATCCGATGAGCAGCCTGCACTAGTGTTCCCTGTAGTAACCGCTGCCCGTGGCAGCTTCCCTTCTGAGCACTGAGGGGGTATTGTTTCCTCTACATGAATCTGTGTTAAGGCAAAATTCCATTTAAGTAGGATTATAAATTTCATTTCCCAGCCAAATATATGGGCAGCCTGAAATTCCAGCAGAGATCTGAGCACCAGCAATTGGTGGGGAGTCTGAGAACTAAGCGTGTAAATCCAACAAGAAGTGGCTTCACATGGGAATGGGAACGTTGAAAGGATGCTGCTTACAGAAAAATAGCTAATTTTAGACTTGAAGAAAACTTTTGGATGCTTACTTAGAAAATGAGATTCAAAACTGGGATACTTTTGTTTTCCTTCTTACTCTCTTTACATGAGACGCCCAGATTTGATCAGATTTCAGAAAACATCCTTACGATTGCCTTGAGCTTCATTCTAGCACTTAGCATCTTTAACTAGAAATAGGGCATTTTTTCTTACTATCCCCACTTTTTGCTTGTGGGGCTTAGAAATGCATCATTTTCTCTGTCTCTTTCTTGTTTTTTCTTTATTCTTCTCTCCTCCAGGGAAGCTCTTTAAGGAAAATCCAGCTCTATAAACTGCAAGAGTTCTCCTGTGAACATCCTTGGCATACCACCGGCAGCTACCTGATCGGTTTTAAACATGGTGAACATTCTGTGTGTTTTAGATGAGGAAATCTCTTTAGAATTATTTAACTTAAGCTTTCTATCAAGATTTATTTTTACTTTAAGACCCTGAGAATCGCTCTGGGTCACTGAACGTATGTGAAAAAAGCTGAAAAAATAAATGGTGGAGAAACACTTTTATAAGTACCAATATGAACTCTGCAAAAAGGGTTAGAATCCAGTGGCAACTAATCCTAGTGTAAACTGGATCCATGGGTGTGGAGGACTGCACAGGAACATCTCCTTCTGTACTCCCAAGGGGTAAGGGAACTGGAACAGGAGGCAGAGAGGGGGTCTGCTTTGGGTGTCACAGTCTGTCTCTCCTGAGGGTTTCTGGAAGTTTGAGGTAACTTATAACACTCATGTATGTTACACATGACATTTTCATTCTTCATCTGAGTCCACAGACCCCCTGCTCAGGATCCCTCATTATCTCTTCTCCCTCCACCAGTGACTCCTGTACCTGGGCACTCACAGCCCTTTGGACAGAACAGCATTTTAGCACTTTGTAAAGCATTTCCCTCAAGAAGAGTAGTTATCTGCACATTAGTCTGTCTTCCATCCACATGTGAACTCCTTCAGGGAATTGATTGCTCAGCAACTAGCCCAATGCCAGGCACAGAGTAAGTGCTCAACAAATGCTGAGTAAATAAAACAAGAGGAGGCAAAAAAACCCCATCAGCTTGCTGGCTCACTGACATGTCTCACAAATGAATTTGACTGGATACTCCAAGACTTGTAAAAGGCATCCCGGTATGCCTCTGGGATGCAGGAGGAACCGCACATGATTGTGCTGGATTAGATTGGGTTGGTTGGAAGAAAAAAAGAATTTGACTTCAGAAAGCTATTTTCTCCAGTGTGGGAGTTTGACATAAGAGAATCCTTCTTTGGACATCCCTTATTTGGTTTGTGGGTACTGATAATAGCAAAATGGGCAAAGAAGAAAGATCTTTAGAAAAAGTAAGAAAGATTTTCTGTCCAAGTCCCACTGCCTCCCTTTTCACTCCCTCTACCTCATCTTCTGCATTCCTCCAGAATGATCTTTCTAACCTCCTGATCTGATCGTGCCTTTTCCCCGCACAAAACTATCTCCATATCCTTCAAAATAAAACTTGACCCCTTGCACAGCCTGTGCGGCCCCTCGCGGCCTTGCTGTGAATATCCTCCAGCCTCACCTCTACCTCCTCCTGCCAGTCCCTCAAACCCAGGCTACAGCCACCAGACCACTTGCAGTTTTCCTCGCCCATCCCGCTGTCCTCTTCTTTGTGACTTTGTGCACAGTGCTTACTTCCTCCACTTGGGGAAGCCCCGTGCTGACTATGTAATGCCTATTCATCCTTCAAAATGCAACTGCTCTCCGGTCCCTCTCACATTATTCACCTCTCACATTGTCATCTCCAATACAGCTGTGCCGTTGTTTCCTACACCCATCTTCCTTCTTTCTAGTCCTCTCCTCTCCCACTGTGAGGGAGCCACAGTTACACTTAAGGGCAATACCCTTTCTACTTTACACCTAGTCCAGTGTTCAACAATAATGAGCTTTATAATCTCCTAAAACTATAAAAGCTGAACCACATGAAGGAACTTAGGAGTTGGCTGCCTAGAGACAGTGGCCTCCATGCTCCCGACTATCGGACACATGATCTCAGGCTATTCGAAGAGGTCAATTCATCTCAGGGTGTAGCTCTGACAGGGGAGAAGAATCTGATACCTGACCGACCCTCTCAGATCCTCATGTGTGGCAATATTTTACCGCCCACATGGGGGTATTACCCACCACTGTATTTTAACACTTCGTCTCAGCCTAAGAAATCTCCCTCTTGGTTTTATTTCCTCAGAAAATAAATGTAGGTTGTTATGCTTGTTCTCAGCAACTAGAGGGAAGGAGCTCACACATATGGAGTGGGAATTAAATTAAACCCGAGAACTAAGATTTAATTTCCAAGTCATAATGAGCTGAGGGAGAAGTCTAAGAGAAAGCTCTCAACCGGCCAGTACTATCCTAAGATGTCCACCGCACACTAGATCTTTCTTCTTGCACTGTGCAGTATTCATTTGTGTGATTCTTAGCTTCCTGCTCAGCCGAGCTCTCCGAGGACAGAGGGTGAAGTGCCCCTGTGCATTCCCAGTGCCGGCACAGTCGCTGGCCTAGAGCAGAGGACCCTAGTATAGCGGCACTGAATCGCACAGGGAGAAAGCTATCTCCATTTCAATTCTCTTTCAACTCCTGTTTCTTGACTGTGTGTTTTTAGCACTTCTTTCTGCTTTTCCTCCCTTTTCAGCAGGCTTCAGCAGGCACAGCGTCTACCTAAGTGAGCAACTTGTTTTGTTTTTCCTGTTCTTATTTTTATGCTTAACTTCTATTGAAGGCAAGGCAAATGGAAGTGATGTCAAGTTTCTTCTTAAAAAAATTAATGTATTTAAATTAAAAATGTGTCTATTTGTAGAAAAGCATTAAGAAAAAAAAATACCAGTAGAAATGGATACGGAAAAAATCATGATGGTGGCACATAAAAGATGAGTGTTGGGAAAACAGTGACATATAACAGGTGCTCAATAAATGTCAATTTAATAGATAAAAGAATGACTCTCACATGGCCTCTCTTCTTTGACTTCTCCATCTTTCACAACAGATCTGGCTCTGCCTCCAGCTTGTATTACTACAATTATCTCACATTCTCAGCTATATTCCTGCCCCAACCTTCTGCCCAGCTCCCCTAAGTGCTAGCATGACCCACTCATAAATGGGCCATAGTTCCTTCTCACTTCGCAATAAGGCCCTGACTTCAGACATTCAAGGTCTTCCAAAAGCTGGCTCCAATCTATCTTTCCAAATGCATCAGCCCAAATTCCTGTGCATAAACCACGTGGATATTTGTGATTCCTAGACCATAACTGGTATCTTGTTGGCCCTGAGACTTTAAGTGGAAAGACCTCAGAATCCTACTCATCTTTTAAGGCCCATTCAAATCCTCCTTCCTCCATGAAACCTTCTTTGTTCATTCCATCTGGGAGTGACCTGCCTCTCCGCTGAGCTCTGACAGTACACTGCCTGTGGGGAATATTCATCATGTGTACATTATATTTAGGGTATTCCTTCAGCATTTTCCTAGTGCCTTATTTTCTCTTTTAGATTGCAGGCTCTAGGAAGGCAAGAACCAATTCTTACACATCTTTCTACCTCCACTCTATTTTTGTTGACTAAATACCTTACTGACTGAATTAATAAATGAATGGAGATATTTGAGGATATACTGAGGGAAGGATATGCATAACATCAGTGCACTGCTTACAAATCCTACCTCAGCTGAAGAAACGGACAGCAAACTCAGCACAAGGGAAAGCTCATTGGGAATCTGAATGTGGTAATTCACCCAGTTCGTGCAAATCTACCTCCTTTTAAAACAATATGTAATAATATTTTTAAAAGTCATTTTTCAAATGAATATTGTTTATATCCCATCCAAATCCTTCCATTTTAGAAGCAAGAAAATTGAGATAACACTATAAATATAATATATGGACAGATATAAATTTATATCTCACTAGCACAGCGTTCACACAGCAAATATGCCTGGGTAAAAACAGTCCTTTGGTTCTTTTCAGCCTATGTTTCCAACTTCAGAGGAATCACACTCTTTAAAATTCCCTTACCCTTAAATAGAACCATGAACAACATGAACCGTATTTGTAGTACGTAGTCTCCTCCTCTGGGTCTAGTATTTGTTGGCTGTTTATAGAAACGTTAGAGAAAGCTGTCTGTGGGCTAGTTAGGCCGACCATTCTTTCCAGGGTGAAGTGAGGTGATCATGGGACACATTTCAAAGATCTGTCTAAATAGCTGCCTCTAACCTTTAATTTGTTGTTTTGTTTCATATCAGATGCCTCATTAGCAAAAGAGCAATATTGAAATGGCAAAGGCAGTAATGTTAGTAATATTAGTATGTCTAGAACTATTTAGCAAAAAAACACAGAAAACAAAAACAAAAGAGACTATCCTCGAGCTCACTATTGGCTGAGTAACCTTTATTTACCTGATCTCCCAGAGAGATGGTCACTTTTATAAGGAAATACCAGGAATCGAGCCTAAAACTGGGCTGGAGGACAAGTTTTCCTTCCTGACCCTAGTCTGCTGAGAACTCCCTTTTGCTCCACTTTACATCACTGACAGAATGGAGGTGATCCACCCTCAGGCACAACATTTACATGAAGCGGGAACAAATCCTCTAAGCCCTCCAAGGCTGTGAAGGATTACATACGACAGCAGTCTCCTTTTACAGGGCACTATGCAGACCAACACCAAACAGCCATGCAGCCTTGCTCTGTAGCCCACTGGGCCAAACAGCGCAGGGCATGGTCCAGAACAGGTTCAAGTTGCTCTCTGGTCAACAGGGACTATACAATATGGCAGGTGGCACTAAGCCTGGTTAAGTCTACAAACCCTGCAGCAATGCTGGCATGGCTTCAGAATGACGGAAACCTTTAAGGATATAGAATTTTAGGAATTTTATTTATTATTTTGGGGTCCTCAAACGTGGGGTTAAGCCAAGGGTAAGCTGGCCCCCTGAGCATGCTGCTGGCAAACTGGAGCCCGTGGACTTCAACTGGTCCTGCCTCCGAACTTCAGTCTATAGGGTCAGATTGAAATGGCATTGATCAGAAGCAGTCTTGAAGTTGCCATCCGTGGGGTTTTCATTGATGATTAAAGAATCTATTCAAACAAGGAGAAAATGTACTTGATCTTTTATATTTTACCCACCTAATGACTTGATGAATCAGCATTTGAGGAGGAGCCAGACATCAAAATTAAAGCAATGCTGTCAAGACTGAATATTTCGTTTTTACAAGGGAGTCTAATTTACACAATTCTTAGTTGATGACGCACTAAAATGCTATTCACCCCTTAAGAAATCTTGATGTCATTCAGTCTTTCAAGATACACTTTGGTTTTACTCATTTATACCTTTTCAATAAAATATAAAAGGACTGAAAACATGCACCCCACTCATTTGGTACAGTTAAATACATTTTCTGGGCTACTGAAGGTGAATGAATTTATAAAGTTTCTTAACAGAAAGGCCCAACTCTGTTATTCATTATTATTATTCATTACTATTATTATCTTTAATCCCTGTTCCATTTTCTCTATATAGTCCTTTCACTGACATTAGAAAAATAAATCAAGAGTTGAAATGTAGGTGCATTTAATTGTAGGTGTTCATAAAGATAATTTGGAAGTCACCTCTATCAATACCACTGTAAACAAAGTTCTTTATAATTACAAAGTTCTGTGGTGGTCATTACTTGGTGCAAAGGAAAACATCAAAGAAGGTTCCAGTAATTTTCCATCCCACTTCCTGACTTTGTTCAAGGTTTTGTCTTTTAAAAATGACATTGCCTCTCTGGTCATTTCCAGTATCTTGTTTGTTAAAATTCTCAGTGAGTCAACAGTGTAGGCCCCAGTAAGCAGTGAATCTGGAGCTAGAAAGAGCCATAGAAATAGCTGGGCCAGAATTTCTCTAAAGTGAGTTCTGTGGATCTCTAATCCTGAAAGAGTCTATGAAAGAAAGAGATTTGGTGCAATACGTTTTTAACATTTTTACCCCAGCATTTGGTAAAACTGTTTGGATGCTGAACTTTTTTTTTTTTTTTAAAGATTTTATTTTTCCTTTTTCTCCCAAAGCCCCCGGGTACATAGTTGTGTATTTTTTGTTGTGGGTCCTTCTAGTTGTGGCATGTGGGATGCCACCTCAGCATGGCTTGATGAGCGCTGCCATGTCCGTGCCCAGGATTCGATCTGGCGAAACCCTGGGCCGCTGAAGCAAGGCGCGCAAACTTAATCACTTGGCCATGGGGCCAGGCCCCTGGACGCTGAACTTTTTGAAGAATATCTCTTGATGTTTCTCAGAATGGCATTCTACAGCACACACCTGAGGAATTGCTGAGCCCAGCCATGTCGCCCATTTCACAGATGAGGAAACTGAGCATGGTTCACCCTCCTCTCACCTAAACCACATCTACCCACAAACACCTTGGGTAAGTATGGATAATAGACTTTTGAAGCTGAAGAGAACTTAGTCTATCATTATAAAGGAAAAAACTGAACTCCAGGAAGTTTAATTGATTTACCCAAAGTCACCAATTGACCAATTTCTTCACTTCTGCTTTCTCCTTCCCACATCTAAAAAGTGCTCTTTCCACTAGATGAAGACTAGTGGAAAAATATCCACTAGATAATTTTTTTGAAATTATTATATGTTGCATTTTGCTTTATCTTAGGTTGAGTTTTTTTTTCTCGGTACAGTAGAAGCTCTGTTTACAAAACTCCACCTAACCCACTCCCCAGCTTAACGGACACTCTTCCTTCCCTCTGAAAACACAGCCAGGCTGCCCGAGGCGCAGTGAACGCTCAGTATTAAGCCACTCTAGAGCTTTTCTAGACTTTTTCTCAAATCTATTTATGTTAGTCTAACTTGGAATTACAATTATGTAATTTAATTAAATATTACAAAGAGTGTTGAAGTATGAGTGCAGAAGATTCATTTCTCTAAAAACTCTTTTAAAAAGAGTTGTTTCTCTTTCAAGTTAGAAAGCCTGGTAAAGATTGAATAGACAGGAGCTGTTAAAACTTGCTGCCAAAGTAGCTTTGAGTGAAACAAGTGTAAATAATAGAAAAAATAATGACAATTTAGAAGGATTCTGCATTCAGATTGTTTTTCATGTCCAAATCTAAAGAAAACTGAAACTAGAATTTATAGATAAAACACTATGAATGTGGTTCATGCAAGAAAGACAACTTGGAACTCCAATCAAGAGAGTTATTTTCAAAAAAATAAAAAGGGCTTCATCCTTCATGAAAAGGTTAGTGAAGGAATATACATTTATATGTTTTAAGTTAAAACCAAATGTTTGAGGAAATTATTTTTAAATGACTCTGCTTTATCTAGCCTTTATAAATAGCTGACTACCAGTATAAATAAATCAAAAGTTTAGGGGAATTGTCAATATGTGTCTAAACATTTAAAAAGCCTTATTTAAAGTGTTAGAAAAGTGCCACATTCCTGGGTGGCAGGTTAAAATTTTGAATTGCTATCTGTGTTGGAGTTTATTTCTCTTGATTCCCTGTCCTCTCACCATTAAAACGAGGCCAGAGGGTGAAGCTAACTGCCTCAGGGTAGGGGTGACATGAGGTGATGCAGAGAGAGCAGGGTTGACAATGCCCTCAGTTTAGATGCAGTCCTTATGAACATCTTGACCCGAAATTGGGAGGACCAGACACAGGAGAGACAAAAGCCAGACATAGGAGAGTCTGCAAGACTCAGAGTATAGTTTACAAAATCAGCCAGAGAATAGAGAGCTTGAAGGATGACGCTATAGGAGTGTTTTGTTATTGGGAGAGCCAGAGATAAAGATAAAAACTCTTACTGGGAGACCAGAAGAATTTAAAGGGCATAAAATGAGAGGCCAGAGTTTCTGATCCTCTTTTGACTTAAAGTACAGTAAGAAATATAGAATTTACTTCTTGATCTAGTATAAAAAAAGGTAATACAACAATATGTTATATTCTAGTTGATCCTATCCTATCCTATTCTATCCTATCGAATTTAAAAATACTGGCCATGAACACTAAATTATTTCTGGTTCCATAGTTTGGAAAACAGTATAAATAAGGGTTGGTGTGGCTAGAAGGCTCATTTTTCACTCTGTCAACTCCTAGGGTCAAAATGCGGTGTGGCAATAAAAATGCTCAGGCAACATAGGCCTGGGTGCATTCCAGATCCCGCCTGAATCCAAGCTTGGAAGGTCGGCAAACTGACCATAGACACCTCCTAATTAGGCTTGATTCATGCTGTAATTGGCGAGGGCCCGGGGCTGATTTGGTGGACGAGTGTCCTCAGAGAGCTCCTCACTTCTTGGCAGAGGGAGGAAGGAACAGGTGACAGTTCTGAGCAGTTGCGGCAGTGTTCAAAGAACCAGAGGCCCGCAGTGGGGCGTGGATGACACAGGTGCACTCGCTTCAAGAACAAAGACTGTGGAGGAGACCACAGGTGTCAGCAACACTCGGCAGTACAGAAGACCCGAGGGCCAGGTAGGTGTTGCTACTTCTCAGCAGACACCAGTGACAAGAAGGGATGAGCTGCAGCATAGAGGCTGGTGAGGGCAGGCTCTAAGGAGACAACCTTGATCTGAATGCTGGGTAGGCCTTCCAGTGTGATGAAAGAATATTTAGTTTGACCAAATATCTATCTAAAAGAAGAACCTTACACAGAGTGACTGTTACCTTCACAGCACCAGTATTCCAAGTTCTTGGTCTTCACTGGAATTCAGGTCTCAAGAAGTAAGTTTAATTTACTTGTAGAAAAAACTGAAAAGTTATGTTCTTACACATAGAACTTGTAACTATAGATTTTAAACCCAATATACCTGCATTGAAAGAATGTTTGGTGTATGAAAGCAACACGCAGTTCCTACTGTTATTTTTAACACTTACTCAGTGCCAATGTTCTAGACACTGTACTGAACACTGAATGAGACATAATTCCCTGTTCACTTGGCTCATGGGCAAAACGAGAAAACACAATACACAAAGAGACAGTGTGATGGGGGGAAGAGATATATGCACGATGAGGAATGTGTCATATTTAGGAAGTATAAATAAATCTCATGAAATAGTTAGAGGTGACTGTTATATGGGAAGAAAACTGGGCACTCATAAGTCATTGATTAAACACCTTGAACATAGTGCATAACTATAGAATTTTGCTCTTAATTCTGGCTGGCTGTGATTCAGGATCATCAACAGCAGTCTTAAAAAATTACTTCTGGTCCCTACTCCTGAAAATCTGGGGTTTGGCTTGGCCATCTGTATATTCAGAATGTTCGCTCAGTGATTCTGCTGTGCAGCTCCATGTGGTAGCCACTGCCCCAGAAGGTTATATGTGTTTTTTATAGATTTTATGTTTATGTCTGATTATTTCATGTGGCATTCTTAAGAGGAGAGATATAAATCATTTAGGCTATCTCACAAATATGTTTTCTCAGTGAGAAAATATCTTTAAACATAATATTGTAATGCAACATCCAATTCTGCATTAATTGGACCACACTTTTAATAAACTTCCTGAAAAGGAATAAGTTTACAAAAACATGTTTGAAGTACGATGTTAGGGGTAGCCTACTCCTAAATCTTGAATAATAAATGTTGTGATGAGGTCAAGACTTGCATATTTCAGTCTTTAAGAGGCTTAAACCATAATAATAGGATGCCTCATTCATCCTTCTCTTCCTAGTTCTGGTGGCATGGTATAGTTTGCTTAGGAAATTCTAGCTTGAGTTACTGAAATCAGTAGGTAAAAAGGATACTATCTAAAAATGTGATGGTGGTATGTGGGAGCATAAGCTAGAAATAAACTTTTCTCTACATTGGAAAATCAAAGTAACAGTGATAATTCTGTACTTGAAGCCACCCGGGGGTTTATTGCCATGACAGCCTTTTGCTACGGAAGAAGAGGGTGGTGAGAGCGGTTTCTGTCCTAAACAGCTGAAACCAATTGCGAAGGTCTTTCCTAATGCAGATTTTTGACCACAGGCAAGAAACACTTGTCAGAGTCATGGCTTACAGGTTTTTAGCACTTAAGTTTTCTTATTCAAGACCTGAGATCATATAAACCAAATGACTGGATGGAAATGAAGGTTTCAGTCCTTGACTAGTAATAAAGTTAATCTGCACTTTTGTCTCAAATTAATGTCATTGGTCATATTACCTTGATGAACCATTAACTGCAGCATGTAATATTCTCAGGCTGAGTATAAGGGATCAACTGTCTAGTACTGACACCCAAGTACCCTGGACACTAGTTTGTTGATATCACTGACTATGGATCTTTTCTTGCTTTTGATTTATTCATTAGTGATAGTTACTTCTTTAATGAGATAGTGGTGGAAGAAGAAAAGAAAACACTTGGAACTGTAAAACTTTAAAGATTTCTTTCCTTTAGTTCTTCCAATGAACAGTGTTAATAGTTGGTAAATTCCTTGAAGACCATAGACCATACATATGCTGTTTTTGACATCTCTCCAGTGTATTGCACATGGAAGGTATTCAGTTATTGTTGACCACTTGCCTTAAAAGACACCTTCTATGTAATTTCATCCTTCTATTTAACTAGAATGCTAAAACATACATATTAGAAATAGATATTCCATACATGATTTTCTCTTGCCTAGATATCTATGGTATGATCAACCAGTTTTGAGTTTTCTAGAAGAAACACCTTCTTCCCCTACTTTTAAGCCAACTTAAGTTCAAGGCTCATACAGATAAACTGCAGCTTTCTTGATCTAGCATTATTTCTGATGAGTCCGATGAGAGGATCTCGGGAATGCACTTTCGGTGGCATGAACAGGAAGTAATCATTGGCTATTTTTTCATGGTTAAAAACTTTTACAAGTTAGTAATTAGATTATAAAAGTGAATACCTGCTGTCAGTAATCTAGTATTCCTAGTTAATATTAAGGAATAATTAAGATAGCTTTTCAATGAGCATGTGCATTATCACATTATTCAAGTGCTAAAGAGTCACAAAGCAGTCATTTGGAGATGCTATCTTATTGTCCACAGGATAGCTTTCTCCCCCACACAACTATTTTCAAAGAAGTGAAATGTAATACATTTTCTAGCAATTTCTGTGTTGGTATTATCCACTGCAGAATGAGAGTAAATTGAGAGAGAAATTTAGTGATTTAAGACAAAGCATGGAGAGTGGGGTTTGAATTAAAAATCAAGTAGTTCCAGACCAAAATTTTCATCCACTAAAACCTGCTGATTTCCATAGGCCAAATTCAAATTGGATAACCATTTAGGTTGAACGAAACACAACATTTGGGTAAGCGACCTCAGGTGGACTAAAGTTTTCCCATCTTCTTAGTGGACTCTAGAGCAATTAAAACTCTAAAAATGACTGCTTGGGATAAGGGCAAAATCAGTGATTAGGAATCACTGCCATCTGCTAGAGCTGACTTTGCACCATCCGGGGGATAGTGATTATGGAGCTGTATTTGTAGCAAGCTTCAATGGAGTGACTCACCTCCTCTCCTGGATAGAGATAAAGAATTGAGGAGGGATACCTCATTTTCTAAATATATGAAAATATCGAAGAAAATTAGAATAGAAATCTTTCTGATGTCATCAATGGTGTCTAAAAAACATGAACGCCAACAGAAAAGGCTGGGTGGAGGTGGAAGATTTCTACAAAACCTGCAAGGACGATTGTTTGCTAGGAATTAGAAGGAGTAATAGTTCTAATCCTGGTTTTGGCCTGGGAATTGTTTGAGGATAAGACGTTTAAACCCTCTAGAGTTTAACTTGTCCAGCTGTGAGTTGAGAAAGCCCTAGTTTAATTAG